>NW_020664393.1:53232643-53251663 GCF_002925995.2 Terrapene triunguis
TGAGGTTCTTACCCACGAAAACTTATGCTCCCAATACTTCTGTTAGTCTTAAAGGTGCCACAGGACCCTCTGTTGCTTTTTACAGATTCAGACTAACACGGCTACCCCTCTGATGTTTGTATGGCTTGAGATTACAGTATGTTGAAGGCAACTGACAGACATCAGAACATTTTTGTGTCATAGATCATATTAATATTGTCTGGTCATTGGAGTAACCATTTGTCTTTCTTCCTTTCTTTACAAGTGGTCCTCCCATTCCTGGCTATTACCTACTATATAATGCCAGAATCTGCCTTCAACTGCACCTCCCTTCAGAATGAACCAAACAGTTTGGCATGTCAGTAGCTGAAAAGAGCAATGCCTATTGCTTTGCCTTTTACTGCTGAGCTTCTTTAAAGGTTTTTTGCAGTTGGGCACGAAGTTGTTCCCTAATCCTGCAATCTGATCTTTGTGAACTGACTCTTACGCTGGAAGGGATTCACCGTGAAGTCAATGTGGCTACACATGGGCTCAGGAGTCCATTCAAGTGGATCAGATTACAGGCTGGAAGCTATAACATATATTTCTGTGATAGGGACTATTCACCAGTGGACTTTTTCTTTTCTTCTTTTTTTGAGACTACCATATCAATTTCGCTCTCAGGGCCTGGTACAAAGCCGATTGAAATCAATGGAAAGATTCCCATTGACTCGATGGGGCTTTGGATCTAGCCCTTAAGGTAAAGAGCATTTGAGCTGTAATTGAGGACAGAATGGCTCCTTATCATTTAAAACTATTAAATTCTTTGTCCTTGGCCAATATGTGAAAGGTGAACACATCTATAAAATATTTGAAAAAAATAATAGAACTTCCTTTTCAACTTGGGCAGCATTCCAAAGCTCAAAAATAATAATGCTGGTTGGCAGGGTTAAAACTGCATTGTGAAAAACAGGTATCCAAGGGAAAATACCCTAGAAAATTAAAAGCTTATTTTATTATGCTGATTTGTAGTGGTCTGTGGTTGTGGCTCCATCAATAGAGCTTTTATAAACAATGATGGGGCAGCTCATTCAATGAAAATCTTTGCTAACAGCAAAGATGAATTCAGGCTAACCCAGCTTGAATCATATATTTTAACCTTTCACTTTCCAATATAGTATGACTAACCCCATTGGACACTGATAAAAGGACTTTATATAAAGGCTGAACAAAACTTTTATTTATCACATACAAAACAGATATTCTTGATTTGATAATCATCCTGGCCCATTGCTTGGGACCTTTCAAACTAGATTGAAATACAAACTGGTAAACATAATATAGAGAACAATCCTATATTGGCCTGAAGATGTTCTAGAAGACCTAATAGATCTTTTCCACCTGTTACTTCTATGGTTCTAGAATGGTTGGGTTATTATCCATAAAGAGGCATGCTGCTTTAGAACTGTCCTTCTGAAGTGAATTAGCATCCTCTTAGTCATTATGTTTAATATTCTGTGTGCTCAGATTATCCTTCTCTCTACTACATCACTTACATTTGACTGCTGATTCTATGAGACAAGGTGGGTGCGGTAATATCTTTTATAGGACCTGGAAGAGCTCTGTGTTGCTTGAAAGCTTGTTTCTCTCACCCATAGGCGCCGACTTCCCCTCTGCCCGGTGGGTGTTCGAAAGCCCCCCGCCCCTGGCCCCACCTCTTCCTGCCCCTGCACTGCCCTCGCCCCTCCCCCATCTCCAGCATCTATGCACCCATGGAGTCGGCGTCTATGCTCTCACCAACAGAAGTTGGTCCAGTAAAAGGTATTACCTCACCCACCTTGTCTCTCTAATCTCCTGGGATTGACACAGCTACAACACTGCTGATTCTGCATCACCTAAGGCTTGATCCAGTTTTTTCTGAAGTCAGTAGCAAAGCTCCCATTGGCTTCAATGGAAAAGGATCAAGCCTTAACTTCTCATGAAGAGCTATCGCTGGTGTGCCATGCAACTAGTTTTGGGCAGGTTGATAATCTAGCCCTGTAAAAAATGAAGTATGCATTTAAAAGTTAGTTTCCTGCAGAGTACCAATTAGTGCCTCGTGTGGAGGTGGTACATTTTTCATATGTGGAACAGACACCATCCAGTGGGAACTGGACTGAAAACATCTTATTTTACTTAAGCCCCCCAACTAGCCATCATATAAAACACCTTTTGGTCACTGACACTCCGGTTTAGGTTTAAACAAGCAATCTAGAGGTGAAAAGCTCCACATATTATTGACAGTCCCCGGACACATTCAGGATCTTTGTGCAGGATGGTTTAAATTTAAAAAATAAAAATAGACAGTACATTAATATTTTCTATTTTTGACAAGAACAGGTCAAATACAAGAAAGGCAGCTGTGTACGAGGCATGTCATCTTCAACTCAGTGTACGATTACAAGAAGCAATGTTCTTACACACAATCCAACTGCACTCTGGGGAGCTTCTTGTCTTGTTCACTCTGGCAAAGATTACTATTGCATCACCTTGAATATTAGAAACTGTATTAGATCCCTACTGATTTCTTGATTTAATGGTGAGAAAATATAAAAGCACTTTGGATTGCTGTGTCCCCTTCCATCCAAGCAAAACAAACCAGTCAAGCATTACAATTCCCTTCAGAGGTAGGTAAAATATCCCCATTTTAGAGATTAGTGACATGCCATGATCATGCAGCATGTCAATGGAAGAGCCAGGACATTTTTTCCTTATAAGTAGTATTTAGATTACCATACTGTCTAGAAGCCCCAGTCAAGTATGGAGTTTCACTCTGGTAGGTAATGTACAAACACACGGTAAGAGGATAGTCCCTTACTTAAAGGATTGGAAGAGGCAAAGAGAGGTTAAAAGTGACTTTCCCAGCATCACACAACAGGTGAGTTACAGAAACATGTGTAAAGCCCAGGACTTCTGAATCCCAGTTGAGGGTCCAGATTCACTTGTTTTAAACACTAGCCCAAATTCCTTATAAATATCACCAAACTCTTACCCTATGCTCTCTCTATGGGTGTACTGAATATTGGTCCTCATGGTTTTCACCTGCTTTTTACAGTCCAGCCAATATTGTTTAAAATATTATATTTGCATTCCCCCTCCTGTTACACATGCAATGTGCTGTCATCATGTATGAGATACTCATGCTCACTTTCCTCTGCAGCTGCTCCAGGAGTTAGATGCTGGGACCGTACAAAAGCGAAGTAAACCTCACTCTTTTCACTCTGGCTGAAGCTACCACCTCTGGGTGGCCCAAGGGACAGAAGTACCTTGAAATTGCCCCCAATTCTGATACTCTTGAATGCTGATGTATGGAACCCCCTTCCAAGCCCCCATGCTAGCCCTTGCCCTTAAAGTGATTTTTATTTGCTTTTGGTTCTCTCTCTGTCATTTCTGATATACTGCATTTAATGATAAGATAGAAGGCTGCCTTTCAGGAACAGTCAGCATATGTTATTTGCTGCATCTCAAAAGCAGGTGCTCTCCAGCCAATGTGAATATTTGGAGCAAATCCCTGTTTTGAAATGCAAATGATTTTGCAGCATCTGCATAGTTTGAGATAAAGCAGTTAACAATGAATTAATCCTTGTTTTATGCAGTTCATTATCAGGAGACTATGACCAGGCCAACAACATCTTTGAAACATAATGGGATCTTACCAAACAGGTAGAGAGTCTTTATTCAAATCAAGCACTTACATTTACAGTTACTCTGCTTTTGAGGACAGAATGTCACAGTAATACTGTACGGTTTATTTTATTTTTTGTTGTTGTGTGTAACTAACCAATTTAGTAAGATTTTGTCACAAAGGGGCAAAATCATATCTGATGTAAAGGGGTACAACTCTGTTGAAGCTTTACATCAGGTATGAATTTGGCCCAAAGAGTAATATAATGACTGATATTTGGATAGGCCTGTTTTCTATTGGACTTGCTTTTAATTAACTAAAGTGTGTATTCTAAGAATGGTTGAAATTTTTCTGTCTCAGCTGTCTTTTCAATGAAAAACTGGGGTTTTGACTAAATTATTTTTTTTGTAAAAAGTCTCTGGTTTCTGTGAAACTTTTTTTTTTGACAAAAAAAAAGTTCAAAATCAAATGGTTTTTGTTTTTCAGATGAAAACCAAAATATTTTGATTCAGATATGCTGCTGCAGTGACTCATGGGAATTGTAGTTTGGTTGTCTTATGTCACCATTCTCCTCTATGGGCCAAGTTCCCCAGCTGAACTTCATCCCCCCATGATGCACTAAAAACATAGGACTCCCCTGATGCATCACCTCCCCTTACTAACAGGGGAAACTGGTGCATAGTAGGAATGTAGTCTGACCAGGGAGCTTAACATAAAGAGCATTTAACAATTTCCTTTTGTGTTATCAGGACTAGTTTGTGCCTCTCAGATACATGAAGTTAAATTTTGCTGACAATAAAAAGTCTGTATCTTTTTGGAATGGCAACTCTGATGAGTGCTGAAACAATGTAATCATGAAACACTGAATATGATAGTTTTAAGAGCACAGAACATTGGCCCAATTCTGATCCCACTGAGCTCAGTGGCAAAACATGCATTGACTTCAATGAGAACAGAGTTAGGCCAACCCTAAGAAATTTAGGGCTGGATTTTCTGGTCTGAAAGTGGCCTTGAAACAGCCAGAAACTACAGATGGATAATTCCCCTTTTGAAGGAGAACTCTCCGCCAGTGGAAAACTATGCCACCTCCTCTGCAAGCCATGCCTCCATTCCCCAATCCCTGTTGTAAGGAGAGGGAGAGGGAGTATCAGGGGCATTCCTGGGATGGGTGGGAGAGAGGGTATGGCACTTATGCCAATAAGCCCTTTGCTGTTCTAACTTCTGCTGGGGAGGGGCAGCTGATGATTTGGCTTCAACTGGCTGCTTGCAATCACATTCTCCATTATATATCTAAGCACAGTGAAGTGGAGAATTAAGGCTATTGGTTCCCTGGAGTAAATATCAAACATACAAAGGCCTGAGTCCTGCAAATATTTATGCTTAACTTTACACACGATTAGTTTAACTGAAGTCAGTAGGATCACTCACATCATAAGATTAAACACATGCATAAGTGTTTGCAGGATCAGGGCAAAAGTTAAAAAATATTAGAAATGTAATTATTCTCCCATCCATACACATAACAGGCCAGTTAATGGGAAAAACAGTCTATAGAACTATTTTTGCAGCTGTGCCATATCTTTGAGGTTAAGAGAAAGTTGTCTGTATACAGCATGCAGAAAGAAAAGCATTTTTGTTATTTTCTACTGAATGTGCTGTTATACCACTCTAACAGTTTCAGCCTTATGACATTACATTTATAATGCTATTTCAATGAAGATAGTCATTATTTTGAAACAGAATTATCTCAAGCAACCACGTTACAGTGATGCTGTGGTTACTCATTAATAACGCAGTGTTTTTTCCCTACTGATGCAATTGTTTGATCTCTACCTGTTGATGCCTGATTTTCATAATCACTAGAGCTGCTAAATTGGGGGCAGGGGTATATTTTTTTCAATTTTTTGACCAGCTCTAACCATCAGGGGATACAGTGCATAAAACGGGTGCTCATGAAATGCATTATTCAGCTAACAGCATATGATCAGATATAACAATAACTCATTTATTGTTCTTATTAATTAATGTATTATTACTTTAGTACCTAGAACCCCCAGTCATAGACCAGGAGCCCATTATGCTAGGCACTGTACAAACACAGAACAAAACAAAGCAGTCCCTGCCCAAAGGAGATTATAATCATACATTGGACTAATATTTAACCCTCAGCATTTATATGATATAAACATCTTGGCCTATATTTTCAAAAGTGACTAGTGGTTCTGCTTGCCTCCATTTTTAGGTGTCCAACTTGAGACACTATAAAAGGCCCTGCTTTACAAAAAGGGTCTAGCACCAACCTCTGTAAATCAGGCTACTTTCAGGGATTTCAAGTTGAGCAACCAAAATCACTAGTCATTTTTTGAAAATGTAGGTCCTCAGTCTTTGACCTTGGATTTTGTTCAGCCCAGGAAACAGGACACAGCCTCGTTCATGTTAAAGACATGATGTAAAATGAATGAAGCAGCAAGTCACACCGTGCTTTGGATAAGTTAACAATTGTGTTTTCATATTTTTACTATACAACTTACTCAGAGATAATATAAGTTATAAGTGAGGTGTTGATTTCACTGGTGCCTCAAGCCACCATAAGATTCAGAAGCCAAGTGCGGCACCCATGAGAAGAGGGAGCCCTGTCTCTCTGTGCTGGCTCTCTTATCCTGTTTGAAAGTACTCCACTGCTGAGCTGAAGGGACTGTGGGGTCCAGAAAGTTATCTGTTCATAATAAATATTGGATTTTAGATCTCCTTTTCAGCAAACTAGTCAGTGTTCAGTAAGAACTGAGCTGAGACCAACTTTCAACCCTGGCCTCTTGGACTGGCAGACCAATTACTCTTAGTTTAAATTGCAAAGCAGCCTCCTATTCTAATAGTGCTCCATTCCATGAGAGTCAGAGAGAGAAACAGAGAGTTTGCACATTCTCTTTGTTCAGAATAACCTTTAAAAATATGAAACAAAGGGATTTACTTTAAAAAAATTCCCATTCATGAATCACTTTTCAACTCATTATCATGCTGCCTGCCAGTACTAATGAGACCCAACATTCAATTCCTTCAAGGTCTTGAAGACACTGTCATTGTGTCTCCCACAAGGAAATCATCTCTTATTTAAAAATTAGTAAAGAAAAATTAACTGAACTTTTATAGGTGCTTTGCCAAAGTCCTCATCTAGCTTTCAAGAACTCCAAAACCAATCTTTTGTTTAAGAAAAAAGTATTTTCAGCATTTATTTTAGTGGGGAAAATAATTATATGAATGGAGGAGAAAGGGGTGTTTTTATTAAAGCTTTGTCAATGCCATGAAGAAGTGGGTGCCCACTGGTATTTTTCAAAACTATTGGTATCCACTTAAGGTGCTGAGACAATTTGGAGGGGAGAAAAGAATTATAATGATTCACTTGGGGTGAGAGTCCATGCTATGCTCCTAGGAGGTGCAGCATAGAACTTGTGGAGCCACCTTCGTGACCTTCTAACTCTGGGCTGCTCCAGAAGCTGGAAAGACTTCTTGTGTAACTCAGCCTCAGGGGGTGGGAGAGGACTATCTATGTTATAGCAGCCTCCCAAATGGCCCCATGGGCCTGGAATCTCAGCAATGATGCTGCAGGCTGAGACCCTGCCTCCAGCAGGTCTCCTACATCTGAACTTGTGAGGAGGGGTCTTTGGAGGCAGCCTTATGGCTGTCTTCTTCAGTGCCTATACCAGGGGCTTCCTATTGTTAGGCTTTTGGGGCCCCTTTATGCTGCTGTGGCCCTTTAGATGGCATTAAGGGGCCAGAACGGGAGTAAAGATCTCACCCTTTAGTTTATTAGTGAAGATAGAAATTTTTCCCATCTCTACCATCCTTAAAGTTTTCCGATGCATCAGTGAAGAATGCAACTTTCTAATTTGATGCCAGTAAGAATGAAGAAATATTTGCCTTAAGTAGTCCTAGAGCTAAGTGACTAATTTACAATAAATAACATAAATAAGGCATATAGTCTCTTATTTTCCACACAAAATCCACAAGATCACAAATTCCTCAGATTTACTTATTGTTCAAAATTATTAATATTCTGTGATTTGAGGGTTTTTTACTCTGTGCATTCATCTTCAAATACTCAGTATGCTCAACAGTCAGCATTCTCTACTCAAGTTCCACTAGACCTTGATCCTGCAAAGATTTACACCCATGCTCAATTTTATGCATTGGGTGTAGTCCCATTGACGTTAATGGGAATACTCAATGTGTAATGTTAAGCACACTGGCTGTAGTTAGTTGTGACTTGTCAGATAAGTCACATGGTACTATTTCTGTTCCTTAGCCTGGAATCTGATCCAAATGCCACTGAAATCCATGGAAAGATTCTCACTGACTTGAATGGGCATTGGATCTAGGCCTTAATGAGTTCACAAGTACTTCTCATTAAAGCTCAGCTGCATGAATACTGATGGAAAGTGAACCCCCCAAAAGAGCATGAACATGGCTGAAGTAAAATTATGTGAGAATTGGAAGGAATGCTTGCAGATATTTCTTATGTGGCCTATTCACCTCCAAGTGGCACAGTAGTTAAAAAACAATTCAGAACATACGAGAGATTGAATAGACTGATAAAAAGTTTGGAGACATTTTGTCAAGATCCCAACAAGGGCCGTTGGACCAAGGATCAGAGCAGGGGCAAACCTGAGCCGTGGAGCAGTGCAGGAGTTCATAGGTTCTAGGCTAGGGTCAATACCAAAGGGGAGAGTCTGAGTCAGGTTTCAGGGTCCAGGTCAGGAGGCAAAATCCAAGTCAAACCAAGATCAAAGCTGGAAGCTCAGGAGCAAGGACCAGAAATGGTCATGGCAACTACAGAAGATCCATACTGTTGCCTGGATATTTCTTGGAATCCCCCTTGGGTTTATATAAGGTAGGGAGCCAATCAGGTGCCATTAGGCTGCTGTCTGTCATACCGCTTGAGAAAGGACTTCCCATGGTCTGTGTCCACAGCAGGTCAAGGGGCCATGGAGCACAAGCAGGTTACAGTTGCTGTTGGGTGGCAGCATGGCTATGCCAACTACCTTGCAGCTCTGTAGGCCTGCCTTCTAGACCCCTGGAGGTCTTATATTACCTCCCACCTCCAGGAGTGCCCCCACCAGCCTAGGTTTGTTTGGATGGGCCACATGGAAGGCTGGCACAGGAGCATGGACTTGGGACATGAGCTCCCAGGATTGCTCCTCTGGGCTGAAGCCCTCCCAGTCTATGAGGTACCAGAGGGAGTCACGTCTGATTTTTGAGTCCAGTGTTTCATGAACCTCATACTCATTATGTCCTAGGATCCTCACCAGAGAGTACTGGTTGAGCCCAATGAGCGAAAGGGTTGTCGATGTAGGGTTTTAGCAAGGATACATGAAACACTGGGTGTATTTTGAGGAATCATGGTAACTGAAGCTTCATGGTCACTCAGTTGATTACCTGGCTGATGGAATATGGCCCAAGTTATGAGTAGACCAGTTTATGACTTGACTGGTTGATGTGCAGGTTTTGGGCTGAATCACACTTTTTGCCTGATGGTGAATCCCAGGCCTTCCTGGCACCACCAGTCAGTAGTACCCTTAGGCCTTGTCCAGGTGGGTCTTGAGTTCTTCTTGGACCTCATGGATCTACTGCACCCAGTTGGCGGCTGTAGATTGGTGGAGTATAGGTATGGTCAGATGGAGACAGGGGTGGAAGCCACAGTTTGCATAGAATGGACCCTACCCGGTGGAGACATGGTCGGTGTTGTTGTAAGCAAACTCTGCTTGGAGTAGGAGGTTCGACCAGTTGTCCTGGTGTAAATTTGTGAAGTAGCACATGTATTGTTCTAACACTTGATTTGCTAATTCGAACTGACCGTCAATTTGTGGGTGACAGGTGGTGAATGTAAAAGTGCGGATCCCAAGCAATTGTAGGGTATCATGCCAAAACTACGACACAAATTGCGGCCCCTGATAAGTTGTGACTTGCTCTGGGAGTCCATGGAGACAAATTAAATGAGTTACCCAATGCTGGTCTGTTTCTTCTCTAGAGGGCAGATGCACAATGGAGACGAATTTGTCAACTAAGAATCACAGTGAAGACTACAGTGTGCCCATTAGACACGGGTAGCTTGACTAAAAGGCCAGGGTAATGGCCATTCAGGGTCTAAATGGGATTTCATAAGGCATTAGGGTGCCAACGGGTTTCAAGCGCAGTGTCTTGGTGAGGGCACATGTCTCACAGGAATCAACATACAAGTGGATTGTTGTGCACATTCGGGGCCACCAGAAGGAGCAGGTGGACAAATGGAAGGTTTTGAGGTCTGCCAGATGGGCTGCTAATGGTGAGTCATGACAGAGCCGCAATACCTAGTTGGGTCTCAGCAGAACAAACAAGCAGTCCTTGACATAGAAGAAGCCATCCTGAATCTACTGTTGCCCCTCACTTGCTATTTCAAGTTTCTTGGGAGCAGGTTCTCTTACAAAAGTTTTAAGTATTTTACACCTACACTATTACCTTTATCAACCAAACTTGTAGTCTTATTAAAACAAATTAGGTTTGTTTGACAAGATCTATTTTCCATAAAATGTTAACTGGCATAATTATATTCCTATTCTTTAATTCTTTATCAACTGAATCCCGTATCAGCTTTTCCTTTATTTTGCTCAGGATTGATATTCAGGCTAACAGCCTTATCGGGGCAGCCCTAGATTAGCTGCCAGCAACTGGCGCCCTAGGCGAACCATGCAATCGGCACCCCCAACCCCCAAACCACAAGGACAGATCTAGGCTAAGGTTTTTGGTAAACTGGGAAACATTTTGCCCCTTTTTTCCTTTTAATGTTTTTTAAGCATTTTTTTTTTAAACAGAGGCTCAATTATTCGGTTTGTCCGTCTGTCAACCAATGTTTCTGAGATCAGATAAAACAGAGACACAACATTTTCAGAATAGATTTGTACATGACAGCTAGATGATATTTCAATCAGATTTAAAAAAAATGCACGAAAAATGTTATTTATAATTTTTATTATTACAAATCCAAAATCATCCATTACGCTATCCTGCTTGAATTGCCATTACCACCACATCCAATATAGAATGAAATAAGAAAACTCTTTGATGAACTTTAACCTGTATTTACAAAACACTCCGAATAAAAAACACTGTGTACGCTTAAAGCAAGAAAAGTCATGTTTTAAGTTTTGAAAATTCAGTCACTCGTTCTTTTAGATCCAGTTTTCCAGATACTTCATGCTCTATTGACATTGTGGCAAGTCCAACAAGTCTCTCTTGCACCATTGTTGAATGCAGATATGTTTTTATCAATTTTAACTTTGAGAAGCTACGTTCCCCACTAGCTACGGAAACTGGCAAAGTTAAAAAAATGCATAGAGCTATAAAAATGTTTGGAAAACAGTCTGTGAGTTTATTTTCACAAACAAACTTCAGTACTTCTTCAGGAGTGGAATGTTTCTTAAGTTGTCTGGAAAAAGCCTGAAGTTCACTACACAAATCTGTAGCATCAATGTCTTTTGAATTTTCATGAGTCAATGCTGACTCCAGTTTTATACAAAATTCTCTTATCTGTTTTGCTGTTTTCTTTTGCAAGCTGCAGATATCATATAGAAAGCCAAATACTGACTCTAGCTGCTGCATCTGTTGAAATCTTTCATCAACCGAGTGAACAGCAGTATCAAGGACTATGAAGTAGAAATTCACTTAGAACCTTTGTTTTTTTGTTCTGAATGGGTGTGTCTCGTCCTTCATACGAAAACTGCTGTTTCTTTTGCTGAATGTGAACTGGCTCTGGTTCAAATTCTGTCAGACTATTTCTTCAGCAAGCTCGAGAGAATCTACCAGTGTTCTTTCAAACCCTTCATCACTTCTGAATTCCTCCAGAATATTTTTAGATTGCTGCAGGTTTTGAATAGCAGAATGTATGTTTAAGTTCTTTTTCCTGAAGTTGCTTACTAGTGAGGTTAATCTTGAAAAGGATATTATACCACAAAATGAGTGAAGTGACAAATTTGAACTTGGAAAGGCCATTTGCAAGAGCTTCTGCATCTGAACGTGCCGTATTGCCAGATGATCCAGTAAAGGTAGTATCATCAGAAATTTCAATTAGGGCATCATAAATGTTTCCAAGTTCATATCGAAGAGGCTTCAAAGCATCGATGTCACTCTCCCATCTTGTCTGACTAAGTGGTTTCACAATTAGAGAATTCACATGGCAAGTCAGAATCTCCCAACGGTGTGTTGAGCTTGAGAAAAACACATAAACATGTGGAACAAGGTCAAAGAAACTGCCTGCCTCCAAACAGGATCTAGCAGCATCATTGGCAACCAAATTTAGAGAATGCACACTGTAAGGAATGAAAAAGGCCCTAGAGTTGATTTCCATAATTCTCCTTTGCACACCATTGTCTTTACCCTTCATATTACTCCCATTATCATAGCCTTGGCCATGTAAGTTTTCAACAGATAATGGCATTGTTTCAAGCTCTTGTAGAATAGTTTGTCATAAATGCTCCAGTTGTCTCCTTCAGTGGTACGAAATGCAAAAAATGTTCCTTTATGAGCACTTCAACATTATCTTCATCTGCAGACTTTTCCATATCCACAAAATGAATGATCATAGTCATTTGTTCAACATGACTCACATCTGGTGTACAGTCCAGTATTATTGAAAAGTATTTTGCAGAATGGGCAGCTTCTACAATTTTATTTTTTTTGGCATTTGCTAGGATTTGAATCAGTTCATTCTGCATATTTTTTCCTAAGTAATCAACTTGTATTTCATGATTAGTTATTTTACGTAGATGCTCCTTCATGACTGGATCAAACAAAGCTAGGTATTCAACAAATTTTAAAAAGTTTCCATTACCTGGAGTGTATAATTTTTCATTTCTACCGCGGCCGCGGAATGCTAAATTTTGCCCACCTAGAACTCTCACAAAAGCAATCAGACACTAGTATTTGTTGCCAATATTCTTCTTTTTCCTTGATCACATGTAAATTTTCTTCATCGATAGTTTTTCCTTTTTTCAATCATAATTCAAGTTCTTTCCAATTTTGAAAACATTCCAAATGTTCTGTACTTCTTTCATGTGAAGAGAGAATTGAAGATATGTTTTTCCGGTCCTTCGAACCATTTTCAGTAAGTGATGTACCAATTGCTTGATTTCTAAACAACTTGCAGCAAAAGCAAAACACAGAGTCCTCCGAATATTGTAACCAGTTTCGCTGAATTTCTTCCCCATTAATGAGTTTCCTCTTGTAATGCTGAGCAGAGAATTTTCTTTTATTTCCATCCTTAGGGAAGAGAAATTCATGAACTTGTTCAGGTCCATGTTCCACGAGAATTTGCCGCACACTGTCATCACATCTGGGTCATGAAGCTGGGTCCCCATACTGTAACTTGTTTGTAACTTACTCATCCTTTCTTCCTTCTACTTCATTTACTTCAATTTCTGCATATGTCTCTGAAGGGTGAATACATTTTCTCCACTTCCATATCAGTCTGATGCTGTGAGTTGCCTTCATCTGGAAGTAAGTTTCCATCATCTTGAGTTTCCAAACTGCTTTTTTGTGAATGTGAGCTACCCTCATCTCGAAGTAATATACCTTCATCTTGATGTTCCAAACTGCTTCCATGCGGATGTGAGCTAACCTCCTCTCCAAGTAAAATTCCTTCATCTGGATGTTGTGAACTGCTTCCATCTTTATTTGGATGAAAGAGAAGATATTTCAGGAAGGATCCCTGCTGTTTTGCTTGGTCCTTTTCCTTCTCAGCCTTTTGTTTACAATACTCAGCTCCTGAAGGTTTTCTTTTTCCTCTTTCTGCCATGGGGCATTTGAATATTGTTATGTACTGTGCTCCCAACTGCAAGCATTATAGCATTAAGGATGGCTGACACACCACATGATTGGTGATTTAAACCACATTGCAGCCATCCCAAAATGTCTTTTCACTGATTAAAGGTTCAATGATTAGTAAGATACACTCACTTACCTATTAAAACTGTTAGTTACAGTGTTTAAACGGAAACAAAATGACCTTTTTCGACATTATAACCCAACACCGGTTGTTTGGAAACCCTTCCTCACGGTTACCTGCTTGGAGTGTGACGTATCATTTTCGTAGTCTATTAAGCGTTAACGCTGTTACTTTTCTTTTATGGAACTTATTTATTACATGTGAACCAGTTATAACAAAGAAAAGTTCATAATTATACAGCCCGATAATAACACTAAGGTTTAATAATGCTTAAAGATACTCACATTTTGGATTTATAATGCTGAAAGACGTTATTCTTTATTCTTTGGCACCAAGAAACACAATTTTCCACAATATTTGCTCGATTCTAAACCATCTACCTGCAACGTGTGTTAAAATGACCATTTTACATGTATCAACTCGCGATATCTCCGCTCTACATGAATTTCCAGCTATGCGACCTTGATGTATAGTCGAGTTAGGTGTCACTAGCATCACAGTTCTTGCCGCTGGTGGATGTGTTTCATTGTGGCCGAGTTATTGCTTATCAAAATTGCAGAGTGGGTCATCTTGAGCCTACATCACAAATTGGAAAAAAATTCGCTAAAATATTATTTATTTTTGCAGTAAATAAAAGATTTGACATATTAATAAATTCTCAGAAATGTAGAGAAATGAATTATAATTCATATTCCCTCCATAATTTCAATTCCCTCATGGGAATTGAAATAATGACATCTTTGTTATTTTATTTGTATTTTTTTTTCATCTTTTTCATTTTTTTCATTTTTTTTTCTTAAATTTGATTGTTTTCTTCGAATTTGGCACCCCATTTCACTTGGCACCCTAGTTGACCACTTAGTTCGCCTATATGGATGGGCCACCCCGAGCCTTACCCCAAGTCATTCCACTTGCCTTCTTTTAATATTGGCTTATTAGCACAATTCCAGGTCTCTAATTCCTATATTCATACATTCCAAAGCTACCCTTCAGCAAGAAGCCTTCTGATTTTGCTTCTCAGGGGTTCATGCCAACTTTTTCCTTCAGTTTCAAGGCACTTGGGCTGGCTTCCCTGTTTTTAACTCTGAGTTGTTGGACTCATTTCAGCTCAAAGCAAAAGTCAAATCAGCCAAGTTACACTTGGTGTTGGATAAAAGCCACAAGAAATTGCAAACACTGCATGGTTTTATTCGCAAAATCACAAACTGGCCAGATTCACTTGAAAGGACAGAAAACACTAGTAAGTCTTTCTGCAACGGTGCTCTGAGTTTTGAGTTTGAATTGAAACCCCCAAACAGGTCAATTTTGTACGATCTGGGTTCATTGCAAATGTTTCACATAGCTCTATTACTAATTTCCTACATGTCTCTTCCACAGTGAAAAAGGCTTTTTCAGTGCATGTACAGTAAAACCTCCAAACCCAAAGGCAAGAAACCCATTTCGGCCTTGTATGCACTGGGAAATTGGCTAGCATAGTGACTATTCTGGAACCATTACACCGCTCACAACACAATTAATTATTCTGGAATAAAAATGACTTTTATTCCACAATAGGGAGCTATTCTAGAATGGCTATTGCATAACAGCCTATTCTGCAATAGCTACGTCAATCCAATGTCCTCTTGTAGACAAGGCCTTACACTGCTACATGATGTCCCAGTAATGCGTTTTACTTTTCAACCCTCTTTGATTAATATGGCTCAATGGAGTAAACACAATAATGGAGACTATTTGTATTTACCAAAGTAAAGAGCAGTTTGGTCTTTTTCTGTGGTTTCTCTGCAGCTTGTGCTTTCAGATGAGACAGAAGAATTGGCAGTCTCCTTGGCATACTCACATCAGCCAAACATTCAAATTCTGAAATTCTCCACAGTAATTCCTTGTCATTCTAGTTGTCCTGGTAAGGGAAGCTTGAGTTATACTTAACTATGTGATGCCTGCTAATAAAGTCAGAATTGTAGCAAATGACCCGAGCCAACAACTCTGCCCTATGGATGAAAATACCCCATTTCTTCCTCTTAAGAAGATGCTGGCTCTGTTGAAACTTTAAAAGTCAACTGTACTAAACACAAAGTTTAGATAGATCTGTGATGTAAAAGGAGTGAGTTAAAGACCTACTGAGATACAGGTTTGTTTTTCATCTGTGCATTGGAGTAGGATTCTTATACCATACTCAATAAGGAAAGCTTGAGTCATCCTGACTATTCCCCAACCTCGGAAAATGAGCTGAGAGTGTTCAAAAGTGCTTTGACATATGCCCCCTTCTTGACTCACCTCTCTTCTCAGGCTGTGGGAGACATCTCTGATAAGCAACTACTTTTACTGTTGATTTAAGATCCAAGGCTATGTTATAAAGCTTAGAGTCCTAAAACTCAGGTGGTACTTTACTACTCATAAAACCATAATCCCTCTTGCTCTACTGTCAGGGGTGGCAAACACTGTAAAACAGCAGATTCATTTTAACCCTATCAGTTCTGAAATAACTTTGAGGACAATGACGGTTAATTGCTTTTTGTTGAAACAATACACACACACACACACACACACAAAGGCTTTATGCAATACTTCTAATGAAGTGAGGAGAAATGCACCCTCCCCTTCTTCAGTGTCTTGTCTTAATGCTTAAATATACTACACATAGAGTTGCTTATTTGCTTAACAAGATGTGCTGAAACCTTGAAATCTGATTCTACCAAGGTGAGAGCCTCTAAGTTCAGACAGATCATCATTCTAGCATGTTACTTTCAAGGGGGATGCATCCCCAAGTAAATAGGAGCACAACACTCAAACAGCAGTTTATTCAGTGAAGACCAAAAATAGTGCCTCAAACAAATATCTTACAGCTGTTCATGACAGAGTTGGGGTGTTGAAAAATCAGTCTTTGCCACGTTATTCTACTAAGAAATCAGGGTCGGTTTTATCAACTTTAAGAGGACAATACAAAAAGTTATTGGTAGACAGTACCACTAGCATCTGCTTCCCCCTCCACCTCTCACTCTTTTTGTTACTGTTGAGCTGGTATAACACAATAATAATGTTCCTAATGATATCGTTGCTGGCTGTAGTAGATAACTGGCGATCTAACCACTTTAAAAAAGAAGCTGTGTTGTATCACTGATAGTGCCAGATCCAATTCTAACAGTTCAAATATACATCTCTCTCTCTTTCTCTGTATATACATATATATATACTCACATGCACACACACACACATATATACTCACAAACATACCCATACTCACTCTATATATCTAGAGCTGTGTATAGATAGATGTAGATATATAGCCACACAAAAAATTGTTAACTTTGAGCTTAAGCTTCTAAAATGTATATCCCACCAACACAACCTCCATCTCCAAAACAAGGAAATAATTAGTAAAAGCATTCAGCACCCCATCAACTCTACACTTAACAGCTCCCCTTCTCAATCTCAACTACCTTCCTTCCACCACTGATGGCTACTGAAACTGGAGTGGATTGGGGAGGCAGCTGCCTCCAAGCTGGGAAAGGATGTCCTGGTAGTTCCTACTGTCATTCCTCTGGCAGTTCCTGGACAGCTGGTGCCCAGTCCCCTATGTTTCCCCCGCCCCTCCCAGTGGCTGGAGCCCTGTGTGCCAATGCCCCCTGCTCTCCACCCAGGTGCTGGTGCCCTGTCCCATCCCCCACCCCACCACGGCAACTGGCACATGTGCTCCTGGCCCTCCCCTGGGCGAGGACCCATGGTAGCTGGAAGGGGGGGGAACCCGGCTGGCCCAGAGAGTCATACCTGCTCCCTGGCCTCCAGCCCAATCGCTTGAATCATGGTGGCTGCTCCAGCCCCTCCTCTGAGGCCTGCTCTTGCTTCTATGAGAGCAGTTGGGGTGGAAAACACTGGGGAGAGTAGAAACATAGATCTGACCCCCCTCAGTATTTCCATTGTGGAGGAGCTAGTTCCCCCTCCTTCCCAGTTCCACTACCCCTGAGCATCTCTCTCTACCATAGACTTGGTCCATATTTGAAAAGTTTTACCTCCATAACTATGTTGGTAAGGGGTGTTTTTTTTTTTTTTTACCAACATAGTTAAGCAGGTGAAAATCTTAAGGTAGACATAATTATACCCGTAGAAGGCACTTTATACTGTCATGGCTTATTTTGCTTCACTAAACCTGAATGGTATAACTGCATCTACTCTAGTAGGTTTCTACACTTTAACTACTCCAACGCAGTTAAACAAGCAAAACTTATAAGTGTAGACCAGGCCTTAAGATTTTATACCACTGCCCAATACTCTACTATCTGAGTGCCTTCTACAAATTGTAATAGCAATATTCCCTTGGTTGGTTTGATGGTTGCTTAGTGGAGTCCTGCAGCAGCTTTTAAAGGGACCTGGCATCAGACCCCCTAGAAGCCCTTCTGGGAAAGGAGGGATATCTCCACCCTGATCCAAAACAGCAAATGTCCAGCCTTCACTCTTTCCGTGAACACAAGCCTGTGTCAATTTCAGTGCTGTAATTTCTACATAAAAAAATTAATGCCAAATTTAATACAATCACTGACATCAGTCACCCATTCACATGTGGGTTTTTTTTCTGTAATCTCTAGGAAAACTTATTTCACAGCCAGCATTTGCAACCTCACTTCTACACACTGATACAACACCATGTATAGTGTTGCATACAGTGTAATTTATTAAACCAGTCCAACCCTCTATTAATCATCAAAAACCATGATCACATAATGAATGCACATGGTCAGAGACCAAAAATGCCTGTTGATTGTTCAGCATGAGGGAAGAGATAGGTGAACTGTGGTTGATGAAGGGAGGTTGTTGAGGTTAAGAAGGAAAACTGATAATTGGTGAATGACTTAGTTGCTTATTTCTTGCATTGTACAATTTGTATTGATGGGATATGCTGTCTAGCAATGTTAATGTTTTTCTTGTGGGTACGTGTGTTAGATGTACATACATACACACACACACACACACACAGGGCCAGATTCTCAGCTAGGATATTCAATGGAGCTGAGTTTACACCTCCTGAGGATCTGACTCAGGGGTGCTCAGAACACTGAATACAGGCATAAAACAAAAACAAAAAAAACCAGGATACAGCACACCAGTGAAAGAGCCACCTGGGTGCCCGTCACACACAATATTGAGAGGATAAAGAGTTTAAGCCATGCTGTAAAACAAGATTTTTCTTATAAATAAAACATTTCTTTTAGCAAATGAGTTCTAGAGCCAGTAACCTCAACATAAATATTCTTTCTGTTGCTGGAATCCTAATCTTCCTCTCTGCATCAGTTTTCTCTAGCTGAACTTCTGCACTTCCTTTTAATAAAGGACAGTTATGTGGTGGGCCAGGAACTGAGTAATCAATTTGCCCAGCTAGAGACAGGCTCTTTTCTCTTTTGAGAGTTGAATATTATTTTGTGGGGGCGAGCAGGGC
>NW_020664393.1:53256663-53286774 GCF_002925995.2 Terrapene triunguis
TCTGAAGAAGTGAGGTTCTTACCCACGAAAGCTTATGCTCCCAATACTTCTGTTAGTCTTAAAGGTGCCACAGGACCCTCTGTGTCTATGAGTGTAAGTTTTTAGAGTAGAACATCCAACATTTAAACTAAGAATCATAGAAAGGGGACTGTCGTAATGTTAGATTTGGGGAAGGACAAAGTTATATCATGAATAAACACTGTCGATGTTTTTTATGTCAGTAATGGCCAATCTTTACTGCTACCTCTAACAGATGTTTGGCTCAGATACAGAAACTGGCTGATGTTCATTTCGAAGACGTACTCTCCAGCTATGAGCTGTATGCTCTAGCTAAAAATGTGATTAAACTCCATAAATCACATGGATGATTTGGGAGACAGCATAGTCTATTGGACTGGGTGTCAGGAGGCCAGTGTTTATTCCCACCTCGGCTACTGACCAGCCATGTAACCTTGAGCAAATCTTTTCACTTCCCCCACTCTCCTTTGTTTATCTTCTCTATTTACACTGTTAGTTCTTTAGGGTGGGGACAGTCTCATTATGCGTTTGCACACTGCCCAGCAAAATGGAGCTCTGATCTCAGTTGTGGCTTCTTGGTGCTACTGTAATACAAATACATGCTACTTCTGCTTAGCATTTCACTTTCAATTTCACCTCTTTTGTTTCATACTTAGGGAAACATGCACCAGCTAGATGTGCTAGTCAATGATGCATATTACCACCACCTTTCTGGGCAGTGGCTTAATTCCAGGGCTTGGCAATGGGTAAGAAAAATGACAGCTGTTTTAATTGCTCTAATACAGGAGCACCTTATGTATAGAAAGTTTTCTGTATGATGTGCCAGAGTCTAATTTACATGTTAAACTATTGGAAACCCCTCTCTCCTTCCCGGGTTGCTCTGGAGCAGGCAACTCCCACCCATTGCCTAGGCACCTTATATCATTAAAGATAATGGAGATTCTGGGGGTCCCAGATGAGATGTGGAATTAGGTGGGAATCCTTTAGTCACCGCTTTGCAGTAGTTCTCTTTGTCCTATGAATATTTATAGTTGGTGGTGTCTCCACCTGGATAAGCACTGTATATACCTGTGGGCCTACCTCAATTGCCTCCCAGAACAATGTATATATAATACATTGTTATTATATATAAAATAAAATAAATAAAACCAACACAAAATTACTTAAAAGTTAACCTAACATACAATAGAAAATGCAACAGATTAATATAAATTAAGTTGTATCTATATCAGATCAGAAGGTGGAGTTGCAATGGCTCAGCTAATGGCTGCAGCTTTCAACAGCAAGTTACAACATAAACCTAACCAATGTTCTTGGCATTATACACAGATCCACCTCATCCCTGAGTGCACACTCTCCCTTACGCTCGTAGTGCTGGACCCTCTCTTGTATTGGCGCACTGGGTGAGCAGGCGTTCAGTCCAGCCCTCTAAGTCTAAAGGCAAAGGCAGTTCACTTGAACGTATGAGTGAGGCAATTTTACAATGTGACCAACTTAGGTTGCACAGTGCTAGCTAGCAGTAACAGTTGTGATAGTAGAGATAGGCCAGGAGTAACGTGCTCTTTCCTCAATGATCTGTAACCCAGTCTCCAGCCATTGCTCTCAGTGCCCAGCTGCCCAACAGTGGAGAAGGAATCCATGAACTAGGGCTCAGCACTAAGAAGTTGTCAGTTATAGGTAGTCTTAACCTTGGTCACGTGTCTTCACCCCAGCAACTCAGCCACAGGACAGGACTCAGTCACAGCTTCTCCTCGGCCCCTTCTCTCTACTCCAGCTCCCTGCCCATAAAATGGAGGCCACCGACCCTCTGCAACAGTCTCTGACCCAGGAAGCTTAGTCCAGTTCTAGAGGGCACCCACCAATACATCAGAGGACTAGCAGTCCTTCAAAGTCAGTGTGGAGTACATAGAGGATCCTAATCAGGATGCCTCTGAAGGATTCAGAGATTCCTCAGATAGGTGTATCTACATATGTTTCTATGCTGGGGTGTTTTTGTAAATGAATTATTTAAGCATACCACAGCTATTCTCCTTTAGATTGCTATGGGCTATGAGCTTGTCTACCATCAGTACACGGCAAGCTAGGTGTACATCTACAGTGCTCTAGCTTGTTCCACAGTAACTGTATTTGTGGACCCTGCTAGTGTACACTAAAAGTTCCAGAGCATGCTTTGACATACTGCAGTATGACAGAAAACAGAACTGTACCTTCATACTCTGGCTTGCTCAATACTGTCTTCCTGTGCACAAACCTTATGGTGAAAGAAGCAAAATAGCTTCCTGAATCTACTCATGCTAAAAGAAATAAATATTTCATTTCTTAAAGTGACCAAAAACTAAATCATTTTTATAAATATTGTATTTGTGTTCTGTTCTTCAATAATACAAATTATTGAAAGATATGCTGAAAACTATGTATATTGTTCTTTTATCTAGTGTTGCAATGATGGCTAAGACGTCAATGACTTTGACATCAATAGAGCTATACCCAACTGAAGTTCTGGCCCAATTAATTGTCATATGGTTTGATGATTACATAACTTGCTAAAGATGTCCTAAAAAAAGTCAGAAATTCAAAGCACTGAATGTTCACAAACAAAGGCCATTGAACAGGAAAACCTGTTATACTTACTTTACAGGAGAAATGCATGATTTTCTTGTAATTCCTCAAAATCTATTCAGGTCTTCATTCTAAGTGGCTGCAGCCAGTATATGTCTTATCTATTTTTATTATTACTTGTCATTTACTAAGCACCAGTGGTGTACCTGGCAGTGTACCAAATATTAATGAAAAGACGGTCCTTGCCTGGTAGAAGTGACAGTCTAGAAGAAAGCCAACCTGCAATGAAAGAGCTACAGATTGTTGATAAAATATTAAAGTAAATTAAAATATGCTCTTTTAAAAGTTATCCCTCTTGAAGTCTTTTCTTACATAATAGTGGTGGAAAAGACAATTGACCCCTGGGTGAGTGTGTATAGTCCTCACAGAAGTGAGTTAGAAGGATGGAGGGGCTAGTGCACAGGCATTATGAAGCTGTTCCATAGATAGGGGACAGCACAGAAGTCAAAAAGCTGAAAGAGGGAGAAGGAAACAAAGAAGGAGCTGTGAGGTTGGCCTCAATGGCAGAGGGAAAAGGGTGAGTAAGAAAAAAACCCCAGGCTACTCTGAACTTATAGCAACTTCTACAGCCTGTGCTCTGCAGCACAGAATGGCTATAGAATTCAGTTCTGCAGCTACTCCCTCCTCTGGTTCCACCTTACAAACCCTATATAGGGGGACATAAAGGGGCTAGTATAGGGTTGTGTATGCTGCTCCTGCACAGGTTCTGTGCTATTGGAATTCTTCCCCCAGGCTGCTGCAGCTCTTTTATGGACACGTTAACATCTAGGAGCCAGGGCAGGGCCTATTATCTGGCCCATTATTCTAAATTATTTTAAAGCGCACTTTTAAAAGCAAACACATTGCTCATGTGAAGGGAGCAGATTGATTTTATGACTAGAAATATCAAGACAAGAATTACTAGCCACAAAGTGCATCCTTGGTTTTGGAACACAAAATGACCTTTTTAGGCCTCCTGGAAAGCATAGAGCTTACAGCCTTAAAGCAGCTCACAGAAACTGTTGAAAATAGCTTTCCTACTTTGTACACCCTCATAAGCCACTTTCATTTCTTCTTCATCTTTGTTTTTGTGGGATAAAGTTAACTGCAGGTAAACATCCCAGAAAGTTCTCTGCAGGTTACAATAAACTGTGCAATGAGTTAGTGTACTAGCGTTTGACCTCTAAAGGGCTACGGTCAAGTCCTGATTTGATTATACATGAAAAGGCCACAAATCAAGTGATTATCAGTAAAAGTCCTAATATCAGCACCCACCATTCACTAGAGGTACAAAGAAATGCAAACACAAAAAAGGGGCCTGGCTGAACATATAGTCCCAAATATACAATAAATGCTAGCAGTTGGACATAATAGGTCAGGACTGGCAGCGCTGAGCTAAAAAGCTTGACTAACATTTTGTCCTTATTCACTTCCCCACATCGCATTCATTTATTGAAATACACACACACACACACATTATGTTAAAAGAATGCTAAGGTTGCAAACTCAAGCACTCAAAGGGAGGACATTCCAGAATTAGGACTACCCATGCAATGTTAATTCAGCCCCCTTGTGCATATGGATTACAAGACAGTTCTTAATTACATAATATTTTTTGCACAGGACTGCTTCCTCATTGAGTGCACCCAGCTGGGACTAGAACTCAAGTCTACTGTGCGCTAGCCCAGGGCCCCACCCACAGAACTATGCTACTTTCACTTTAATTAACTCTGCATTCATTCAAATTTATGAATAGTGTTCAGCTTTTCAAAATAAGTGCTCCACTCTGCTTGACACTAGTTATGCTGAGTGGAAGTTGGTCAAGTCTCAATTTAAATGGTTTAATCTACTTATACTTTCTGGGTTGGGGCACAGTTTTCCCCTTATAAGAAAGATAAAAGGTTCAGCTCTCCCAGACCAGAAGGGAAACCCCTGGAGGTGAGGAGCATTTGCATAGAGGCCCTTTACCTCCACAGTCCTCCAGATCTCTGCCACCCTTGTGGGTACCATGGCTTCTCCAAGAGATCCCCTAATCACAGATCTCCTGGGGAATCCTCATGGATGGTTCCATGGCAAATGAGCAGCAGCAGTGAAAGCCACTTGCAGAGCAAACAGAGCCATGAGGCGCTAGAAAGAGAAATCCAATAGCACAGAGGCAACTGAATACATATCTAGTGATTCTGCATGACACAAAATAGCCAGTTCATTGTGACTCTTGCATGTCTATAAATGGTAAACTCTCCTCAAGCGTATGTTTTATAGAATATTTGCAGTAGCATACACTACAGTAATCTTTGGCATGAAATGAGGATAAATCATTACAAACGGTGAACTTAGTGTATGTTACTGCTTAATGTACAGGGTACCTTGAATTTGTTGCTATATACACAAGTCAGTTCCATCAGTAGTTAAATCATTTTCTTCCCCTTATTTAGTTCCTCTTACACACAAGAGATCTCTTGCTCCTTCACCTTATCCCCATACAGAACTTATTACACACACACACAGGCCTTTCATTCACTCCGATGCTCCACAATGCTTTCCAGGAGAATTATAATAATGTGGTTCCTACTACCATGCCAGTATAATTAACCTCTGGTCTTTATACTGTATTTTGATACTTTTGAAATATTACCTAGACTTTAAAATCTCTGCACATTAAATAAGCTTATTCTACAAGGTTTTTTTCTTTTTTTCCCCAAGTTCATTTCAAAATAATCACTGACTTATCAATATGCCCAATTTTTAGAGTTAATGGAATTTCCAAGGACTCTTGAGGATCATCCCGTTAATTATTTTCTATCAAAGAAATAAATCAAGGCGAGAACAGCAGATCACCCTCGCACCTGCCCAGAGTGCCCATGCTGAGAAAGAGGGAGGGGTAAGCTTCTTCTAACGCAACTGTGCACTTTTAAGAGGCTTCTCCCTAGGTTTCTGGACACCACTGCTCATAAATCTACCCAAGCTGAATTTCCTGCTGTTGCTTGCAGTCTGCTGTTTTCTCTGGTAATGCATTTCCAATGTGCCATGAATGCCATCCAATTCTGAAGATAATGTGAGCATTCCTGGGTCCTTTGCGTGTTGCATTGCTGAGACTATTAGCAATACAGAACATGGACGCTGGTTTCTGCTACTTCTGCTTAGCCCTTTGCTTTCCTTTTGGCCTCATTCGTTTCATATTTTGGGAAATGTGCACCTGCTAAAAGTGCTAGTCACCTTTTTTTACTGTCACCTTTCCAGGAAGCAGCTTGATGCCCATTTCCAAGCACTGGTAAGAAAAATGACAGCTATTTTAATTGCATCTAAGACAGCAGCACCTCTGTATTGAAGGTTTTCTGTGTTAGAGCCTTACACGTACTTTGCATATTAAACGATGTTCATATGCTGTTTCCATAAATTAATTATTTGGATATACAGTTATTCTCATTTTGATCATGATGATTAGGACAATTGGGGAGAGAAGTAAAACAGCTTCCTGTTCTAATCATACTAAAATAAACACATTTTATTTCTTAAAGTGAACAAAAATGATGTTGAATCATTATATATTTGTATTGAGGTAGCCCACAAAGGCTCTACTAAAGACCAGGACTCAGCTGGGCTGTAACTCGTCCTTCCCTGAAGATCTTAGTTTAACTTGAAGTAAGACTCAGCAGGTGAGTGTGACAAACAATAGGAGGGAAGTGGGAGAGAAGGATGTGGATAATAAACATAGGACTGTGTGGTTCCTCGGGTTAGTTATTGTCTCTATTACATATACATTTGTTACCACTCTATTTCACTGAAATAGATGTTACCTGACACTACACCTGAAGACCACTCGGAATTCAGCCATTGCAGAATGCAGTTGTAACCCACACCTCCTGGGTGTGGTGTTCTGTTCCATCTAATGGCACTGAGCCCACTTAGAGCAAGAGAGAGAAAACGAGTCTGCTCTATAGCCTTAGCTAACAGGCAGTTGGCTTTTAGCTCATGCGGTAGAGGACCCCAGTTCAATCCCGCCCGCCGACGACCGGGTTCTGTCAGCGTTACACAGTCACCTGCTTACTTAGCAGGTTTATTCACACAGAGTATGACACATGGGCTTTCTGATCTCAGGTGGCTTCCAGTTAATTTCTGGGTGCAATTCAAAGAGCTGGTTTTAATCTATTAATCACTATCAAGTTCTGTTGCTGGCTACTGTAGGTCCCATCTATGCTACAACCACTACCAACTCAAAGGACCTTCAAGAACAGTTAGTAATATGGTTGGGTCCATAACAGTGTTCTGTAAAAGAGCGAAAGGCCTGGCATGTCCAAGATAATAGCTTGACTTTGGAACAGGGCTGAAATACCACCTGTACTACAAATTGTAATATGATCCCCTTATTCAGTTGTATGTATTGTAGTGTACACAGGCCCTTAGAAACTGTGGGCCAGATCCTCAGCTGGAGTAAATCACAGTAGTTCCACTGACTTCTCCTTCCAAGTGTAAATAGGATCATCCTCTATCTAATTCTTTAATTAAAATTTACCTTTATTTCCTTGAAAGACTGTCAGAGCTCCAACAACAACAAATGCCCTGAAACTTACAATTCTCCAGCATCTGATACCAGCTGTCTGGCTATGTTTCATCAGATTGAACTCTCAATCCAAGTGGTACCAGCTGGCATTGCTTCAGCCATCTGGGATCACAACAGTCTAACCTAAGGACTAAAGCAGCTCCAGCAGCGCCAATGCTTCCCATCTCCTCCACCAGCAGACCATTAGGAAAACTGAAGCTAAGCAAGAACTGCTGCTGATAGTCTAGGTCTAAATCTTTTGGGTGCTCAGATCCTCTAAATTCCCATTCACGTCAGTGGAAGTTGTGCGTGCTTAGCAGCTCTCGGGATTTGGCTCCTCATGGATTGATAGCTGGTGTGTCTAATTCCAGGACACTCTGTTACTTGTGAAAATGTCAGATCCATTGTATTCTTCTTGGATTAGTGCATCAAGCTTCCCTCTTTCTCCTACCTCCCTGCTGGTAATTTCTTATGTAATTCAGTGTCATCCATCACTTTCCATCCTGCACTCCCTTAGTCAAACTCTCTTTTCCTTCCTCCCATTCCTACTTCAGTTCCATTAATTATATGTCACCTTTCTTTCTGAGCTTTACTTTATGCAACCATGATCTCACTGTTTCCCATCACCAAAAATCACATTAGAATGTGAGTCATGTATAATGCTGAAAAGCTGGTAAAGTATTTCCAGCGCAGTTAAAATTATTCTTATAAATCCTTTAATTTGGCATATGGCAGTACAGCAGCTCCCCAAATTTTGATTCTTTAACTGAACTCATTAGTCAGATTCCTCTCAGTAATGTTGTTATTGTTACAGACTGCCAGCAGTGTGCTTGGCAGTGTATAGGAACCTAGGAATTGCCACAATGGATCATGCAAGTAATCTATCTAGTCTAGTATCCTGCCTCCATAAGTGGCCAGTACCAGCTGCTTCAGAGGAAAAAACCTTGCAGTAGTCAGTTGTGGAATAACCTTCCCCTAAGTAAAGTTTTCTCCTAACCCTCAATAGTCACAGTTTGGCTTGCAGTCTGAAATTTGAGAGTTCATATCCCTTCCAAAACTCTTACTCATAAAACATAAAGACACTGTCCCTGCCGCACATCGCTTACATTCTGAAATAGAACCTGAGGGAGGTTACTAGTGGAGTTCCTCAGGGATCAGTCTTGGGACCAGTTTTATTTTTTACTAATGACCTTGGCACAAAAAGTGGGAGTGTGCTAATGAAATTTGCAGATGACACAAAGTTGGGAGGTATTGCCAATACAAAGGAGGAGCGCAATATCGTATAAGAAGATCTGGATGACCTTGAAAACTGGAGTAATAGAAATGCAATGAAATTTAATAGTGTAAAGTCATGCACCTAGGGACTAACAACAAGAATTTTTGCTATATGCTGGGAATTTATCAGTTGGAAGTAACAGAGGAGCAGAAAGACCTAGGTGTATTGGTTGATCACAGGATGACCATGAGCCACCAATGTGCCACAGCCATGAAAAAGGCTAATGCAATCCTAGGATGCATCAGGTGAGGTATTTCCAGTAGAGATAGGGAAGTGTTAGTACTATTATACAAGGCACTGGTGAGACCTCATCTGGAATACTGTGTGCAATTCTAATCTCCCATGTTTAAGAAAGATGAATTCAAACTGGAACAGGTGCAGAGAAGGGCTACTAGGATGAGCAGAAGAGTGAAAAACCTACCTTATGAGAGGACACTCTAAGAGCTTGCCCTGTTGAGCCTAGCCAAAAGAAGGCTGAGGGGAGATATGATTGCTCTCTATCATAGGTGCCGAGTCCATGGGTGGTCCAGAGCTGGAGCACCCACAGAGAAAAATTAGCAGATGCTTAGCACCCACCAGCAGCCAAGCTCCCTTCCCTCCCCCCCGCTCCCACCCACCTGCGGTCCCCATTGATCAACTCCTCCCCCTCCCTCCCAGAGCCACCTGCACACCGTGGAACAGCATATTGGCAGAGACCCTGGGCATTTTTCGCCTTCTTCTGCAGCTTGGGCCACTTGCAGATTTAAACTAGAGTAAATGATGGATTCTCTAACTTTTAAAGTCTTTAAATCATGATTTGAGGACTTCAGTAACTCAGAGTTTATGAGTCTATTATAGGAGGGGTGGTTGAGGTTCTGTGGCCCACAATGTACAGAAGGTCAGACTAGATGATCATAATGGTTCTTTCTGCCATAAAGTCTAAGAGCTAAAATGGCAAACAAAACAATTCAGCCAAGAGGACAGTAATCATTATCCCCATATTGAAAATTTTCCCAAGGCCACACGGGGTACATCTACACTGCAGCTAGGAATATGCTCCTTAGCTTGGGAAACAGACACACACTAGCTTTGCTCAAGCTACTGTGCCTGGGGAAGCGGCTCAGGATAGTCACCTGAAGTACAAACCCACCCGGAGCCCATACATACACAGATGGCTAGCCTAAGCCGCCGCCTGTGCTGCCCCCCCCCCAACTACACTTGCTAGCTGAAGCAGAGTTAGCATGTGTCTGTTTGCCCAAGCAGAGAAGCACTCTCCCAACTGCAGTGTAGACCTACTCAGAGTGAGTCAGTGGCAGTAGTGGGCTTAGAACACAGGGATTCCTGGTGCCGAGTCCTGAGCTCACCTCATTTGATGATGATGCATTTCAAATACATTGTTTCAGATGTGGTTAATTTGAGAAGTCTGGCTATGCACTAATTAATTTTTCTTTCCGGAGTAGTTTGCTAAGGTAAGCACATTCCAAAACGAGTATCTGGTTTCACCAAAGAACACAGACTCAAAATGTACCACAGACCAAAACCAAACTGTAAGATTCCTATATCACAGTGTAGTAGTTTTTGTTTTGCCCTACCTTTTAAAACATTCCCGGAGTTCAATTTTCATGAAGAAAAATTGCTTTCCCTGGTTTTTGGCGCATGCTCTTGTCACTAATACAGGTACCTAAAGGCTAGTGACCACAGCCTTCCTGTACCTTTCACTGCCTCAGGGAAAACTTAGGATCACGGTCTTTATTTATAAAATTCAAACAGGATTTTTTCTGTAATTTAATTTAATGGCACTTAGAGTTCTGCACAGAATATGAAAAATTCAATTAAAATTAAGTTACCAAAATTACTTCTGTCTTGCCAGTAAAATGAAGACATTTACTTCAGATCTTCACTACGTTGGAAAGCTAGTAACTTTATCACCAGAGCAATTTCAAGATTCATTAGGGTCCGATCACGAAAAATGATTTCCTCAGGCCTGTTCCTGGTAAGCATGCACTTTCAGCATGCTGTAGAGTATCACAATATGCATTTCAATAAATACCAAATTGTAAAATTCCACTTGGATTATATAATTGTTATTGTATTGATGCATCCATTCTATATACACATTCTGATATATGCATTGTTCTCTAGTAAATATCACAAATATACATATTTTTAATGACCAGGCCTTTCTAGAACACAAGTTCACCTCATTATATGGACTGCATAAAGTGTATGGCATATGTACAGCGTATAAAGTGCATTTGTTTCCTGTCTCAACCTTTTATCTTCTCTTGCTATTCTTCTGCTCTAGCAAATTCTGTAAATTAAGAGAATGTTCAATTAAAAACATTTTCTAGCTTTCATGAGGTGGAAGCTGTAGAAATTGATTCAGTAGCAAGCTGGCTGATTCAGCAAGAAATCAGCCAGCCTGCAAGAGTCCCTTTTAAAATGTTTTCTTCTTTAATAAGGTAACAAGCCAGAGAGAGGTACAAAATAGACAGGGAGGTAGGGAGAGCTTATGCAGATTAGCTGTTCTGCTCCTGCAGACTGCAACCCTTGATTTGACACAATTTTTATCCTCTATCCATGGTTGCCCAGATAATTTGCCTTTAACAAATTCTATGTATGCAGATAGGCCTTTAAATTTTCTATGTTCTACAATGGAAAGCACATTCGAGTACCATTTGCATGAGATTTTATTCTCTATATTGCACATTCACTGCTTGGAAAAAAAATAGTCACTGTTAAGAATTAGGAATTGGTAAGACAAACTGTGGACATAACAATGGGGGCAGGGGAAGGAGGGAAAAAAAATCTTTTTGGAGGTAATTCTGCTGGTTAAACAATATGGTGTATTCTCTTTCTCTCTCTCACCACACTCCATACATGCTGCAGCCAGTACAGAAGACTAACTACACACAATAAAAATACTTGAAATAGTAAAAGATACAGATTGAGAGGGAATAAAACTAGTAATATTCCAAGACATTATAATAATCGAGGCAGCTTTTATAGAGCATGTTCCATCTAGTTTAAATGAACTATTTAGTCCATATTTACAATATTTGTATCATTATCTCTTAAGATGATCTGCTAGAGTCCGTCTTCTTTGTCTGGTTGTCATTAGAGTATTTTCCTCCTATTTTAATTAATATTTAAAAAACCTACACCAGGTAAATGTATAGGATAAAATTTAGTTGACTTTGTATTTTTCTTTTGATTTAGCAAAGCAGAAGTGCCTGTATTATATCTAACACTGCCACTAAAACTTAAGAGTGAGCCTCAAATGAAAGATCGATTTTCTAGCTTTTGATTCATTTCTCATTTGCCTAAAAAAGTTACAACCCTTCATAAAGCCTGTAAATCTGGTTAGAAGTGGTTGCTACTTCCTCTCTCCTGGCCTCCCCCGCCCCCCTTTTTAGTCCATGCAATGGCTGGTTTTTCTTTCACCTAAATGTATGTTTCAGCCATTATGTTTTCAAGCATTTGCAGCAGTTTGGTACAGTGCTAATTTATTTTACTGAAGAGCAGGAATGGTGCTTAGGCTTGGGGGGAGCTTGCATAGCAAGTGGAAAGGGGGTATCACTCTGAATGATTAATTGTGGTTCTGAGAAGGGTCTCGGGACATGATAATTCTTTATAGGAAATTGGATTAAAATTGGACACTTCTACAATTTTTTCTCTTTGTAGTGAAATTTTCATTTTTCATCTGTTGGCCAAATAATTCCATGTGCAGTCATCCTTAAATTAATCTTGAATTAATTTTTAAATTCACTGTCCTCTAATATATAATTTACCATAAGAAAACCCAGAGCAGTCAATCTTTCATTAGACATGGGGTGAGAAAGGGTCAGCAGACACTCCTGCAGTACTAAAAATAAAGGCACCACATCTGGTATGGAATGATGTCTGGAATTGTAATGCATATGCATTCACTTACTTGTTCTGCTGAAAGCACAAACTACAGAGTGGCTGCATGTTGAAACATGAACCAGTGTAATAGGAACTTAAACCCTGGGACAGACTGTTTGTATATGTAGTCAGTTTATTAGCAAATGTGCAGGCCGGTAGAGTACAGGAACCATAGTTTCTAGCTGATCTGTCACACATTTAACAAGCTGTTTGTAATACAGTCCATTTCAAGTATAAAAAAAAAAATCCCCAAAGGGATAAGAAATACATGATGCTTTTGGCATTCGGTCAGTTCAGGTTTTGCAGGTATCCTGCATTTAAAGCAGTGTAACATACTGGAATGAATTTTGTTTTTAAAATCCTCTTTGCCTTTGTTGTGTGTCCTGTAATGATGCTTATATTACGTGGGATTTTTAAAAAAGAGATTCAGTGCAAGCCCAGCACTGTCTCTAACTACAGGCACAAATGCATTCATTAAGAGTGAAGCTGGTGCGAAGGGTTCATGCTAAACCACTATCCCCCACAGTGGAGCTGAATGGGAGGAAGTCAATAGCAGAGGGACGTCTGTGCTGTAGAGAGAGTGATTACATTAGGAGAGCTGGTGGAAGAGCAGCAAAAGCTACAGCTACAGTGTCCCTAATGTCTCCCATAAGCAGCAAAGAAGGGCTAAAGCTACTATTCCAGACTCTACACAGAGAAAATGATTGCGCAGTTGTGGTAGGGGATGCCCTTCAGTTCTGAGCCTTACCTCAAGATTGAATTTGGCAACTCCATGCACTTCACGCACATTAAGAACAATTAGGCAGGTTAAATGAAGGTGAGGTGAATTTCTCCCTAAGTAAGCTGCATTCTAGGGAGTTTCCTCTAGGAATCTTGCTATGGCAGGCATACCTGCTACTGTAATTTATAAATGCTATAAACTCACCTCTCAGACTCCAGGCCTTCTAGCACCAGCATTTGAGAATCATGGCCATTGTTCTGTCTCATTAGTGCCACAATTCACAGCTTGTTGAGCATGTGTTTGTGGTGCCCACGCATTTAGCTTTTGGAGAGTGGTACTCTCTCTTCTGGTTTGCTACATCAATTGTAATACCAAGCCAGCACCAAACGGATACTTCAAAGGAAAGCAATAAAGACCCACTGGTCCTCCCCTCTGCTTACAGCACGTTGGAGAAGAAAACAGGTCAAGTAGTGCAGAATGGGGAAGGCAATGGTTCCACAGCATGCTCTGTCTGCTTTTGAAGCCCAGAGAAGCCCGTCCAGAGGCTTACTTTGGGGCTGAGAGGGATGGAGCTGGGGAGTAGCTGCTGAATACAATCTATAAATATGGGTTTCTGAATACAGTCTAGCTTTCCCTCCAGAGCTTGGAGCTACATTGGGTTTATGTGCTATGCCTCTTCCACAAAGGGTAAATTTTAAATCCCTCCACCCTGGAAGGGAGACTGGAAAGGAAACTCTATGAGCTTTGCTTTGCTGAGTTTCCAGCAGCTCATTTCCTTGCCTAGAGGATTTTGGGGAGGAGGTGACAATTAGGCTCTGTGTTATTACTCAGGCATTTTCTTAGCACTCTTGCCTAGGACATTTTAAAAAACGAACTTCAATTTAAGATTTACTGTTTTCCATATACATCATAAAGATAAGCACAGTTTGTAAACTTTTCCTAATTTAGATTTTAATTAAAGCCAGATTTGGTAACTGAGTTTAGAGCATTTCACCTCCAAGTTATAGGTCAGTAGCTAGCAGAGGCAGATGATTTATTGGGGCCCTGGGAACAAAGAACATTTGGGCCCTCACCCCGCCCCCTGCCATGTGGCCCCACCCCCTGCTCCTCCCCTTCCCCCAGGCCACACCCCCTGTACAGGTTAGAAGCCAGGCTTTGGTGAGAGCTGTGCAGGGAGCCCAGGCTGCTGTGGTGAGACCTGGATTTAAGGTTGCCACCCCTCCAGGATTATCCTGGAGTCCCCAGGAATTAAGATAATCTGTAATTAAAGATTGTGTTATGTAATGAAGTCTCCAGGAATTTGTCCAACCAAAGTTGGCAACCCTACTTGGACTCTCCACCTACCCTGCGCGGCGCACCTTGGGGGGCAGGGACATGGGCTGGGGGCTGCTCTTAGGTACCCCAACACCACACTGAGGGCAGATAGAGGGTCCGGGGCTCCCCACAGTAGCCCAGGCAGGCTCCCTGGGCAGCTCTTGCTATAGCCTAGGGTGACCATACGTCCCATTTTGGCCAGGACAGTCCCCTTTTTAAGCCCTGCCCTGGACGTCCTGACTCTTGGCCAAACTGGGCATTTGTCCCATTTGCTTTTGCCAATTGATGATCAGTTGGCAAAAGCATATGGGACAAATGTCCAGTTTTGCCAAAAGCGGGCTGGGTAGGGTTGCCACCTTTATATTTGCACAAAATCGAACACCCTAGCCCCACTCCTTCCTTGAGGCTCCGCCCCCTTCCCCAAGGCTCTGCCCCTACTCACTACATTCCCCCTCCCTCAGTGGCTCGCTCTCCCCCACCCTCACTCACTTTCAATGTGCTGGGGCAGGGGGTTGGGGTGTGGGAGAGGATGAGAGCTCTAAATAGGGGTGTGGGCTCCAGGGTGGGGCCAGAAATGAGGGATTCAGGATGCGGGAGGGAGCAGGGGGTTGGGTGGGATGAGGGCTCAGGCTGGTGGTGCTGGCTCTGGGGTGGGGCTGGGGTTTGGGGTGCAGAAGGGGGCCACAGGCTGGGGCCTGAGGGTTGAGGCAGTGGGTTGGGGTGTGTGGAGGGGTGAGGGTTCTGGGGTCGGGGTGCTGGCTCTGGGGTGAGGCAGAGGATGAGGGGTTTGGGGTGCAGGAGGGGGCTCCAGGCTGAGGGGTGGAAGTGAGGGATTTGGAGTGCAGGGAGGGCTCAGGGCTGGGGCAGGGGGTTGGGGCGTAGGTTTACCTCAGGTGGCGCTGCGGAGCCAAGGCAGGCTGGTCCCTAACTGTATTGGGGCACCATGCTGTGCCCCAGAAGCGGCCAGCAGGTCCGGCTCTTGCCCACAGACACTGCCCCCCTAACTCCCATTGACTGGGAACTGGGCAATGGGAGTGTAGAGCCGGTGCTCGGGGCGGGGGCAGCGCGCAGAGCCCTGTGGCCCTCACGCCTAGGAGCCAGACCTGCTGGCCGCTTCCGGAGCACAGTGCCATGCAAGGACAGTTAGGGACTAGCCTGCCCTGGCTCTGCAGCACCGTCGACCGGACTTCTATTGGCCTGGTTGGCGGTGCTGACCAGAGCCACCAGGGTCCCTTTTTGACCAGGTGTTCTGGTTGAAAACCAGATACCTGGTCACCCTAGGGCTAGGAGGGAGAAGTGGCAGGGCTTGAGCCAGCCCCACGTGGGGGAAAAAGAGGGGCTCAGGCCAGCTCTGTGTGGGGCGGAAATATGCTCACCACCACAGTCGGCTCCGGCTTCTGGACTGTCCGAGGGAAGGAGGAGGAGCCGGACAGCAGGGCCAGAGTGCCAGCAATCCTGAGGGGGCCACCAAATTGGCTGGGGCCCCTGGACATGGGGCCTGTGCAGTAACCCACCACTGGTAGCTATTGATAATGGGCTGGATTCTCCAGTCTGCTACACCCACTTTGTGCCACTCAGACTCCAGTGCCACACAGTGACTGTGTTGATGCCTGAGAGGGCCAACTGAGAGTTCCCCTGTCACATAAGGTTGAAGAACCCACATGGCTGTATGGTGCACCAGCTTTCCCCATAGAGATTGGGCGAGGGACAGAGGTAGGTACACGACTGAATGGGTGTGTGCCAGAGCTGAACTCCATTACGTGTAACCTCGACCACTCATCTGTTACCACTTACCATGAAGCTGGGAAGTGCAGTATTGGTGAGCTGCTACAAGCAGTGTGACAGTCCCCAAGTACAGCTCAGCCCCAGGGGTGAATCAGTCCCGATGTGTATTAGCAGCTGAAGGTGACTAGTGACCTAAGTGAAATAAGTTTAGGGGTGTCTGCTCACACCACAGACCCCACAACTACATCTTAGCAGAGTGGCCAAGGGCTGAGAGGTTGATCTAGCTCCCAGTCAAGTCAATGTGAGACTTTCCACTACACTTAATGGGCAGTAGGTTGCACCTTTGAATGAGTAGGGACACTCCACCCCAGATCAAGAGGGCAGGGAAGCTTGCACCGCCCAGTGCCTGAGCTGGTGTCTATTTTGTTGACTAATTCAGATTCCTGGGATGTGAATCTCACATTTTTACTGAACAATAAATTGGCGGGGGGGGGGGGGCACGCAAGGGAATAAAACTACCCAGGTGAAGTACACAAGTCAGTGGAAAAAAGTTTTGAAATGTATGTTTGCATACCACACAGGTGATATTAGTATCTCACATCAAACCTGACCCAACAGCATAACACTTCACATGACCCAGACTTTAACAGGCACTTCTAAGTACAAAGACAATGAGTTCTCTCTTCATTGTGTCTGTGAAGGGCTGGGAACATCTTTAGAGGTTGTTTTGTTCAAGTAATGGAATTTTGACTAGAGAAAATGCTGTTCTGTACTGTTTACTTACATTAATAAGCAGAAGACATGATATGGTCCAATGTACTGGTACAGGGTATGGAATAAACACTTTACAGGTATAAACACACTATTATTAAAGACCCAAATCTGTCATCACTTACTCAAATTGAAAATCCACAGAAACGCTGTACAAATCCATGGCATTAGCTCTGTATTTAGAGCAGGTAAAATGAACAGAATTTGCTCCTAGGATTTTATTCTACATTTGTACTTTAAGTAAAAGCAATACCACTGCCTGCTCCAGTATCTCACACATTGCTGGAGAGTGCATCACTATGAAAACATCACACTCCTCCAGCCCCCCTTTTACTGAATGGCTGAAAAGAAGCTGAATTTGAACACGAAGGATTGTTAGAACCATTTTTGGCTTTGATACCAGTTTATTTGTTTTGGATAGAGAGCCTCCAAAAAGGGAACTGCACTAACAAGGAGAAGGCAACCAAGGCAAAAGAGATTATAATTAAGGCTGCATTTTTGTGAGGGATGCTAGAGTAGAGGGGGAGCAAGAAGAACCATGGATCCAATAACTTTCTAAATTTGTTTAATATCCACAGTTTGAGATGTTGGAACTCGTGTCAGAATCAGTGGCCATGATGATAAACTGTTGAACAAACATCATGGAGCATCTTACTAGATTCAAAGTAAATCCACAGCAAGAGCTCAACAATAATGAGAAGATAAAGATATATTGGAATTGGAAAAGGTTCAGAAAAAGGGCAATAGAAATGATTAGGGGGATGGAACGGCTGCCATATGAGGAGAGATTAATAAGATTGGGACTTTTCAGCTAGGAAAAGAGATGACTAGAAGGATATGATAGAGGTCTATAAAATGATGACTGGTGTGGAGAAAGTAAATCAGGAAGTTTCAGAGTAGCAGCCGTGTTAGTCTGTATCCGTAAAAAGAACAGGAGTACTTCTGGCACCTTAGAGACTAACAAATTTATTGGAGCATAAGCTTTCGTGGGCTACAGCCCAATTCATCGGATGCATAGACTGGAACATACAGCAAGAAGATATTTATACATACAGAGAACATGAAAAGGTGGAAGTAGCCATACCAACTGTAAGAGGCCAATCAATTGAGATGAGCTATCATCAGCAGGAGAAAAAAAACTTTTCAAGTGATAATCGAGATGACCCATAGAAGGTGTGAGGATACTTAACATGGGGAAATAGATTCAATTAGTGTGATGACCCAACCATTCCCAGTCTCTGTTCAAACCAAAGTTAATTGTATCTAATTTGCATATTAATGCAAGTTCTTCAGTCTCTCTTTGGAGTCTGTTTTTGAAGTTTTTTTGTTGCAAAATTGCCACCTTCAAGTCTGTCACTGAGTGGTTAGAGAGGTTGAAGTGTTCTCCCACTGGTTTGTGAATGTTATGGTTCCTGATGTCAGATTTGTGTCTATTTATTCTTTTGCTTAGGAAGTGTTATTTACTTCCCATAACATAAGAACTAGGGGCCACTAAAATGAAATTAATAGGCAGCAGGTTTAAAAAACAAACAAAAGGAAGCATTTCTTTACACAATGCACAGTCAACCTGTGGAACTCTTTGCCAGAGGATGTTGTGAAGGCCAAGACTATGACAGCGTTCAAAGAAGAAGTAGATAAGTTCATGGAGGATAGGTCCACCAGTGGCTATTAGCCAGGATGGGCAGGGATGATGTCCCTAGCCTCTGTTTGCCAGAAGCTGGGAATGGGTGACAGGGGATGGATCACTTGATGATTATCTGTATTGTTCATTCCCTCTGGGGCACCTGGCATTGGCCACTGTTGGAAGCTAGATGGACCTTTGGTCTGACCCAGTACTGCTGTTATGTTCTTAACCCCGTGGATTCATAGGCTCCTATCATGCAATGAGGTCTGCTACCATGAGCTCCAGTGGAACCCGACTGACCTCTCCCAGTGAACACAATAATCCCAGCGGGTGGGTGTAGGATTGGGGCCACAGAAAGAGCTTTAATTCTTCATGGAAAAGTCATGAATTTTCCCCCTTTCCTTGCACCAAAGTAAATAAAATAAAGAAAAGTTGTATTCAGCTTGAGTTTACAAAGAGGAAAATTCTGGTGTAATGACTATCTAATCTGGCCACAACAGCTCTCCATTTTAGTATCTAAAGCACCATGCAGAAGTTATAACAAGTCTATAAAGGTATAACAGTTCCTGTTGCTATGACCCATTGCACTAAAAATGTAAATGCAAAAGAAAAAACCCTGAGGGTCCTTTTAAGCTCAAAACAATGCCTACTGTTTCTGACTTTTTAAAACCCCTCTTTTTCCATGACATTTGCCCTTTTTGCATCAAGATCCCACCTGCCATGTGTGACTTTTCCTAAAAAGTGCCCTAACAAAGTAGTGCCCCTAATCATCACAATTGAGTTACTCAGGGGATTAGTGGGTGAGGTAAAATAAACCAGTCAAACTATACATTTCCCCTCACTTGTGCTTCTCTGACCAGGGAGCTGGAAGAGGCAGCAGGGGATAAGCCGAAAGGCATTGGGTCTGGCTGAAACAATGATCATGTTGTTTGGTTTGCCATGGCCCCATAACTGCTTTGCAAACAACCAACAGAAGCGCAGCTTATTCATCTGAGGTCTAGTTTTGATTTATGAAGGCAATAGCTAAGCAGACATGGGGAAACTAAACCTTTGGGTTCCTTTATTTTAGTTCCTTTCAGTTCTCTTAAGTTTAGTTTGAAATATTCCAGGAAAAAAAGCTACTTCTTTATCAGTTCATAGTGATTACAGAGGCATATGGTATTTTAACTCCTTACCTCCTGTCGTGTATGAGGACACATTTTCTATCTTCCCCATTGGTTGATGTCTCTCCTCTGTGGGGATAAAGTAGGTTCAAGTAATATTTAAAATCTAATTTCATCTTTAAAATTATAGGGGTACAAGAAATGAGTTTAGGCAGGGCCGGTGCTACCATTAAGGCAAAGTAGGCGGTTGCCTAGGGCGCCAAGATTTGGGGGTGCCAAAAAGCGGTGCCCCCATTTTTTTTTTTACAGCATTTCTGGGCTGGGCTGCCGGCGGCGCGCTGACACATGCGGCTCAGACTCCCTTTCCCAGCGCAGTGGCCGCTCCACTTCTCCCACCTCCCAGGCTTGCGGCGCCAATCAGCCGTTTGGTGCCGCAAGCCTGGGAGGGGAGAATTAGATCGGGGGTGGCGTGCTTGGGGAGGAGGTAGAGCAGAGGTGAGCTGGGGTGGGGAGCTGCCACACGGCTCCCCGGGGGGGGGGCTTTGGGGGGGCAGCAGGGAGCTGTCGCAGGGCTGAGGTGGGGGGTGCAAGGTGGAAGTTTCGCCTAGGGCGTGAAACTTCCTTGCACCGGCCCTGAGTTTAGGGCCTGATTTTTCAGATGTGTTGAACACCCACAACTCCAGATATAGCTGATAAGATTTGCAAGCACTCAACACCTCTGAACATCAGGCCCATGAATGATTTGTTAAGCTATTTACAGTCCGAAAATTCAAAAGTAGCCTGACATTTTTTAAAATAGACTTTTGGTAAATCCTGAGTTCATAAAGGAAATGTTGGTGAAAGAGCTTCACAAAAATGAATTATTATTGTCCAAAAGAGCTGGATGGGAAACAGTTTTCCCATCCCACGAGAATTTGATTTTTACAAAATGTTTTGTTTCTCTCAAAATAAAGATATGAAACATACAGGAGAAAAAATATACCTGTTAAGAATATATACCTTAGTTACAATTGAATAGACACTAAGCTGCAGTAACAATTTGCACAGCAGTACAAATCAATGAGGTTGAATGGATGTAACTAAAAGCAGAATAAGTAGCTGGTTCGAGCTCAATTCTGTTACCTTTGAAAATGACTGACAAAATTCCCACTAATTTCAAAGGAAGCAAATCAGATCCACACAGATAGCTCTGTAATCTTTGTGCTGTATTAAACCATACATGATAAAATAGATTCAACTCTTACAGTGTTCAAATATTGGTATGTTTTATCAGTATTGCCAATCCAAACATTAAAAGATAATGAGTCATTCCCCCAAAAAGTCTGTGTGTGTATTTTTATATATATATCTTTTTGCTTTGAGCTTCTAAGGTTGGCTTTTTCCAGCTTCTCTGCAACCATAAGAAGCAGAGACTTTAAAAAAAAAAAAAAAAAAAAGGTGAGATTACTACATAATCACATGCCTGGAGCTGGGGCTTTAATAAAAGCCCACACCAAACATCATGACAGATCACAAGTTCTGGACAAAAATTGTTTTTTCCACAGATATAGGTGTGTAAATTGGGTACTCATGGATATAGACAGCACATTACAATTGCGTGTGTGTGGTTATAAAGGGGGGCAGATTTTCATGATCGCTGAGAACCCAATAGCTCCCATCGAGAGCCAGAGTCAAACTTCACAGATACCTTCTAAAAATGGTTTCCTTGAGGGCCAGATTGTGACTTGGCTTAAATCTGCCTCCCAACCTGGTCCAAGGGAAGCTCAAACACACTGTTCCTTGCTAAGTAACTCATGATCTAACACATATTGGGGCTACTCTGTACCCCAGGCCCTTAGGGTGGCAGTAACATGCCAGGTGTACCATGACCTGGAAGCAAGGACTGTAGGTGCTTCAGCAGCTGGGCCTTGTAGGCATTAGCCCCAGCAACTGCTCATACCCATAGCTAAGGGAAAAAGGGTATTTTATTGAGGCTGGCAGGAAAGGTTGCACTACAGAGTTAGGTTGATGTAAGCTGCCTTGTGTTGACCTAACTCTAAGCATCTACACTAAAATGTTGCTCCTGCTGATGTAACTCACGCTATGCCGACTTAACTCCACTTCTTTGAGGTGCGTAGTGCTTAGGCTGGCACTGTGTCGACTTTAGTGTAGACACTGTTACTTACGTCGACTTTAGTGGCCTCCAGGAGGTATCCCACAATGCCTCACTGTGACTGCTATGGTCACAGTTTTGCACTCCACTGCCCAATGGCCAGGTACACATCTCTCCTCTTTTAAAGTGCCACAAATTTTTGTAATTCCATTTCCTGTTTGCTTGCTGTGGAGAGCTCACCTAGCAACTGCTCAGCTGACCATGCCAGCTCCATGCTACAAATGCGCTCCTGCCTGGAGTGGTGGATCTCCTGGTTCTGTGGGGAGAAGAGGCTGTGCAAACACAGCTCCAGTCCAGCCACAGAAACGACGATACCTATGAGCAGATTGCTCAGAGCATGGGGGAGAAGAGCTACAAGAGGGACCTGCAGAAAGCCAAGGAGCTGAGACAGGCATATCAGAAGGCAAGGGCAGCTAACAGTTGCTCTGATGCGGAGCTACAGACATGTTGCTTTTACAACGAGCTGCATGTCATCCTTGGCAGGGACACCACCACCACCACCACCCACAAGACCCCCATGGATACTTCAGTGGAGCTGGAGTCACAAGCCCGCAGAGTGAACAGTGGGAGGTGGTGTTGGATGAGAGAGAAGTATGAGGGACAAGCGGGGAGACCTGCAAGACAGGACCTGTTTTCTGAGTCAAGAAAGTCCCTACACTCTAGCCCGGTTGAGCCTGATGAAAGGGAAGGAATCTCTGGGGAGTATGCAGTTTGCTTTGATATTACAAGGATACATCTGTTCATTTATGCTGTTTTAATCATGCTAGAAGAGGTAGTGAAATAATCCATGGAGGTAGAGTCAATTTCTGCCTCTCATGCCCCTGTGTAGTGAGGCAAAGGGAGCTCTGCAGAACAGTTTATGTGCACTGGGATGTCCCGTGTATCCACTACACAGAGCTTGAGGAGACTTTCCTGAGGTAGTCTGCAATCCTCAGCCGAAGGTTTCTGTGGAGGGCAGCCTATTTCTTCTGTAACGTTAGGACACTTTCCCACTCCACTAAGCAATTACTTCAGCAGGCACCATTGCAGCGCAGAAGCTAGCAGCATATACACCTGCTCTCTAACTGCCAGCGGATCACCCTGATGGGCTGCGTGCTGAGGGTTACCGACCCCTGCACGTTGCCCAGAGTCACAGTCCTTCATAGCAAGATGCAATTAGTGGCCCTGCACACTTGCACCACAGCAACCACCACAGTGGATTTCCTAACTCGAAATTGATTCCTGACTGATCGGTAGCCATCTAAGCTTCCACAGCGATCATCACTTGCTTCTCCACTGTCAGTGCAGGTCTCATTTTGGTGTCACTGCACCAGAGAGCTGGGGCGAGCTGTGCACATACTTCCAGGAATGTGGCCTTGCACATCCAAAAGTTCTGAAGCCATTGCTTGTCATCCCAAAATTGCATAACGATGTGATCCCACCAGTCAGTGCTTTGTCTCAGACTCAGAATGGGCACTCCACTGTTTGCAGCTGCTCCATGAATACCAAACAACCACCTTGAATTGTTTCTTTCTATGTCCCACAGCAAGCTAGCCTCCAAAGAATCACCATGTTTCCCACAGAGCTTCTGCGGGCTCTGCAAATATTGCAGGGTCAGTCGCACTGTGCTCACAATGCTCACCACAATAGTGCAGAATTGTGCAGGATCCATGCTTCTCACAAAGATGGCGGACACGCAGGTTTGCCACCCTTACTTCTATGCTGCTGCTGGCGGGGCACCACCTTCAGAGCTGAGCACCCAGCCAACAGCTGCCACTGTATGGCCACCCAGCATTGAAGGCAGTGCAGGAGTAAGGGTGGCAATACTGCAAACCCCCTGCAACGCCCTTCTGGGTCAGGACCCCCAAAATTGAGAAACACTTGTTTCCCTCATGAAATCTGTATAGTAGAAGGTGAAAGTACACAAAAGACCAGATTTCACAGAGGAGACCAGATTTCATGTTCCACAATGCATTTTTCATGGCTATGAATTTTGTAGGGCCATAATTATGGGATGCAGAAAACTGCATCATAGGATGTTGAAACAATGTCCCAGTCACCCTTGTGTAACCCACACACTTTCTGGGTGTGGTGTTCTGTCCCAGCTAGTGGCACCGAGACCACTTAGAGCAGGGGTTCTCAAACTGGGGGTTGGACCCCTGGGGGGGGGAGGGGTTGCAAGCTGTTAGCCTCCACCCCAAACCCTGCTTTGCATCCAGTATTTATAATGGTGTTAAATAGATAAAAAACCATGTGTTTTTAATTTATGGGGGAGGGGAGGTCGCACTCAGAGGCTCTCTGTGTGAAAGGGGTCACCAGTGCAAAAGTTTGAGAACTACTAACTTGGAGATAAAATGAGTCTGCTCTACAGCCTTAGCTAACAGCCAGTTGGCTTTTAGCTCATGTGGTACAGGCTCATGCACTAAGCTCCAGAGGTCCCAAGCTCCAGAGGTCCCTAGTTCCATCCCACCCGCCAATGACCAGGATGCATTGCAAACCATTCCCAAAACACTGAGCTACATGGTGGCAAGCTGCACAGTGAGATAGCTACCCATAATGCACTGCTGTCTGCATCAATGCTAGTGCTGCAGGATGTGCACCGCCGACACGAGGAACATAGTATGGACAGGCAAAAGTGATTTAATTACTGCGATGGTGGTACTTCGATGCAACTTAGGTTGACTTAATTTTGTAGTGTAGACTTGCCCTTACATAGTTTCAGTTCAAAGTGAGCAATAGCTGCTCTTGTTTGGGGCAGTTCAATTCAGAGTGAGGGTTCTTCAGGCTTAGTGCCCTCTCTTCAGTCCAGTGTCTATTCAAGCAAATAAGAGCTGGCAGGTTGTCAAACCAGGCTCAGTTAGTCTATCTCATTGGGGCCCCTCTGCACTGGCTCTCCACCCAGCTGCTGCTGCTCCCCCATAAGTCCCACACATTCCTGCACCCAGCTGTAATGTCCAGCTGTCACAGCCTGTTCCACATGGAGCTCTGCATCTGTTTCTTCTGCCAACTTCACTCCAGTTCCCTACTTGGCACGCAGCTGCTCCTGGCCTCCATGTGGCTACTGCATGCACCAAAGAGTCCAGCCAATTCCTGGTTCTTCCCCTTACCCAGCCAGGGGAAAGAGAAGTGCAATGGGAAGAGGGCTCACGGGAGGAGTTGTAGTCCCCTGCTTTGCATATCAATCACAAAAGTCAACCAGGGGCATAATTTGCTATGGGACAGGGGAGGGGCAGTTGCCTCTCACCCCCCACGCTCAACTTTTCACAGCCTTGCTAGCCAGTCCTGAGGTGTCTCCCCCAGGCTTACAGGGACCACTGCAAGGCTGGCCAGCTGGCCCAGAGCTCCTAAATCTGCATTGTCAGTGCCAACCCTCTCTCCCCACTGGCTGGACAGGAAGCAGCAGCAGCCTGGGCTGGGGCTCTGTGCAGAGCAAGGTGGGTCCTGATCCCTGCCCAGCCACCAATGAAACACCCCCAACCCACCTCTCCCTCTAGGATAGTCCCTGTCACCTACTCCCACTCTAGACGCAGCTGCAGGAGGGAAGCAGAAGCAGGGATAGTGCCACAACTTTGCATCTCACCCACCCCCAACTTTCCTGAAATGACAGCCCCTGAAGTTAACATCAGGCACCAGTTATTACTTATATCACCCCATCACAGTAGCAGAGGTAACAGTTTCCTGTCTTCAGCATAATGAACTACTATGATTCCTGAGACACCTCAGTGTTAAACAGAGACCACTCTAAGAGTGAATTTAAGCTTTATAACTGAGAGACTTGTATATCAGGTGCCTAAGCCTTTGAGAACATGCAGGAGAGCTGGATTCAGTTCTCAGCTCTGCCAGAGAATCATTGTGTAACTTTGAGCAATTCCCCTAGTTTGTGTGCCTCAGTTCCCACCTGTAAGATAGAAATAACACTTCCCTGCCTTTGTGGAGTGTTGGAGGATTAATTCAGCATTTGTGAGGTACTCTGATAAATGCCGTGAGGGAGTCCATAACAAAGGCCCTGCATAAATAAATAACGCCCCAGATATGCTTAGCACTTCATCAGATTAGGGCATTTTTGTAAGGAGAATTGAGCAAAATTGAATGATTTATGTTCCTGTAAGAGTGATTAAGTCAAATAAAGAACAAGCTATCCTATCTTTAAGGGCACAGATTGGCTATATGGAAGATCATGGTTTCAGTTGTCATATCTGAATGACAATTTTTGAAGTATTTTGATGCAAATCACTGAATGTTAAAGCACAAGAAAACTCCAAACAGAGAGCCAATGCTAATCTGGCAGAGCTCGTTATCTCATCATATTAATAAAGTCTAAGATCTGAAATCTGCATATCCCTTTTTAATTTGTAGTTATAATTACAACAAAAATGAAGTATCAAGTTAGAAATGCCAAACCTTCATTTTTTCAAATTAGGAATGTGTGTTCAGAATGCTCAAGCCATGTGGGAAAACGACCATATTCTAAACTTTGTAGCCAACTTGCAATTCTGTTTATACTAAGCCAATGGAGTTGCAGCAGGGATTGATTTACCCCTGGAAGTATGTTTAATCAGTTAAATATGATGCCTGAAATTATGACGATGGAGATGGTTGCCTTTACTTTGTTATACAATAACTTACCTTACAGTCCCTGGCTAACACATGACTAAGTTAAGTGGAAATGTCTCTGTATGACTAATAGAAAGCTGACATTTTAAAGCCCACTTTGTTTTCTATAAGAAAGTGGGGATTTCTTCCCTTCAGGTATTGGCTTCCATATAACCACATTATTTTCTTATTTTTGCACACACAAGCAGTAGCCAAACTTCCTTCTATGCAAATGACGACTCCTATGATAAAATACACATCCAACACCCACATGTGAAATCACTTACTATTGAATTATTTCATTTGAATCATTTTCCATCCAAGCTTCTGTTCTAATTCTTCCATCAAACAAAAAAACTCTTGTGTAGACTTTCTTTTTCAGATGTATAGCTGTAGGAGAAGGATCTGGCATTTCTTTGCTAGTATAGGACAGGTCTTGGATGACAATGGGTTTCTGTATATGGAATTCCTGTCCATCCTTCTCCAGGGTGGAGGAGGAGACAGAAGAGACTATCAGGATTCAGGTTAGCAGTGGCTATAATAGGATGAAGAGGACAAAGAAGGGAATATTAATTTGGCTTTCCCACGTTAACAGTACACACTTTTTTTTTTAACTGGCAGCTAGTATAAGCCTGTAATTACCCTACAATGCCAGCACTTATATAGATGTATATACAGACTGAACAAATGGAGATAAAAGTACAGGAAAAATACATGGGGCCAGTCACCCTGTGACAGCATCCAATCCTACAACCATTATGTAGATAAAGCACCCATAGGCTCTAACATGTTTTATTTTTGTTAAGGCTATGGTATGTATGTTTCAGCATGTACATATTCATGCCCAATGTAAATTATGCAATATGCCACAGGTAGTAAATATAAGACGATAGTCAAAAATGAAATACATTGCAAGGAGATGTACATTCTTTGTAGAACTACAGCGCTCTTTCCACTAGAAGACTAATACTCTATTTGAGACTGGTTACATTCAGGCGTGCCCATTCAGTCACACAGGCTGTCTGACACCATAAATCTCAGCTTCTCTCCTTTTCTTACACTCTTGCTTCCATCGTGCTTGCCATTAAAATGAAAGGCAGGTTCTCATATGTGCTTGCATGGGTGAGCATATGCACATGCGTGGGTGTATGTGAAAGGAGGGAGGGGATTAGACTGGTAGCACCTCACACGGCTGAGGAGACAGAGAAACCCACTGAAGAAGAAGAGTAATGACATCTGCAACACATCTTCAGAGAAAGCTCACTAGAATGTAGATACTTTCATCTCTATTTTTGTAAACAAGGTAGAACCCGATGTATCATTGAATAATAAATCACTGCATTGCGTTACGTTTCCTGCGATTTATTTACAGTCAGAAACATCCTTTTTATCCACCTGCCAAGTATTTCAGGAAAGTCTTTAAAAACCAAGGGCAAGCAGAAAAACCCACCTAGGACATTTAATTTGCACATGTAAAAATGCAAATTTGATCCACTTCTTTCTTATCTAGTGGCAGCAGACCTGGCTACTGTAGCACCACAGCATTTCCAGCTCTATGACCAAAAAGAATGTAGTTTAAAAAAAAACTGCTTGGATTACTAAATTTTTCTATAACTCCAGGTGTTCATTGGCAAATGCTAGCCATCCACCTCAAAGTCAGTAGCAAAAATAATGAGTAGGAGATGACTTCCGATCTGGGGACGAACATTAGGGGTCAGTGGGACTCATCTGGTAAGTGCTCAGGAACATAAGAGTTAACCAACCCTCAGTTTGTGATAGCTTGGAATACTGTAGTTGGTAAGTAGGGTTAGATTGTGCTGTAATGCTCATGCATGAATGTGGGGCAGCCCGGAGCTACACCACACAAGAGTGGGGAAGGAACTGAGCTTCTGACAGTTAAATATTTTCCTGCTCCCCCTCCTATGCCTGGGAAGGCACCCCTTTACAGTGTAAGATTACTTTCTTCCCTTGCACCAGTCCTCGTATCAGCCAATCACATAACCCTACTGAGCCTGAACCCCACTGCCTGAAGCAGTTTTGCCACTGAGTTCAGAGGATTTTTTCTTGAGTAAGAACTTCAGCAATTAACTTACAGTAACTGTGGTAGCTGAACTGGAGACGTGAGGCTACATGGTGTCTCCTGCCCTGAACTATTGTTCAGAGCATTGTCTGTGTAAATATGGCAGAGTTCCCTTAGAAGAACTAGGGTGTTTTTCCCCCCTGAACCAACACCTGCTTTTTCTTGCTCACTTCATTTCACAAGCATGTCTGCTGAGGAAAGGGGTGGGGATGGGATGGAAGGGGCTGTATGACTAGAACAAAATTTATACATCCAAAGTGTTCTTAGGGAAAAGACAACTCTTTGCCCATCTATTACTACTTGTTAGAAGGTTTATGATCTATAAGAGAAAAGTATTCCTTGTAAAATTCTTGCAGGTAGCTCACAGTCACTATTTCCCAATCACCATGTGAAATCAAACCCAATACAAGACAATTGAACCAAATGCAAATGTGAGTGTGATCTGCTGCAGCGGCAGCAAATTGTGAGGCCATAGCCTTAGTCTCCCTAAGACCTTCGCAGATGGGGGAGTGTGACATTACACCCAGACAGGGGGCAGGGAAGCTGACGGTGCTAGGAGAGGCAGCTTGCAGAGAATACTATGTATGTTGTGATATCAGATACATGGGAAAATACATCGCAGAATAGGTTATCTGCACTTTACATGTCACTTTCTGGGTACTTCTACTACACATTGCAACAGTGGGCCTGCTTGGGGGGGATGCCCACAGTGCAACTTTGTGTATCAGATCTATACATGTAATTACCTTCCCGTGTGCTTCCCCCTTGCCCCTCATCTTCCCTTCAAGGAAATAATTAGAACAACATGGCCTGCCAGTGGTTCTGGAACAATTTGTTTAGTGGGGGTGCTGAGAGCCATTGAACCACACTGTAAACTCTGGATATGATGTAAACAACTTCAAGCCGCATCCTGAGCACTTTAGTTTCTGCACCTATGTGATCAGTACCAGGTTTACAATGGCACAAAAGGCCCTGTGGAACCAGGCCTACACTCAGAAGGGGCCTTGGCACCTGGACTGTGGCCATGCCCCTTCTCAGCCTTTTCCTTCCCTGCCACCCCCGCCTCCAAGGCCCCGCTCACTGCTCACTCTTCTCTGCCCCTTCCTCCCCATGCAAGCGACCGGTGGGGCCTCAGGACCCACAAAAGATTAATCTGGCCCTATTTGTGCCCAGCCAACTCTATGAACTGGGGCAAAAGGGAGAAGTGACCATGGTCTTTCTTCCTTCCCACAGTGACCTTTGAAGATTAGTGCAGCAGGAATCCTAGGAGAAGCAATTCCCTGTGCACCCTCAGGCACAAGGACTGGGGCTGTCCTTTGCTCTCATAGAGCATAAAAGTAGAAGGGATTTGCGCACCTGCCTCCTTGTGCACCTATTCAAGAGCAAGGGACAGTCTAGGCCACAGTTATGATTTCAGGATATTTGGGGCAAAATTCACCTCTCCAGTCCACAATATAGATTGCTATTGAATTTGGTCCACAGGTCACGCAGAGTTCCCATTACTGTCAGCAGACGCTCTGAGAATCAAGCATGAAAAATGCAATATGGTCCACTGAACACTTAACAGATCAGAGAGGGGAATTTTGCTCTCAGCTTATGTATAAAAATGTAAGCTTTTAAACTGTAAAAATAGAATTTTTATGGTACAAAATTTGGTTTTCTTGGACTAAGCTTTACTTACAGCTGTAAGGTGATAGGGAACAGCCAGCATGGATTTGTAAAGAACAAATCA
>NW_020664393.1:53287174-53317842 GCF_002925995.2 Terrapene triunguis
TGACCTCTCGAGGTCCCTTCCAGTCCTAGAATCTATGAATCTATGATTACCTGTTCTGTTCATTCCTTCTGGGGCACCTGGCATTGGCCCCTGTCGGAAGACAGGATACTGGGCTAGACGGATGTTTTTGGTCTGACCCAGTATGACTGTTCTTATGAGTTTACTTCTAAATTTCTAGAGCCAGACTGCAACTTTACTGTGATGGAAAAGCCTGCTGAAAACGTTGCTAAGCAGATGATCACATTCCTGAGTTTGTTTTGCTTAGTTAGCATTTTTGCCTGCTGTGAGGTGTTTTCCTTGGACGGTTACCTACAAATACACCACTGACCTCAGTGTGCACAAAGCAGGCCAGCATGGACAAACAGAGCCAATTGGACATGCTCTATAAATCATCACCCACATCCTTCCAGCAGCAAAAACAAAATGCAGAGGAGGTGGGGGGGAAAAACAACTGGTGAGTGTTACACATGAGGAAATGGAGGCTATTCAGTGTCACCAGCTGGAAACACTCAGTGCTGAAGGTATCAACATACGCTGGCTTTACACTGGATAAAGGGCTAACATTCTAAATAAATATGATCACACGGCATAGGTCTGATAACTTACCTGTATTTAAAAGTATATATACACCCATGTAGAGCACTAGCTACATTCACAGAAATTAATTAAAACATAAATCAGGACCAAAATATTAGCTCTTCCCTATCTAACTCCACACAAAGACACTTGTTTCAATAATCTAACTTATGATGAAAGGTTAAGTGTTAGATTTATTGTCACTGAGGAAAAGAGAATGCTATGTGACTGAATAGAAATATTCTGAATTAGAAATGGATTGAAAATTATCTCAAACAAAAAAGAAATTAAGAATAGCTAGGGAAGTCAGGCAGAGCTATTCTGTAAAAAGGGTAACAAACATATGGAATAAGTTACCAGGAAAGATGATTAGAGCAAAGCATATACATGAGTTCAAGAGACACATGGTTTTTTTGTTATTTTGGTTTTACTTCTTCCTCTTCCCTAGAGAAGGAAAGGATTTGGGAGCATAGTTTAAAAAAGGAAGTAGAATTAAGCTACAGTAAAAGAAAGTTGGCAAGGTTGGATGGATGGCCTTTTCCTGTTCCTTAAAATCCTTATTGACACACACCTCAATTTTAAACTGAAATACTGGCCAGCAAATGCATTGAGACTATTGAAAATGTCTACATCCCACTCATGAATACAATGCCTTGGTCAGCAGCAGCTACCTTCACATAAAGAAAAAGCTGCTTGGCAACCTGACATGCTATATCTTTCCATTTTCCAGCTCATTGGTTTGATTTTTGATTTCCTTGTCTGACAAACTACTTTCAGTATCAAAAATGCCACCAAGAACTCATGATATTCATTTGGGTCAGTTACTTTGTTAGGTGGTGCCTGGATTCTGAGGAGTACCAGCCAAATTCTTCTTTCCTTCTTTTGTGCCAGGATTTATCGACCCACTGTTGGGTCCTTTGAGATTTCCCTGGTTGGGGCACCCAAGCCTACACAGCATACTACCTTAAATATCACACATTTAGTTTCCAGGCCCCATGCATAGTCTGCCTTCCCTTTCTCCCCCCACCCTCCCAAGAAAGCACCTGCTTGAGAGATGGAAATGAATGTATGAAATCTTCCCTCAAAACCTTCCTGCACTAGCTAGAGGAGGGCACCAAAACCTGCTTAAGACAATGGCAGACAGCAGGAACTTGCTGGTAAGGCTTCATATCTTCTTATAAAACAACTGGAGTGGAGGGAAGTTACAGGAAACCAGGGAGAACTGTATCTAATCAATCTCATTTTGAGTAGAGAGGGTTGGAAAATTCCAACAATCCATCAATCCATTTCCCCTCCCGCCCCTCCCATCAGAATTTGCAGTTCACTGAAATCAAGAACATTTTGCTGAAATAGTTTGATTTCAAATAAACTTTGGATGGAACCCAGCCTGCTACACGGGTTTCAAAACCTACCTGATTTCCTGCCCAACTTCTCTGCAGCCCACCTGGCAGGCTGCTGGAGATCCCAGTCTTCCAGGACCCCTGTTCTACTGCAGCCTTCCAGCTGGGGATCAGAGGAAGCATATTTCACTTTGGAAACCCCACTTTTGGGGTTTCTGAAATGAACTATTGCAAGATTTCAGTTCTGTGAAGATTTTAGCAGTTTTTTGGCTTTTTGTCCCAAATCAGGACAAAAAAAGATTCTGAACACAAAAGTGTGTGGAACTGAAATTCAGTTTCCCAGCCAGCTCCAATTTTGGGGATTGCCTTTCACTGCTCATGGGATTTGAGCCCAATACATATACCTATTGGTCTCATGCCCAGTGTTGAGTATTAAGTGGGGAGGTTCTGAAATCCTTGGATAGAGCTGTCCCCTCTGCCCAAGTTCTCTTCTGCTTTCCTTGGGTTATTGTCCAGCTAGGAATGAAAGATCTCATGGCAACTTTTGAAACAAGTAGAGGATAGCCAAAGTGTCCTGGCTAACATTCCTTTTCCCTCTGTCAGCATAAAGGGTTCTGTTGTCCAAGATGGTGAGTGACCTGTTTAACAAAATGTGTGTTTTATGTTTGCTTATTCTTTAGGGGATATAAATGAAATCCTGTCACTAAAGGGCCGCTGCTATTTTCCTACCTAATGGACTAGGTATGTTCTAGCTGTCACTATATGATCAGCTCTCCCATAGCAAGAGGTGGTGCTTCCCACACATATATTTGATTTCCAAGTATAAATGAATATGGTCAGTTAAATCATGTAAGAGAATTCTACCGTGAGTCAGATTTTTTAAATTGCTGAAATACTTTACCCTAACCACTAGAGAATTTGCTCTTATGATAAGTTATGAATAATTATTTTAAAATATTCATCAGTGTAATTCTCCTTTTTGCCCACCAGAATGGCTGTCCCAGTAGGGACAATCTTAATTTTGGGGAAAACTTGCCAGATGCCTTAGTAAAGACATCCCCCCAAAACTTTATATTTATGATAGTATCATGGATTACACTGGTCTACAATTTTTGAGAAGTCGTCTGCTTCAGAGATAAAATGTGCTATTTATTATGTATTTTGATGTGCTGAATTCAAATATGACAATTAAAACAACTGATTGGCTACTGTTTCTAAGATATTTAAGTTTTTACATTTTATGTCTATGTATATTGTGTAGATAGTAGAGTTTTAATCATAAATTGTAAACCTAGGTCTTTTCATGTGTTTATGGTTGCTTTACATGATAATATTTCACCTGTCCTGTTTATGTAACACTTTAAAAATCAGCAAAAGGGTTATATAAATAAAATTTATTATGAAACAAAAGGCACAAAACTATTCTGTACATAGTTTAGTCCTATTCAGTGTCTACTCGGCGCTTCTTGGCTTATCTCTTTTATTCATTAAATGGAGCATCTCTTGTCACTGTCCAGCAATAGTCTGCAAGCATTGATGGGCTCCATTTGCCCTGATAGCGTTTCTCCATTGTTGCAATGTCCTGGTGAAATCGCTCGCTGTGCTCGTCGCTCACTGCTCCACAGTTCGGTGGAAAAAAATCTAGATGAAAGTGCAAAAAATGTATCTATAGTGACATGTTGCAACCAAGGCTTTTGTATGCCTTGAGGAGGTTTTCCACCAACAACCTGTAGTTGTCTGCCTTGTTGTTTCTGAGAAAATTTATTGCCACTAACTGGAAGGCTTTCCGTGCCGTCTTTTCCTTGCCACGCAGTGCATGGTCAAATGCATCATCTCAAAGAAGTTCACGAATCTGAGGACCAACAAAGACACCTTCCTTTATCTTAGCTTCACTTAACCTTGGAAATTTTCCACGGAGGTACTTGAAAGCTGCTCGTGTTTTGTCAATGGCCTTGACAAAGTTCTTCATCAGACCCAGCTTGATGTGTAAGGGTGGTAACAAAATCTTCCTTGATTCAACAAGTGGTGGATGCTGAACATGTTTCCTCCCAGGCTCCAATGACTGTCGGAGTGGCCAGTCTTTCTTGATGTAGTGGGAATGTCTTGCATGACTATCCCATTCGCAGAGAAAACAGCAGTACTTTGTGTATCCAGTCTGCAGACCAAGCAAGAGAGCAACAACCTTCAAATCGCCACAAAGCTGCCACTGATGTTGGTCATAGTTTATGCACCTCAAAAGTTGTTTCATGTTGTCATAGGTTTCCTTCATATGGACTGCATGACCAACTGGAATTGATGGCAAAACATTGCCATTATGCAGTAAAACAGCTTTAAGACTCATCGTCGATGAATCAATGAACAGTCTCCACTCATCTGGATCGTGAACGATGTTGAGGGCTGCCATCACACCATCGATGTTGTTGCAGGCTACAAGATCACCTTCCATGAAGAAGAATGGGACAAGATCCTTTTGACGGTCATGGAACATGGAAACCCTAACATCACCTGCCAGGAGATTCCACTGCTGTAGTCTGGAGCCCAACAGCTCTGCCTTACTCTTGGGTAGTTCCAAATCCCTGACAAAGTCATTCAGTTCACCTTGTGTTATGAGGTGTGGTTCAGAGGAGGAGGTGGGAGAAAATGTGGGTCCTGTGACATTGATGGTTCAGGACCAGAAGTTTCATCCTCTTCCTCGTCTGACTCAAGTGAGAATGATTCTGGTGCATCAGGAACCGGCAGTCCTTCTCCGTGGGGTACTGGGCGTATAGCTGATGGAATGTTTGGATAATGCACAGTCCACTTTTTCTTCTTTGACACACCTTTCCCAACTGGAGGCACCATGCAGAAGTAACAATTGCTGGTATGATCTGTTGGCTCTCTCCAAATCATTGGCACTGCAAAAAGCATAGATTTCCTTTTCCTGTTCAACCACTGGCGAAGATTTGTTGCACAAGTGTTGCAGCATATGTGTGGGGCCCACCTCTTGTCCTGATCTCCAATTTTGCAGCCAAAATAAAGGTGATAGGCTTTCTTAACCATAGTGGTTATCCTGCGCTTTTGTGATGCAAAAGTCACTTCACCACAAACATAGCAGAAGTTATCTGCACTGTTCACACAAGTACGAGGCATCTCTGCTCACTTTGGCTAAACAGAAATGTGTCCCTTTGCAAAATCAAACACTGACAAATAAGAGAGCACGACACTGTATGATTTCTAGAGCTGATATAGGGCAATTTGTTCAGCAGAGCAATGTAAGCTTCGTTATGATTGCATCATCCATGACTTCTAGGAATAACATGATGCAATTCATATCATGTATGACGCAATACCAGCTTCAGATTGTATTGCGTCATACAATCATTCATTGTTTTGCCTAAAAAGCAAGTACTGTCCAAACCCAGTCATAGATTTATTCATAGATCCAGTCAAAGATGTATTTTAGTCATTTCTGGTTTAAATTGAGATCCCTTCCCTTTATAACTCACTTATCCTCCGCCATTCCCAAGTCAAGGGTCGTATATACTGACCCAATAGCATATCTTGAAAACTAGAGCCAATCAACAATTTTAAGCATCATTTTTGTTCTCAGTGACCCAGAATTAGTAAAGTTTGACTACATTTATTTCAGAAGCATTTTGGCTGTAGAGCAGTGATTGGTGCCACTAAACAAAATTTCAAAAACCTGTAGGCCAGATCCTCAGCTGGTGTAAACTGGCTTAGTTCTATCATGTGAAATGCTGATTTACACCAATTGAAACTTGGGCACTATATTTGGGAGACTACATTATGCCCCACAAAAAGATCAGAGATGTACAAAAGGGAGCTCACAGTGTACTCTCCTGTCATAACTATAAAGGGAAGGGTAACAGCTCTCCTGTGTACAGTACTATAAAATCCCTCCTGGCCAGAGACTCCAAAATCCTTTTACCTGTAAAGGGTTAAGAACCTCAGGTAACCTGGCTGACACCTGACCCAAAGGACCAATAAGGGGACAAGATACTTTCAAATCTTGGGGGAGGGGAGGCTTTTGTTTGTGCTCTTTGTTTTGGGGGTTGTTCGTTCTTGGGACTGAGAGGGACCAGACATCAATCCAGGCTCTCCACATCTTTCTAAAACAAGTCTCATATTTCAAACTTGTAAGTAAACAGCCAGGCAAGGCGTGTTAGTTTACCTTTGTTTTCTCAACTTGTAAATGTACCTTTTACTAGAGTGTTTATCTCCGTTTGCTGTACTTTGAACCTAAGGCTAGAGGGGGGTCCTCTGAGCTCTTTAAGTTTGATTACCCTGTAAAGTTATTTTCCATCCTGATTTTACAGAGATGATTTTTACCTTTTTCTTTAATTAAAAGCCTTCTTTTTTAAGAACCTGATTGATTTTTCCTTGTTTTTAGATCCAAAGGGGTTGGCTCTTGATCCACCAGGAGTTGGTGGGAGGAAGGAGGGGGGATGGTTAATTTCTCCTTGTTTTAAGATCCAAGGGGTTTGGATCTGTATTCACCAGGGAATTGGTGGAGAGTTTCTCAAGGCTTCCCAGGGAAGGGAATTAGCTTTGGGAATGGTGGCAGCGGACCAGATCTAAGCTGGTAGTTAAGCTTAGAAGTTTTCATGCAGGCCCCCACATTTGTACCCTAAAGTTCAGAGTGGGGAAGCAGCCTTGACATCTCCAGATAAGTAATCCTTATACTATACATTACAACTATCCTTTGAAATCCTAATACAGGGAGGGACAGAATAAAGATCATACTAGAAGAAACTTGATGTTTCCTGTTTGACTGTCCATGTTATACAAGATAAAAATCTGAATTATAACTATGATAAGGAGGAGGAGACTTTCTATTTCGTTTAAATTCTTTGTGAAAGCAGAGAGTGCCTTGAATCATGCTGAATTCTATTTAGTTCATAACAGCACTGCCATCTCAGGCTTATCATCTGGAAACAAAAAGTATTCATTCATCCCTTTTTACCCAAGACCATTGAGTAAGCCAGTGGCAGAACAGAGAAGAATTTGGGACTGTATTCATCTAGTGATGCAAAGCAATCACAAACCCAGTTTAAACCAGTTATGCTGGTGTTTACAGATGAGTAGCACAAAGCAGCTGAAAAGTGAATTTTGATTCCAATTCCCTGCTAAAACTGCTTGATCCAACACCCTCACTTACCAGTGATGTAACAAACAAAACTGCTAGATATTTGCTACTCAGGATAAAAAACTATGACAGATTCCAAGTAGTACAGGACTAAATTGCTGATTAACGTAGGGCCAAATCTTGTAGCTACTGAAATTAGAGTCTTGCTATTGACTTCATTGGGATCAGTATTTGTCCCTTATGTTGTATGACTCCTTGCAGTGTCTCTCTGCATCAGACAGTATTAAATGCAGTACTGGATTACAGGCAAGCTTCATTTGAGGGCAGCAGTTGGGAAGTTGTCTGAAAACTTTGTTACAAATTTTCTGTAGACTCAGACCCAAGTTAATTTGCATTTAAGATGAATGATGACTACCAAGGCAATGACACAACCATAGAAAGTAAACAAATCAGCAGTAGAGAGGCAATGAAATACATCCTTTACGTTTTTATGCAATTGCTAGCGGTTTCATATGGAGCATCTGCAGATGAAATCATTGCAGTGAATGAAGGGGGAGTTCTCTGACTAAATAGAAAATGAGGAGTAGACATAGCGTTTAACAGCACACCCAGAGACATTCAAATTTTAAAAAACTCCTGGTGAGAAAGATTCCAGATGTCCATGTCATTATATTTGGGTGGGGTCATTCCTCTTATGGAGGAGAAGAATCCTTAAATTTCAAGCTAATAAAATAGCTAGATATATGAAGCACATCATGAAGATGGTAGTTTCTTCTACAGTGCCATGTCCGGGGGAAAAAGTTGTACTATTCGTACACCAAATGCAAACATTTTTTTCCCTGCAGCTGGATTCTATTCTGGTCCCAGACCCAATAACTTTAAAGGTGTAATTGATGCTCTCAGATAGTATTTAGATAAACGTTAGACAGTTCTTCCACTTCCATATGGGTATGGAGAACGCTGTCCAAACCATCCCCACCCCAGACATACACCCCATCCTGAGACAAATGCATGGAGTAGACCCTCCACAAGTCTGCAACTCTTCCTCTTCTCATGTGCAAGGGGGACTCAGGCTGGGGCTGTATTATTGTCTCCCAGCACAAAGCACACTTAAACTTGGTGTAACTAGCCACAGGATAGAGGGGATCCTCAGCTGGCACAGACCACCAGAGTGACTCCTAAAGCAGCCTCTTTCCTAATACCCTCCTGGGCACGTCTCTTTTTCGTTGTCCTTTGCAAACTGTGCAATACACATAGGAATCACATCACCCTCCCTTCAAATTCACCCTCCACCCTAAGTTCGGCCACTTCTATTATAGAAGTCTGGATCACACAAGATCAGTTTGTCCATAAAAGTACTGTGGATCTCTATTTCCTGCAGATGTATGCATCAGAAGATGGAAAAATTCCCCAGGTAGATATTCTCTCTGAATACCCCTTCAGTTCCAAAACCTGACATTAACAGAAGCAGAGCCACAGTCAGATTGCCCTTTGTAAGACACACCTTGCTGGAGAATAGATAACACTTATAATAGAGGAGACTTTTCTAATGCCCTAGTGATTGCTGGCTGATAGCATGGCCCCTGCAGGCTTTTGGCAGCCAGGGTAGTTTAGAATAGCCCTGTGACTACCCTAATCTACAACAGGAGCTGGGCCAGCACAGAATCAGCCAAAGATCTGCAGGTTGCAAAAGGAAGAGTAAGCATAGATGGGCCTGATCCTTTAGTCTGGCTAATAGAGCAACAGTTACCACTGTAGCTAGGTGCTGAAATATTACAGCCCCAAGGCTTACCAAATGCAGGCTCTTGTGGTCAGGGGTGCTGGAACAATTTTAATAGTGAAGGTACTAATAGAAACCATGGCATGATGCATTTGGTGTTTATTACTACTTCAAGCCAGGGGGTGCAGTAGCACCCCTAGTTCCAGCACCACTGCTTGTGGCCCATTAAGAGGAGCTACTTCAAAAGCTTGGGGTCCTCTCCTGGCAATTGTCTGCTACTGACCATTGAGAACTCTCCACTAGGAATCACCAGCAAGAGCAGGTGATGCCTGCTTCAGTGAGGAAAGGGAAGAGGGACACCATTTATCTGAATGGCCACCAACTATTCAGGGCCTTAAAGATGAATCAACATTTTGAAAGGCACCCCTAAGTGAAAAGGAAACCAGTGCAGAGATCTGAGCAGCAGTACTGTGTTTCATAGTAGCCCCTTGTTTATAAAAATCCTAATGGCCAAAAACAACACAGGGCAAAACATCTGGTGCTTCAATCTGACATTACCGCTACATAACAACTGCCAAGAACCTCTCCTAAATAATGTAACAGGATTCTTCCTAGTTAATAACCATGAGGACACTAAACCCCTCACTCTGGGATATGCTTAAATAGACTGTAAGGGGACACATTATGGCAGTATTTAATGATCTTTTGTGCTAGATTTAAAGATGAGTTATAACTGTGGAATTAGTATTGGTCCAACTGCATTTAGTGTTTTAATTAGATCAATGTTGTATTTTATTGCACATCTAAAAATGCAAACAAACTGGAAACAGACAAATTGGAATTATCCCTACTCAAGTCAAATCAATAGAAAACCTAAACCTGACCACCAACCAATGAGAGGAAAATGGAAGGACAAGAATCGTGAACAACTGAAAATCCTCCTTATCATTACTGTTAGTAACAGGATAAGTTACATATAGCAATGTCTTTCATCCAGACAGATCTGAATGATCTTATTGCACAGAGTGTGCAACATACATAGGAATTACATCACCCTCCCTTCAAATTCTCCCACCACCCCACATTCAGCTACTCTATTATAGATGTTTGGATTACACAAGAGCAGTGGACATCTTTATATAGATAATTAAGTTAGTCCATTAAAATACTGCAGATCTATCAGAAGATGGAAAAATTCCCCAGGTAAATACTCCCTCTGAATACCCCTTCAGTTCCAAAAAACTGACATTAACAGGAGCAGAGCCAGGAGTCAGATTGTCCCTTGTAAGACATACCTTGCTGGAGAACAGATGACTCTTACAATGTTACAGAGCTTTTCATCTTTAAGTCAGTGACACAAATGCAGCCCAGCTGCAAATGACGCTATTTCACAATATGTGAGAATCTCCGTGAAATGAATTCCTCAGTTTTTGTCCCATTCCAGCCTGACAGGTGTCAAAACCCCAATAAAAATCTCACTGGGGCTGGCAACCTCAGAAAAGAGGCCAAAGCTTGGACGGCTATGGACACAGAACTGACCCTCATCTCCAGAGTGGGTCCCTGCATTATAGAATTGAGTCACCTTGGGCCAGGGCAATATAAGGGGAGCTTGAGCTGTTGGTACCTGTTCTTTTGCTAGACAAAGGTATTCAGTCAGGAGAGGTGTGAAGCGCTTTTCATAAGCACTGAATTCCTTTAAATAGAGTCCTCTATCTGTAGCAGGTCCTGAAAAGACATGGGAGTCTAGCAGGCTCTCTGATGAACAACCTTTCAAGATAATTTTGGAAATGTTTTTAATGGAAAAGAAAAAATTCCCAATCAACTGGGTAGGGAAGAATATTTTTCTGTTGGCACCCTGCTCATAATCTTGCTTATTGTATGCAACGTTACTTACAGAGCAAGGAAGAGATGTATTAATTTAGATGGAATATTTAGACCAAAGGTGTTAACATAACCCAGTCACTGCCCAACATTAAACAATGTTAAATAAGGTTTGGGGTTTTATTTACAGAGACCTCAGCCTGCTTAGTACTGTGGCAAATACACCATTAAAAATCATCTTAGCCTTTTGTTAAAGATAAGAAAAGAAAGGAAAATAGTTAAAGCATTTGAAATGTAAATTACTAAGTAAGGCTTTTATTTTAACATGCTATGTTCTCTTTTTCTTTAGCTGGAGAGAGTTTAAAAAGGAACATACACACTCCTTGTTTGACAGTGTCTTAGATGGTATCAAAGATGGTAATAACTGTCCTTTGGGGTAGAAGAAAAGATGTTAGCTGAGATGAGCTGGAGCTGCTGCTGTTAAAGTCTGATCCAGTTTCAAGTCAGGTGGTGTTTGGGATTCTGCTGGAGTTTGTAGGGGTGGTGATGTCAGAGTCCATCTCTCTGGCCTGGTCAGGACAGTCCTCGGGATTAGGATGAAGAAGGCCTGGGGTCCCAGGAGATGGTGGGAGTGACAGCCATGACCGTGAAGCTTGCTCCAGCAGACGCCATCTGTTCTTCCATCTTCCCCAAAAGTCTTTTTAAGGACCCAAAAAGAGAGTGATGAGTTGAATAGCTCATCCCCTTATTATTTGTCCACCAATTAGGCCTAATATATGTTAATTTGGTTCATTAATTTCCAGTTCCACATCTTGTTTTTACCAAACATGATTCCAACAGTCCTTGAGTTGGATCAGTAAGCCTTCATTTAGACTAATTCAATCGCTCTCTCTTGTATCTTTTCAAATCAACATTTGTTGTTCTAGTTCGTTGTGACATTTTATGAACTAACATACTTGTTAAAGTTGAGCTCACAATTAGAGTAAATTTGTAGGCCCAGTTATCACAACAGGCCTATAAGGAGACAGGAAGTGAAGTATATTATATTCTCCTTGCTTCTCTTATTGTCCCATTTAGGTTTCTAGAATGCTGTTCTCCCTTATTGTGTTCTCCAGTAGGTACCTTTCCACTTTTAAATGTATAACTTTATTTGGTCCTCTAATATTGAAAAACTGAGAAAAGATGACACCATATTTGATCATCTGCCACTAGCACTCATCACATCTTTTCTTTTGACAAATGACGGAGAGGTGAATGTATGAGGACTCACAGATGTTTGACAAACATGTATCAAAACAAGTTACAATATGGTAAATATTTCAAGGTTAAAAAGTAATGTCTCAAGAATGCTGATTAAGAAGGGTTCCACAGGAGAATATATGTTAGAATAGGTGGGATGAATCATTCTGGGTGTAATCTTTACTATCAAATTATTGAGAGCAAGAATTGCACATATACAAGCCATAATTACAGCTCCGGCACTGGAAGAGATCTGGGGCTGCTACTGAGATGCTCTTGCTGGGGAGAAACTTGGACAAAAAGATGGGCTCCTCAGAAAAGGCATATGGTATACCCCTTAAAGGACTGTCAGATTATTCTCCCTCATGCACAGCTCCAGGAGGAATTCTGAGGCTCTGTACTCACTATTACATAAGCTGTGCCTACCTGTCTGGCTCTAAAAAATATTTTCTAGGGAAGCAGTCCATAGCAGTCTGGGCCTGATGCAGGATTCCATGTACACTTAAAATTGCCAGTGAATTCAAATGATAGTTTTGAGTGTGCAATGAGTACGTTATTCAGCCCACTGCCAATATTCATGTAGGCAGAAGTAACAGTGGGGATAGGCATACCTATAAATAAGGGGCTCTAACTCAGATTTTACAGTCTCCAGCTACAGGGAGAAAACACCAAGGAAGGAGGGAAGAGAAAGAAGAGAGAACAACAAAAGGAAGGGAATTGGTCAGAAGACAGAAACATGAGAATAGTGGTAGGCACATAACACAGGATACAGAGGGAGCATTGTACTGGCCTATGAAAGAACAAAATTTTATCAGTGAAAGAAAAGACTACACAAGAGGGAAGAAAATGGTATAGATTAAAAGGAGGGGTGGGGAAAAGAATGAATGAGAAGAGAAAATAATTAAGAAGAGGATTGAGAAAGCAAGAAAAATGCAGGATGGGACATGATATTTAAGTTGCTGGAATTTATTTTTCACTCAAAAGTTAGTCAACACTATATGGAATTTCTTTGAAAAATTTCCACAACTTGGTTAACTTGGCAGGAGAAAGGAGTGGAAGAAGGGGACTTCAAAATGTTGGTATTGGTAGTACTAGAGTCAAATTGCTCATGGCCACATAATTCATCAATAGGGCAGGTGTGTTTAAAACTTGCTATTCAGACAATTTTTTCCATTGATTTTCAGGCCCGAAAAGGGGAAGCATTGAAGTTTGGATCTTTGATGCAAGTTCAAATGAAGCACATTGCTCTACAAATGCCTTTCTATTTTAAAATTGTTTCAACCGATTAATCTTTATTTGGTTCACTTCTTGGCCTTGCATTTGAAGGTATCCCACAAAAAGCTGCAGAGATTGGCCACATGGCAACAAGCATGGAGCCACCATTATTAGTGTGGAAAGTTGCCCAAGTAAGGATCGCCATTCATACAACAAAAATAATAATAAAACATATTGGTCAAGAGAGCTTCAAGCCGGATCTGTTCCTAGTTAAGAATAGGAAAATAATGGTGTGAAGTCACTGCTATTTTTTGTAGATATCAATTCCATGAGAAATTACAGGGAATTGGTCTACATTTTTCACAATGGGGTTTTGTATTTTCAGTGTTTTCTGCCTTTTAGCGCCTGCCCCAAATACCCTGGTTGGAAGCTAGGTTCCAAATAATTAGACCTTTCAGACATGGTGAGCTTGTCATGCTCTCCAATTCCATCCAAACTATATTAAATCTTCCTAAATTTTGTATTTAAAAATAACTGTGCAGTTTCCGCATGTTTCTCTGCATTATGTAATAGGGAAAGGGACCTGGAATCAAACATGACGATTTCTTTTCAGCAAGCTACAATAATTCCACATGTCAAAACTTAATAGCTCAAAAATGAGAGAATAAGGCATATGCAGTTTTTACCATGTGACTTTTTAAAAGCAAATCTCTCTCCACTCACAATAACTCAATATAAGGAAGTCGAACTAATTTGTTATATTCGACTAGGGTGGGATTTTTTTATTATTATTATTAAGATGCTCCAATTAATATATTCCCTCTGATGGACTGACCATGAAAAGAGTAACTGTATTTTTGAAGGATTTGTTTACTCAGGATGATCTGACAAAGTTCAGAATTTATAACATTTGTTTTGCAGTAGAAAAATCTGAAAGTCAAATCATCATTTTCCAAGTTAGCTTGTTTAGTTGTTTGCTTTTGGTTCTGACCCTTCTAATGGAGTATCTGAGTGTCTGTTGCTGGGACAGTTTGTCAGTTTGACCGTGTGCTTGATTGCTTGCTTGTTTGAAAAGTGTGAATTGGGAGTGCTTTGTTCCAGGTGGGCCTTGAGTGGGCCTGACTGGTATATAAGGGCAGTCAGCAGCAAACCAGCTGAGCGGCGAACAGCAGAGGCTAACAGAGGGAGTTTGCCTGGGAGTTTGCCCGGGGAGAGCTAACTGTGGGTTTCTCTGAGTAGTTACTGCAACAGCTGAGGAAGCTCTTAAGAGGAAGGTGATATGGGAGGTGAGCGATCAGCTGTTGTAACCTGCACAGGTTGTGCCATGTTTGTCTTTCTTCCACAGGACAGAAGCGACTTTGTCTGTACAAAATGCAAGCTGGTCTTCATATTGGAAGAGAAGGTTCGAGGTCTGGAGAAACGAGTATCGACTCTGCGTTGCATAAGGGAAAATGAAGATTTCCTGGACAGACGTCAGGAGATGCTTCTACGGCCACAACGTTCTGAAGATTCAGAGCAGGCGCAGCAGGGACAGAAGGATGGTGAAGAAGTTTGGCAGCATGTGACCTCCAGAAGGAGAAAGAGGAGCATCCATGTACCAGCAATGGAGATACAGGTGAGCAATCGTTTCAATGTTCTCTCTACAGGTACTAATGCGGAGAGTGGACTAGATGACACATCTGAGGGAAGGGAGCAGAAGGAGACTCCACTGATTGGAAGGCAAAAGATGCACTGTCCTAGGGATGGGGGTTCCACGACCACCACTCCCAAGAGGAGGAGGAGGGGGGTGGTGGTCAGGGACTCCCTCCTCAGGGAGACTGAGTCGTCCATCTGCCGCCCCGACGGGAAAACCGAGAGGTCTGCTGCTTGCCAGGAGCTAGGATACACGATGTGACGGAGAGACTGCCGAGACTCATCAAGCCCTCGGATCGCTACCCCTTCCTGCTTCTCCACGTGGGCACCAATGATACTGCCAAGAATGACCTTGAGCGGGTCACTGCAGACTACATGACTCTGGGAAGAAGGATAAAGGAGTTTGAGGCGCAAGTGGTGTTCTCGTCCATCCTCCCTGTGCAAGGAAAAGGCCTGGGTAGAGACCGTTGAATCGTGGAAGTCAACGAATGGCTACGCAGGTGGTGTTGGAGAGAAGGCTTTGGATTCTTCGACTATGGGATGGTGTTCCACGGAGGAGGAGTGCTGGGCAGGGACGGACTCCACCTAACAAAGAGAGGGAAGAGCATCTTCGCAAGCAGGCTGGCTAACCTCGTGAGGAGGGCTTTAAACTAGGTTCACCGGGGGAAGGAGACCAAAGCCCTGAGGTAAGTGGGGAAATGGGATCCTGGGAGGAAGCACAAGCAGGAGAGTGTAAGAGGGGAGGACTCCTGTCTCATACTGAGAAAGAGGGACGATCGATGAGTTATCTTAAGTGCCTATACACAAATGCAAGAAGCCTGGGAAACAAGCAGGGAGAACTGGAAGTCCTGGCACAGTCAGGGAACTATGATGCGACTGGAATAACAGAGACTTAGTGGGATAACTCACATGACTGGAGTACTGTCATGGATGGATATAAACTGTTCAGGAAGGAGAGGCAGGGCAGAAAAGGTGGGGGAGTTGCGTTGTATGTAAGAGAGGAGTATGATTGCTCAGAGCTCTGGTATGAAACTGCAGAAAAACCTGAGAGTCTCTGGATAAAGTTGAGAAGTGTGAGCAACAAGGGTGATGTTGTGGTCGGAGTCTGCTATAGACCACCAGACCAGGGGGTGGAGATGGATGAGGCTTTCTTCCGGCAACTAACAGAAGTTGCTAGATCTCAGGCCCTGGTTCTCATGGGAGACTTTAATCACCCTGATATCTGCTGGGAGAGCAATACAGCGGTGCAGAGACAATCCAGGAAGTTTTTGAAACGTATAGGGGACAATTTCCTGGTGCAAGTGCTGGAGGAACCAACTAGGGGCAGAGCTTTTCTTGACCTGCTGCTCACAAACAGGGAAGAATTAGTAGGGGAAGCAAAAGTGGATGGGAACCTGGGAGGCAGTGACCATGAGATGGTCGAGTTCAGGATCCTGACACAAGGAAGAAAGGAGAGCAGCAGAATACAGACCCTGGACTTCAGAAAAGCAGACTTTGACTCCCTCAGGGAACAGATGGGCAGGATCCCCTGAGAGAATAACATGAAGGGCAAAGGGTTCCAGGAGAGCTGGCTGTATTTTAAAGAATCCTTATTGCGGTTGCAGGAACAAACCATCCCGATGTGTAGAAAGAATAGTAAATATGGCAGGCGACCAGCTTGGCTAAACAGTGAAATCCTTGCTGATCTTAAATGCAAAAAAGAAGCTTACAAGAAGTGGAAGATTGGACAAATGACCAGGGAGGAGTATAAAAATATTGCTCAGGCATGCAGGAGTGAAATCAGGAAGGCCAAATCACACTTGGAGTTGCAGCTAGCAAGAGATGTTAAGAGTAACAAGAAGGGTTTCTTCAGGTATGTTAGCAACAAGAAGAAAGTCAAGGAAAGTGTGGGCCCATTACTGGATGAGGGAGGCAACCTAGTGACCGAGGATGTGGAAAAAGCTAATGTACTCAATGATTTTTTTGCCTCTGTCTTCATGAACAAGGTCAGCTACCAGACTACTGCACTGGGCAGCACAGTATGGGGAGAAGGTGACCAGCCCTCTGTGGAGAAAGAAGTGGTTTGGGACCATTTAGAAAAACTAGATGTGCACAAGTCCATAGGGCCGGATGCGCTGCATCCGAGGGTGCTAAAGGAGTTGGCAGATGAGATTGCAGAGTCATTGGCCATTATTTTTGAAAACTCATGGCGATCGGGGGAGGTCCCGGATGACTGGAAAAAGGCTAATGTAGTGCCCATCTTTAAAAAAGGGAAGAAGGAGGATCCGGGGAACTACAGGCCAGTCAGCCTCTCCTCAGTCCCTGGAAAAATCATGGAGCAGGTCCTCAAGGAATCAATTATGAAACACTTAGAGGAGAGGAAAGTGATCAGGAACAGTCAGCATGGATTCACCAAGGGGAAGTCGTGCCTGACTAACCTAATTGCCTTCTATGATGAGATAACTGGGTCTGTGGATGAGGGGAAAGCAGTGGATGTGTTATTCCTTGACTTTAGCAAAGCTTTTGATACGGTCTCCCACAATATTCTTGCCGCCAAGTTAAAGAAGTATGGGCTGGATGAATGGACTGTAAGGTGGATAGAAAGCTGGCTAGATCATCGGGCTCAACGGGTAGTGATCTATGGCTCCATGTCTAGTTGGCAGCCGGTTTCAAGCGGAGTGCCCCAAGGGTCGGTCCTGGGGCCGGTTTTGTTTAATATCTTTATTAATAATCTGGAGGATGGTGTGGACTGCACTCTCAGCAAGTTTGCAGATGACACTAAACTGGGCGGCATGGTAGATACACTGGAGGGTAGGGATCGGATACAGAGGGACCTAGACAAATTAGAGGATTGGGCCAAAAAAACCTGATGAGGTTCAACAAGGACAAATGCAGAGTCCTGCACTTAGGACGGAAGAATCCTATGCACTGCTACAGACTAGGGACCGAATGGCTAGGAAGCAGTTCTGCAGAAAAGGACCTAGGGGTCACAGTGGACGAGAGGCTAGATATGAGTCAACAGTGTGCTCTTGTTGCCAAGAAGGCTAATGGCATTTTGGGCTGTATAAGTAGGGGCATCGCCAGGAGATCGAGGAACGTGATCGTTCCCCTTTATTCGACATTGGTGAGGCCTCATCTGGAGTACTGTGTCCAGTTTTGGGCCCCACACTACAAGAAGGATGTGGAAAAATTGGAAAGAGTCCAGCAGAGGGCAACAAAAATGATTAGGGGTCTGGAGCACATGACTTATGAGGAGAGGCTGCTGGGATTGTTTAGTCTCCAGAAGAGAAGAATGAGGGGGGATTTGATAGCTGCTTTCAACTACCTGAAGGGGGGTTCCAAAGAGGATGGATCTAGACTGTTCTCAGTGGTGGCAGATGACAGAACAAGGAGCAATGGTCTCAAGTTGCAGTGGGGGAGGTCTAGGTTGGATATTAAGAAACATTATTTCACTAGAAGGGTGGTGAAGCACTGGAATGCATTACCTAGGGAGGTGGTGGAATCTCCTTCCTTGGAGGTTTTTAAGGCCCGGCTTGACAAAGTCCTGGCTGGGATGATTTAGTTGGGAATTGGTCCTGCTTTGAGCAGGGGGTTGGACTAGATGACCTCCTGAGGTCCCTTCCAACCCTGATATTCTATGATTCTATGGGAGCAATTTTATTAAAAACAACATACTGGTAATACTGTAATCTATTTGTCAGCAATTCATGTTAGCCTCACTCAGAAAAGCTTGCTCACTTACGGTTATGTAATTGTTAGACTCCAGATAAAGAGACTGAAAGTCTGCTTATAATTTAATCCTCCTCCTCCTGGTCTGTCATTCAGACCAAGACACCCTTCTTTGAATGTCTTTTCAGGCTCTTCATTGCCCTGCCTCTCAAGTTCAGATTTCTTGGTCTCCTGGTCAAGGCCATGTACAATTTCATCCCCACCTACAACTTTGATCTTGCCTTCTCCCCTACTCCATTCATTCTGTAAGTGACACTACCCTTGATGTCCCTTTTGTAACAGTCTCCTACCTACATCCATCTTCATACATTTTCCCAGGCTGCCCTGGGTGCATAGAATGTTCTCCCAGTTCCTATTTGCCAAGTCACCACCACCTCCTCATTTATCTCTCTCCTTAAAACAAAGCTTTTTCTGCATCATCTAGAAGAAATGAGTTAATTCCAAAAAAAGCAAGTGACAAATTAAAACAGCCTACAAATTGGGGGGTGGGTGGGGAGAGAAGAGAAGGGGACAAAGAACCCAAATAGTTTTAAAATGGAGCTTGAGAACTTTATGAATGGGAATGGATTATAGGACAGGGTTGATTGCAATAGCAAGGGACTGGAATTGATGACCCAGAAGGTCCCTTCCAATCCTACGTTTCCTTACTCTTCTTTTCCTTTCTCCCATCCCCGCTTTATCATCCTCTTATTGTGTCACATCTAAAATTAGATGGTAGGCTCTTTAGGGTAGGGGATCATGTCTTTTTACATGGGTTTGTAGAGCACCAGCCAGGCTTTTTTAGTACAATAGCAATCACAGGCTATCATCAATGAACTCCCAGCGAAAGGTGGGCATGCCAGGAAGGTTCCCCTCTATCCATATTCCTGGCCTCATCTCTACTTACTTTGGCTCCTCTCCACTGGCACAGGGTTCTCTGCATGAATAATTACACTGGGGCCCTTAAAAGAGTAAGGCTCCCATTAATGTCAACCAGAATTTTGCTCCATTAAGGGCCATGAAATTTGGCCCATTGCTATTGATAATAAAATAATGCATCCTCTTTTAAATTCAGCTGCAGCATTTATCTTTACAACCTCATGTAGCAGCGAGTTCCATAAGCTCAGACACTCCAAAAAGCAGTATACGTTTTTATTTACCAGTCAGTTCCATCATGCAAAACTTTGTTCAGATATGGGAGAGAATAAAAAAGGAGAGATTAATCAGTTTTACTTTTTATTATACCCTCTATAATCTTAGTTAACTAAAGTCCTCTAACTTCTTTTTTCTAAACCCAAACACTTTTTTTTTTTTAAAAAACACACAAAATTCATCAGTCATAGGTCTCACCCACCACTAGCAGCACCTCCTGCTGACTGTCCTGGGAATTAGCTCTGCCAAGCATTATGTTCCCCCTCCAGCAGTGTCTTCTCCCATACAGTCTCACCCTGCAGCCCCTCTAACTCCAGGGACTGAAATCTCCTCTTCATGGCTGGGCCTTCTGGCCAGGTCACTAAGGTCCTCCCCTTCAATGGAATTCAAAGTCCTTCCAGACCCACTTTCTGGCTGCTATCTCCAACATCCTTGCCATCTCCTAGTGGCTGGTAGGGGACCCAGACCAACCCTCTATAGTGGGTTCCAGCCCAGGGACCCAATAACAAGCAGCCAAGGTCTCTGCAGAGGCCTATCCCTTGCTGCTGATTCCCTGGGCTTTTTCCTACTTATCAGACTTCCCCTCTCTCTGGGTTTGCCAGCTCCCTCCACTCAGAGAGTAGCCCCAGCCAGCCTGAAACTCCTGCAATACACCGCTCACTCCTCTGTGGGCAGCTTCCAGGCTTTATAGGCTTCCAGGCTTTTCACCTGTTCCTGCACAGGTGAGCCTGCATGCCATCAATTAGTTCCCTGAACCCTGGCTCCCTTCCAGGTGCAGCTTGGGGAGATAATTGGCCAGCTTGGCCGTTTTAACCCCTTTCAATCCTGTGTGGGGTGGACACCCCATCGTAATCATAAAAAAAGTTTCAAGTAGTCTGTTTCATAGTAGTTTATCTATTACAAACATATGTTTTCATAGGTCATCCCTGTATCAATTAAATCACAGTTCAGCATTTCATTTTTACTGAATGATGTGGCAGTTTTGAACAAAAGATGTGAAATGTTGATTTTAAAAAAAATGTACGCAAGACTTTATATCTCAGAAACTCACATTTTGAACAGGTTTGATTTTCAGGGTCATGAAACACAAATGGATAAACAGGGCTGTCGATCTCTGATTCCCCTTCCTCCCCTCCCACAAATTGGATTTCTATGTCAATTGTTTAATTTGAACTCTGAAAATCATGCAGCTTGTGTTCTGTGAGCTTTATTCTCCTATCAATTTCAGAATGACTCATACTATTAACAATTCCCCCAGTCACCTACCTTACCAAAACCCCTCTGGAGTCAATTTGCATAAATCACTTTAACCGCTTGACTTTTCATTCAAAATGTATGAATAAAAATTTATCAAGCAGCATTTATTAATGTGATTATATATATTTACATGCATGTATTTAGATTTATTTCCATCATGTCTGAGCCCTTCCCCTTTATCCAACTCATCCCAATACAACTCACCTTCTCAGAAAAAAAACCAAGGAAGGCTGTGCAACAAGCCCTGGAGGCATGCAAACTTGGGATCTGACAGCCAAAGCTTAAAAAACTAAGCTGATTGTACATCAAGTGACTAAGACGAGGGACTTTTGATTTAGATGACAAATACCCTAATAGCTAGGAAGAAAAAGAATTAGGGGCCTGATCCAAAGTCAGTTGAAAGATTCATATTGACTTCAGTGGACTTTGAATCAGATCCTACATGAAGGAGTTTGTATATGACAATTTGAAAGAATCCCATGCCCAGTTAATATTACTATTTATCAGTGTCTGCTTTAATAATAAATAACAGCATTGCAACTTGCCAGTGATCTCCCAGGAACTTTATTATGTGGATCGCTGACTAGTTAACCAGGAGGTGCTCAGACGCCATGGTTATGGCTGTCAGTACAAAACCTTAAAATAGATAGATACAGTACCTTTTGTCGCAAAGGATCTCATATAGACAACTTCCCCCCGGCACTGAAGTGCAACCACCTCTAGGATAAATGTGATGGCAGCTATTTCAACACCTTTTAACAACACGACACAACAGGTTAGGAGAGGAAGTGAAGAATATGTTCTCTAAATGAAAAGCCAGGGATGATTTAGGCAGATGTAGTTAAAAATGGGGGAGGAGGGGGGATATAGTAAATGGGCGAAACTTTGAAAAACAAACAAGTGACTCCATCTTAAAAATGAATGTGTGAAAATGAAAGAGATGGGCAAATTTGATTTGAGCCTCATCAGCATTAATTCATACATTCATCCTAGTCTTTGGGGACCCTCTAGTGTGTTTCTCATCTCACATTTATATCTTTCACTTCAGCTAATCATATCGTCATGTTCACAGAGAAGTGTTCTGTAATTAGTGAAAAAAAATACAACGTAACAGCTTCATTTAAAAACAAGCTTTTAATTAAAGCATTTTGACACTTCTGTGCAGGTTACAATCCTGTCAACTTTATATGGAGACAGTCCAACCCAAGCATAAAAAGAAAAAAAATTGAAAATTTCTCTTTGGTACTTGGATGACTTTCTATAGCTTTTAACGGAAGATAATTTTATGGCCCTTTTCCAGCAGGATATCCATATACTTCAAGTGCTCGCAAATGCTGAACATATGTAGGTAAAAAAAAATCCCTCTTTTTAAATCATATTTCATTTTCATATACATTGGACATTATAATAACAGAAAAAGGTCACTCAAGGCCCAATCTTGAAACCAGCCTGCTGTTGGCCTTAAAATTGAGCCTTGGCTATCATAGGAAACATATCCACCCTTGACAGCAGGTGACCTTGGGCAAGTCACTTTGGACTAGATTTGTAAAGGTATTTAGACATCTGAAGACACATATAGGTGCCATCTATCTGCATTTTTAGGCACCTTAATACCTTTTTAAAAAAATCTAGTCCTTAGTCTCTCTGGGCTAGATTCAAAAAGAAACTTAGGGCTGGTCTACACCCAGCCGCTAGTTTGGCAGCTGGGGATCGAAGTTCTGGGTTCGACTTATCGCGTCTGGTCTGGACGCGATAAGTCGAACCAGGAAGTGCTCGCCGTCGACTGCGGTACTCCAGCTCAGCGAGAGGAGTACCGCGGAGTCGACGGGGAGCCTGCCTGCCGCGTGTGGACCGCGTCTGAACCGCGGTAAGTTCGAACTAAGGTATGTCGACTTCAGCTACGTTATTCACGTAGCTGAAGTTGCGTACCTTACTTCGACTTGGGGGGTTAGTGTAGACCAGGCCTTAGTTGTGGTGATAATCACCACACCTAACTTTTAGGCACCAAAAAAGTCACTGGGATTCACAAAGCCTGAGATTAAATACAAAAAAAATCCATTGGAGCAGGTGGACTGATACTGCATTTTTCACCCCGCAGGTGAGTGCTTTAACCACCAGGCAACAGAGTTAGTCATTTTCATGCTTTCTCTCCTCCCCTCACTCCATGATGAAATTACTGTAAGGTAGGTACACAACTGGTTGAAAGACCATACTCAAAGAGTAGTTATCAATGATTCACTGTCAAACTGGGAGGGCGTATCTAGTGGGATCCCACAGGGGTCAGTCCTGGGTCTGGTACTATTTAATTTATTTATTAATGACATGGATAATGGAGTGGAGAGTATGATTATAAAATCTGTAGATGACACCAAGATGGGAGGAGTTGCAAGCACTATGGAGGACAGGATTAAAACTCAAAACGACCCTGACAAATTGAAGAATTGATCTGAATTCAATAAGATGAAATTCAATAATGACAAATGCAAAGTACTTCATTTAGGAAGGAAAAAAAATTCAAATGCCCAGCTACAAAATGGGGAATAACTGTCTAGATGGTGGTACTTCTGAAAAGTATATGGGGGTTATAGTGGATCATAAATAGAATATGTCAGCAATGTGATGCAATTGCAAAAAAGGCTAATACAGTAACTCCTCACTTAACGTTGTCCCGGTTAACGTTGTTTTGTTGTTATGTCACTGATCAGTTAGAGAACATGCTCATTTAAAGTTGCACAATGCTCCCTTATAACGTTGTTTAGCAGCTTCCTGCTTTGTCCAGTGCTTGCAGGAAGAGCAGCCTGTTGGAGCTAGCTGGGACCAGGGGGGCTTGGAACTAGGGTGGGCCGGCAGTCCTCTAGCAGCAGATGTACCCCATCTTCACAAACCCAGGCTGGGGGACATGACAGGGCTCAGGACAGAGGGAGCTTGCTGGCAGCAGCTGCTGTCTCAACTTGCTGATCTACTTAAAACAGCAGTGTACTTAGAGTGGGGTCAGAGTACTTAAAGGGCCAATGTGTGTGTCTCTCTCTCACACACACACACACGGGGTGTGTGTCTCTGTCTCTCTCACACCACAAACGGTGCGTGTCTCTGTCTCTTTCACACACTAACACATACACATGGTGTGTGTCTCTGTCTGTCTGTCTCTTTCTCTCTCACACACACACACTCACACGGTGTATGTCTCTATCTCACACACACATGCACCACCACCCCGGCACTTTGGTGCGCTCCAATGGGATAGCATGGGTTCATTATCACGTTCAGTTTCCGAGGGAATGTTTGCAGCCCCTGCCATGCGTCTATTGTGTCTCCTCCCTCCATTCATGCTGCCTTGTAGAGTGTGAAGCTACATTAACAACAATGTGTTAACCCTTGAGGGCTCAGCAGAGTGCTAGTTCATCATTTAACAGCAAGGCATTCCCTGGGAAATATCCCACCCTCTGACTCCACCACCTCAACCAAGATTCACAATCATCATTGCTGTGTACAGTATTAAATTGTTCAAAACTTATACTGTGTGTGTATGTGTATATATATATATATATATATATATAATGTCTTTTGTCTGTGAAAAAAATTTCCCTGGAACCTAACTCCCCCCCCCATTTACATTAATTCTTATGGGGAAATTGGATTCACTTAACATCGTTTCGCTTAAAGTAGCATTTTTCAGGAATGTAACTACAACGTTAAGTGAGGAGTTACTGTATTATTCTGGGGTGTTGTGATGGGGTGTATTTGTTCTTTGTGGCTCCCTGCTGACCCTGCGGTCCTATTACACCCTACTACACTCTGCCCTATGAAGCAGTGAGCTGAGAGGAAAAGAACAGCAATTGTGGGTCCTCAAGGCTCGACTAGAGAGGACTCTCCAGAGTGGCCATGCTGGAAGTCACAGACTTGGTCCTCCAAGGGCTAGAGAGGCTAGCAACAGCCAATCAGGCCCCTGCTGGTGCAGATAAAAGGAGCTGCCTGGTCTTAGCAGGGCAGTCCCTGGCTGGACCCAGAGGAGTGAAGAAGGGGGCTGCTCTCTGACCCCAGAAGCCCAGCAATCAGACAGAGCTATGGCTAGCTGAACTTAATGGAAATATGGTATAGGGATTGACTCTGTATGAGTTTATGTGAGTTAGTTCAAGGTGAACATGCTGTCATTGTTCTTTGGCGCAGAGGTGGCCCCTCCCTTCAGGGGGAGGGGAAGTGACAGTTGGAGGAGAAGTGGGGGACGGCGGAGGGACAGTTTGGGAGTGTTGGTGAAATGTGGAGAGCATGGCCCAAAGGATGGAGAGCAAATGGGGAAGCTGAGATTGGGCAGGAGAGGTTCCCAGCAGTTTACAACTCTCTGGTCACATCAGTCCATGTTTGATGGTGAGTTACTCAGTGTCCATTCCTGTTTGTTTCTGAGCAACAGTTCTGGTCATCTCTTTTCATTAATTAATGTAGTCCCTGAGATCCAGAACAGGAGAAACCAAGGTCCTTCCGATCCAATTGGTCTGGTCTAGTGTGCAGCCCTACAGGCAAGTACCACTGGAGTTGAGTCCATCTCTTCAGGAAGGCACAAGAGCCGTTTGAGGCTCAAAGACTGATTTGGGTGCTAGACAGTACCCAGTGAGAGATCTGGGGAAAGGGGAACCTTTACTAGAACAAAATAACCTATAAGATCGTAGCCTGTGCATACAGAGACATAGTTACGTTTCTTTATTTAGAGGGTTATATTTAATTAAGTACACTTAGGGCTGGTCTACACTACAGGGCTAAGTCAACCTAAGTTCACAACTCCAGCTACGTGAATAATGTAGCTGGAATCAACGTATCTTAGGTTGAATTATTGTGATGTCTTGACCATGCTGGGTTGACAGGAGAAACTCTGTCGACTTACCTTATGCTTCTCATTCCGGTGAAGTACCGGAGTCAACGGGAGAGCAATCGGCGGTCAATTTAGCGGATCTTCAGTAGACCTGCTAAATTGACCCCTGAAGGATCGATCGCTGCAGCGTTGATCCATGGTAAGTGGAGACAAGCCCTTAGTAAGTTATAGTTTGAGTGTACATATTCAATTTAAATAAATATATATATATTCTTCATCTATTTAATAATATTGTAAGGAGGTGGAATCCAGTACCATTTGTTCCGGTTTAAATAAAATCCCCATTATGTTATTTTTTTGACAACTAGTTGTATTATATTGGCTACCATTAAATAGCCTTTTGTTATGGTGTAACCGCCCTCCAGCCCTCCCCCCAGCTTGCATCTGCTCAGTAAATTGTACCATCACTGTCACAGATCATTACTAAATGTTGGTTGGTGGTTTTGGGATGGGGTGACCCTTAGATGTATTTCAAATTACAACACAATAACTACTCTGAAAGGCCTGTTTACATTACACAGCTGGTATTGCAGAGAGAAGAACCTGAGGACACTGGACAAGTAACAGTTGCATGAGCCACCTTGGTGCCATACCATAACCTGACCTGTGCTTGCCTCTTTTAAGGACCATCTTCCATGCCTGAAATGCCCTGGCAGTGTGGCAGAGCAGAGCTATTCTACCCCACAGCAGCTCCTTAACACCTTCCTGCGCAGAGTGAGGCTTGTACACCTCATAAGTAGGACTTCAAGGAGCAACAGTAATACAAATTGAAACAATAATAACCATGCAAAATAGAAAACTTCAAAATTTAGCATTTTTTCACCTGAAGATACATGTACATTGCATCTATGCAGAAGCATCCCAATGTACATTCCACATACATTATATGAGATTACAAGTTTGGTTGATATAGATAATAGTGTTGATACAATGCTTAGACTTCTGTAAGGCATGACACTTTGATTTAAAAAATCCTAGAACAACATAAAATTAAGATGGCATACATTCAATGGATTAAAAGCTAGCTAACTGGTAGGCTGTAAGAACCTAAGAATGGCCATACTGAGTCAGACCAATGGTCCATCTAGCCCAGTATCCTGTCTTCCAAGAGTAGTCAGGTACTTCAGAGGGAATAAACAGAACAGGGCAATTTATTGAGTGATCCATCCCCTGTTGCCAAATGCCAACTTCTGGCAGTCAAACATTTAGGGACACCCACAGCATGGGGTTGTGTCGCTGACCATCTTGGCTAATAGCCACTATTGGATCTATCCTCCATGAATTTATCTAATTCTTTTTTGAACCCAGCAATACTTCTGGCCTTCACAACTTCCCGCAGTAATTTGTTCTACAGTTTGACTGTGTGTTGTGTGAAGAAGTACTTCCTTATGTTTGTTTTAAAACCTGCTGCTTATTAATTTTATTTGGTGACCCCTAGTTCTTGTGTTCTTGTGTTATGAGAAGGAGAAAATAACACTTCCTTATTCACTTTCTCCACACCATTCATGATTTTATAGACCTCCATCATGTCCCCACTTAGTTGTCTCTTTTCTAAGATAACCAGTCAGTTTAATCTCTCCTCATATGGAAGCTGTTCCATACCCCTAACCATTTTTCTTGCCCTTCTCTGTATTTTCTCTAATTCTAATATATCTTTTTTGTAAATGGGGCGACCAGAACTGCACATAATATTCAAGGTGTGGGTGTACCATGAATTTATATAGTGGCATTATGATATTTTTGGTTTTGCTACCTATCCCTTTCCTAATGGTTCCTAACATTCTGTTAGCATTTTTGATTGTCACTGCATGTTGAGAAGTTGTTTTCAGAGAACTATCCAGAATGACCCCAAGATCTTTGAGTGGTAACAGCTAATTTAGACCCCATTATTTTATATGTATAGTTGGGATTATGTTTTCTAATGTGCATTTGAATTTTATCAACACTGAATTTCATCTGCCATTTTGTTGCCTAGTCACCCAGTGTGAGATCCCTTTGTAACTTTTCATAGTCAATGTATAATATAATATGGAGATATACCTATCTCATAGAACTGGAAGGGAACCTGAAAGGTCATTGAGTCCAGCCCGCTGCCTTCACTAGCAGGACCAAGTACTGATTTTGCCCCAGATCCCTGGGTGGCCCTCTCAAGGATTAAACTCCCAACCTTGGGTTTAGCAGGCTAATGTTCAAACCACTGAGCTATCCCTCCCCCTGTAACAATCATCGAGCAGGTTTATATCTAGTGAAGTCGCACAGGGATCAGTTCTTGGCCCTATGCAAATATTTTTACCAATGACCTCTAAGAAAACAAAACATCCTCACTGGAAGTTTGCAGGTGATCCCAAAATTGGGGACATGGAAAATAATGAAGGGGACAGGTCACTGATAAAGAGCGATCTGGATGGTTTGGTAAGTTGGGTTCAAGCAAATAATGCATTTTAATACAGCTAAATGTAAGGAACAAAGAATGTAGGCCATACATACAGGATGGAGGATTCTATCCTGGGAAGCAAGGACTCTGGAAAAGATTTGAGGGTGGAACATCAGCTGAACATGAGCTAATGCAATTGTTGGATGCATAAACAGAGGAATCTTGAGGAGGAGTAGAAAGGTTGTTTTACCTCTGTATTTGGCACTGGTGCCACCACTGCTGGAATACTGGGTCCAGTTCTGGTGTCCACAATACAAGAAGGATGTTGATAAAATTGGAGAGGGTTCAGAGAAGAGCCACGAGAATAATTAAATTATTAGAAAACATGCTTTTATTGTGATAGACTGAAGGAGCTCAATCTACAGAGCTTAACAAAGAGAAGGATAAGGCATCACTTGATTACAATCTATAGGTACCTACATTGGGAACAAATATTTGATAATGTGCTTTTCAGTCTAGTAGAGAAAGATATAACATGATCCAATGACTGAAAGTTGAAGCTAGACAAAATGCAAATAAGGTGTAAATCGTTAACAGTGAGGGCAATTAACCATTGCAACAATTTATCAAGGGTTATGGTGGATTCTTCATCACTGACAATTTTTAAGTCAAGATTCCATGTTTCTTAAAAGATATGCTATAAGAATTTTTTTGGGCAGTTCCATGGCCTGTGTTATAATAGATGATCACAGTGGTCCCTGCTGGCCTTAGGATCTATGAATCTATATCTGGACACTAACTGCTCCCGTAGGTCCGAATTCTGCCTGGACTTTACCACTGAAGTTACTAGGATTGCATTGGCAGAAGGTGGCCCTTAGTTTGAAGTTGGCAGCTACACCAGGAGGGTGTGAGAGTGCTATCATTTGCTGGATACTGGAAGGAGAAATAAGGAAATGCTGGGACATCCTGAGAGATGAATTTTCAAACTAAACTTCTTAGCCCTGAGGCAACCAAAAGATTACTTTTTAAAGTTCACTTTAAAAAAATGTATTTTAAAACCATTTCTCCCTATATCAGTGCAAATGGCATGGATTATATTTTCTTTTAATAGTAACCAAACTTTGCGTCTGAAAATAGATAAATGTAGCAGGGAAATTACTGAAGGCAGTCTTGAACCCCAATTCGCTATACTAATTGCAGATGATTATAAAAGTGTATTATCCCTAATGTGACCTGCAAACACTAAAATAACAAGCTATCAAGATTGTAATTATGTTCTGAATGCCCCTAATAACTAAGCCAAGAGGGGCATTCAGCATATAATTAACTTAAAAACATACAACTCTTTCCATTTGGGTCTCACAACATCCTGGCATCCCACATATCATCAGATCCTGCTTTAAATGATATTACAGCATTCCTTTTTTCAATTAACATAACATCAACCATGCATCTGTACTGGAATAGGGAGCAAGCAGATATTAGATTTCTTGACCACCTTTCTGAAATAATTAATATCTGTATCATTTTAAAACTACATTATTATAAAATTAACAAAAATTGGGCCAAATTGCTTGGCAGAGCTGTTAAAAATGCCATTTTTGCAGGATTTTTTAAATTGCACACAAGGTTTTTTTTGGGTTGGTTGTTTTTTCAACAAAACAAAAAAATTCAGTTCTCAATCAAAAATTTCAATTATTGAAAACCAAAAACTTAGGGTTGAAAAGACATTTTTCATTAAACCATTTCCACCCTCTGTACTTCACTGCCACAGGGAATATTTTACTCAGTGGCAAAGGGGCGGAGCGGGGGGAGGGAAGAAGGTGCGGGAGAGAAAGGGGGAAATGAAATTTTGAAATGTTTCAAATGTATTTGGCAAGAAAATGCAAAAAAAACCACCTGAAAAATTAAACAAATTTCCAATTATGTTTTTCCAGAAAATTGTTTTCCCATTTGCTAATCAGCTGGAAACAGACTGGAAATGATCTATTGGTCTCAGTTTAGATGCCTGAATGAAGCAAACAACAAGAGTGTTTACAATTGACATACAGATAATTGTATATGCAGGAAAGTAGCCATTATCATGTGCATTTTGCATTTGCATTTTTGTGAGCATGCAGAGCACACCAGGAATCCATTGTGCTGTTTAAATACAGTTCACCTTTCAGGATGAGGCCATTAGACAGCCCCAGGAGGAATTCCCCCTGGAACTCCACAGTATGCAGATTGAACATACTGATTGCTGCACTCCTTCTGCAGTGCAGAATACTCCTCCCTCCACAGCACCAAGTCAGATATTTGGGGGGGGAGGGGGTAGGAGGAGGGGGATTCTGGACATGGCCCTCCCTCAGTAGGGACCCCATTCTTGTCCCAGCTCTTCCCTCCCCCACCAGAATCTCCCCTTGCCGCACACAAGGACCCTGGGTCTTCTCAGCCAGGAAGTCTCCCCTTTCTCTTACTCACACTGGATATGAACAGGTGCCACCAAGAGTTGAGTTTTCGTTGGACTCCCCTAAACTCTACCATATGGAAATAGACTCCCTGTGTGCCAGGTCACAGCACCATTTCACCTGGCTGGCCCTCTAGCTGGACAGAGGGGTGGCTGGGCCAGATATGAGTGGTGTTGCAATCCAGTGCAACAGGTTGCAGTGCAACTCACTGAAATTTGGCCTGGCTGCCCCCTCTGTCTTTACTGCTAGTAATAT
>NW_020664393.1:53327842-53330863 GCF_002925995.2 Terrapene triunguis
GCTGGCGGCTCTGAGGCTAGGTTTTCCTCCCCTGACTAAGCGATCGAATGGCAGCGAGTTGGTGACCTTTCCCAGTGGGGAGGCTGGAGGGGCTGGCTCTCCACAGCTTGAATCAGTGGTGAACTGTTTACTGCAGCTCTGCTCTCAGTCCATTCACGCTGATGTGGCTTAACAAATAAGAAAAGGATGATAATTTTCCTGACAAAATAAAACTGAATGGCATCATTTATTGGCTCTCTAATATGTTTTAGAGAAGATTCCTTAGGTGTCCGTGTAAGAGCTTGAAAGAAAATAATGCACAAATGAAAACCAAGAAAAACTTGTTTTCACAGAAAAGTCAGTCTCCACAGAGAAGCTTTGTGCCTATTTAGTCAAATGTGGGTTTTAAACAAGGCATCATTGGTGTGTGGAGGAGGGGAATAATCATCTTCATGTTTAAGTAGCCCAGACACGATTGTTTAAATGTATGCCTCAAAGATCCATCATCCTCACATTTTAGATTCATCCTAGTTGAATTTATGGCCAGTGAACAGGTCTTTGCATCTCTCTGAAATGGTCTTTGTTCCATGGAGGTTCAGTAAATTTATGTATATTAGGACAACATTTCTTTCAAATTGGTAGAAAAAAATACCATTATTTGCCCTTTAAAGTCAAATAGTAAAACCATTATGTCTCAGTAAATAACCCCCCCTATTCTTTAGTCTCATTGACATCCTTTTTTCCAAGATATTTACATAGTGTGATAGGGTCTCTTTTTCATCCCCACTTTAACAGCTGACATAGCACTACCTAAAGAGAAACTAAAAAGTGGATATGGGCCCAAAATTTGACTTACTGCTTTCTTTTTTCTTGTCACTGCAAACTCCATACAAGTGCTTGTTTGTTGTTTTTAAGAAAGCTTCTAAGATCTTTCCATATTTTTTTTAAAAGCTGGTAGCTCATTATCTTCATGACAATCCTGCAATACAAAACCCAAATCTCCATGCAATGCAAGAAGAGCAGGTTAACAAAGGAAGAGTATTAAACTTGAAGCTTTCAGTTGGGGATTATACACAGGTGAGATTTTAAAAAAATGTTACCATTCTGATGGCCCTGTAAGCCTGCAAAGTCACAACTGGGCTTAGCCTCTGTCACAATTCTCAGGTTACTGACAGGCACCCCCTGGTGCCTGGGCACTACAAAATCTGAAGGCACCCCTATGTGTATAAATAAGAGTCTCAGGACCCAGTAGCCTGATTGCATTTGAAGGAGGTTGGGTTCCTGGCTCTCACTGCTCAAGTACTTTCTGCATAGTTCCCTAATTGTCTAACCCCAGGAGGGGTCAAGGATACCCGTACTTACCACTTAATGGCTCACCTTGGAACTTGCCAAACCTATCCTGTCCACCAGTATGCCAGAGTCTACTGTCTCCCTGTAGGATCAGTATGACCTTCTTGAGGGAAGTTTCCTGAAGCCTTCTAGGAGTATCTCTTGGACACCACTATCTACTTCTTCCCAACACTATACCACAACTGACTGGAACTTCCTGTTTTTAAACCTTTATTCCAACTCCAACTCCGGGCATGTGAGCCGCCGCCGGGGCACAGGGCCCTGAGCCTGCTCCGGGTGGGGCAGCGGCGGCTCACACGCCCGGGAGACACAGAACCCGAGCGCGGTGAGGGGAGAGCCGGGAGGCGCACGGGGACCGCCACCCACATGCATCCGCTGCAGGAGCCTCCGGGGAGGGCGTCAGATCGCAGCCCGGAGGCACACCCCCCGGCTCCCCCCTCACCACGCTCGGGTTCTGTGGTTCCCAGGTGTGTGAGCCGCCTTTTCCCCTCCCGGAGCAGGCTCAGGGCCCTTCGCCCCGGCGGCGGCTCACATGCCCGGGAGCCACAGAGCCCGAGTATGGTGAGGGGGGAGCCGGGGGACGCACGGGGGACGCCGCCCGCATGCATCCGCTGCAGCCTGCAGGAGCCCCCACGGGTGCGCCGGGCTGCAGCCTGGGCAGGAGAGGCGGGGGACGGCTGCTCCCCACTAGCGGTGCTGCCGCCTTTGCAGGGCTGCTACCCCCCCTGCGCCACGCCGGCTCCTCCATGGCTGGGGCTCTCCAATGCCGCAAGCCGACGCTCTGGCTCTCCGGTGCCTCCAGAAGGCGGCTCCTCTCTGCCGAGCTGCTGCAGCGGCCCAAGCCCGACAAAGCCAGTGAGTGCATGGGGTGGGGTGGGGAGGGCTCGCGCGGGGGCTGTGCACCCTCCAGGGGAGTTCAGGGGGTGGGGAGGGGGGAACCTGGTCTGGGGAGCAACCCCTGGACACGGCTGGCCCTTGGGGTCTATAAAGCTATAAAGGCTCATTGGGATTTGTCCCTCAATGCAGGCACTGCTCCCTCCATGTGCCTCTGAGGACACACATTACCATGAAGGGGACAGGGAGGAGCTAGGATCATGATGCCACTTCCTCCACACCAGCTAACAGCAGACTGAGAACATATGAAGGAGGAAGCTGCACTACCACAGACCCCTTCCACACAGTCGTTCCCCTGAAAGCCATGGCTATGTCTCATCCTCTGCTCTTGACTGTGTCTAGATTAGGGTTACCATATTCAAACATTTAAAAAAGAGGACACTCCACGGGGCCCCAGTCCCGCCCCCGGCCCTGCCCCAACTCCGCCCCTTCCCCGCCCCCGGCCCCGCCCCAACCCCACCCCTTCTCCGCCCCCATTCCAACCCCTTCCCCAAAGTCTCTGCCCCCTCCTCTGAGCACCCCGCATTCCCCTTCCTCCCTCCCGCTCTGATCTTGGTTGGGGGTTGCTAAGTGCTTCCCTGCTCCCCACTCGCCCCGCAGCCCCTGCAGCCTCTATGCCCTTGCCTGCCAGGCTCCTCCTCACCCTGCAGCCTCTGCATCCCCCCGCCCCTGCAGCCTCTGTGCCCCCTGCTCCCCACTCGCCCTGCAGCCTCTGTGCCCCCTGCCTGCCCTGCCCCTGCAGCCTCTGTGCCCCCTGCTCCCCACTCGCCCTGCAGCCTCTGCGCCCCCTGCCTGCCC
>NW_020664393.1:53330963-53373929 GCF_002925995.2 Terrapene triunguis
CCCCTGCTCCCCACTCGCCCTGCAGCCTCTGCGCCCCCTGCCTGCCCTGCCCCTGCAGCCTCTGCACCCCCCGCCTGCCCTGCTCCTCCTCGCCCTGCAGCCTCTGTGCCCCCTGCCTGCCCTGCCCCTGCAGCCTCTGCACCCCCCCGCCCCTGCAGCCTCTGCACCCCCCGCCTGCCCTGCCCCTGCAGCCTCTACACACACACCCCTCCTGCAGCCTCTGCTCCCCCGCTCACCCGGCAGAGGGAGAGCTGCGGGCTCCACGTGGAATCAAACACTGCCGCGCTGCTCTGTGGGGGAGGAGGGAGTGGGGGAGGGGGAGGGACTCTGTCTGCTAGAGGCCCTAGTGGCTGCGAGCGGCTTTCAATCAGGCCAGGCGTCCAATCAGCCGCGCCACACTCCGCATGAGGGGAAGGGGGAAATCCCGGACATTTCTACTTGATTAGAAATCTCCCCCCGGACGGCCATTTAACACTGAAAAAGCCGGACATGTCCAGGGAAACCCGGACGGATGGTAACCCTAGTCTAGATAGCATAATTTAGCCCTATGCAGTGTTGTTGTAGCCATATTGGTCTCAGAATATTAGACAGACAAGGTGGGTCTCTCACCAACAGAAGTTGGTCCAATAAAAGACATTACCTCACCTACCTTGTCTCTCTAATACCATTTAGCTCTATCAGTGTAAGCAGAGTAAGTCAAGGTTGTTCTTTTTCCCCTCCTCCCTTTGTAAATTACTGCTGGCTTGGCTATGGCAAATGTTAGAGTGAAGTGTTTGTTTTGCTTACCTTCTCAAAGAACAGGTAAAATATTATCTGAAGTTCATGCCACAAATATATTTTGTTCTTATCTTTAGTAAACATTTAGTAATACATTTTCAGCACAGTGAAACTCCCATTATCACAGGGAGTTGTGCACCTAAGCGCCCCCCCCCCACTAATGTCATTAACTCTCAAGCTGATAAAGTGTTTTCAATTACAGAGCCCTAGTCACAAGAAAAGACATATGTATATGAAAAATGTATGTTATGATTGTGTGGCAGAATAGCTGCACATTACACTGCATTACATGGCTCATAATTAAAATCGGTATGAATGATTTGAATACCAGAATGAGGACAGCTTAAAGGCCAGTGTTCATTATTGCAGCATCTGCTAGCACTGCTATAAATAAGGATTTCTCAGCATTTCCCTATTATGAACCCTTAATTTCCAGAATTTATAACCTGAGTGCAAAAATTCCTTCTCAACTGACATTGGAATACAAATTCGAAGCTTGGGGAACAAATGATTTTAATATATATATATATGTATTCCTAAAAATAAAAATAACGTTACTGGTGGCAAATACTTGTATTTTTTCTAAAATCTACAAGCAGCTCCCTAAAATAATAAATGATATTTTCAATAATAATTAAAGTATGCATTATGCACATTATGGTATTTTGGCATATTTTACAAATAAGCCCAATATCTATCATCTGAAAGTCAGAAACTGTATTTTGTATGGTACCTCCTTTTTATATAATGTCTTTAGGTCACATGTGCAAATAAGTTTGGTCACCCCATTTTAGTACCAACTTAAAAGAGATTTGCATCAAATAATCTGGCATTTGTCATTTGTTGTGAGAGGTCACTGAGCACAGTTGTGCTGGTGCTATTAGGAATGAGCCAAAAGTGGGTCTGGATCCCTTTGTATTTCAAGGGGTTTCAAATTTGAAGCTCTGGATCCATATCCAGCCATATGGTCTTAATTCCTGATCAGATCCCAAACCAGAAGGAACCTACGTTTTGGTCAGGATGTGGGTGAAATATCATGAGAATGTGCCAAATTTATGGGGATCTCACGAGATGAAAGGTGTCATATTTCAGCACAATTGCCACCGTCTTGACTTTTTTTTTCCTGTCCATATTTTATCTCCCTCTCTCCCTCCAATTCTTTTCCTTCCTTCCTTTGATTGATTGATTGATTGATTGAGGTCCTTTTTGCTTTCCTCCCTGTTGGTATGTACCACATACTTTTCCCTGGTGGTTTTCCCTTTCCTCATTCTCTGACTTATCAGAAATGCTATACAAGGACCACAGTGATTACTCTTTGTGCAGCTCCTGGGGCACAAAATCCCCCAAAGGGATGAGGAGAGGTGATGTCTCCCATGCATCAGCCAACAGACCAGGTAGAAATACTCTTCCCCACCCCAGAAAGGGATGCAGCATTGGGCACAACCCCTTTCATGCCAGGAAGCATCAGGAGTTCTGCCTCCCTGAAACAAATTTCCCCCAGACTTTCCCCAGGGCCGATGAGTATCCTTACTCGCTCCCAGAGCTGGTGCTAGCCATACACAGACTAAGCAATTGCTTATGGCTCCGAGCAGCTCAAGGAGGCTTCCTATTCACTTTTTCTTATAAGAAAATCCCTGTTTTAGTATGGGGAGGGGGAATATTTCTGCTTAGGGCCCCCAGTGAGCTGGCACTGCCACTGTTCACTCCCACACAGGGCTTGGCCTGAATGGCACAGCACAGCTGAGGAACATGATCTAACAAAGGTATTTTGATGTTTCAAATACAGCCACACAAGACCAGAGTCACAAGTGACGCATAAAGGGTTTAAGTATATGTCTGTAAGTGGCTGTGAGCCCGAGGGGGTGTAAATCAGTGTAATCTACATGCATAGCAGGCTGAAAGGCACAAAGGACACCAGCTGAGACTCCATTAGGCACAGCTCTGAATTTGGACCATAGGGTTGGAAATAGTGTCCTGGACAATTTAGACAGAAAAAAGTGCCAGATTCTCAGACAGTGTAAATTAATGTAGTTGCGTTGAAGTCTCTCAGTCAGTGAAGCCATGGCAACTTACATTAGCTGAGGATCTGGCCCAGAACATGGTGTTGGGCAACAGAAGACATCAAATGCGTTTTTACTGGACTTCTGAAAATGGTCCCAAGCCAGTGAAGGGAAAGCTTTATTGATTCTTCTGCAGTATGTCCATCCCTTTTCAAAGAGCATGTGCATGTGATAATAAAAATAGATTAGTAACGAATATCATGGGCCTATGTCTGCCCACTCCTTTCTTTCACAACAAGGAAATAATCCAGTCCAGAAGTCCAAATTATTCTTGACTTCTTGAATATTGGGACTATTTTATTACAATGCTGGTCAAAAATTTTCCATCAAAACTGTTTATCCAAACCTCCTGAGTCTTCACAGTTGGCTGGAAAACCATATAAGATCTTTTCCTTTTAGCAGTATTTATTATTTATATTACAGTAGGACCTAGAGACTTCCATTGTGGCATACACTTTACAAACACATGGCAAGAGAAAGTCCCTCTCCCAGAGATCTTACAAGTTAAACAGATAGGAGAGACAATGGGGTAGCAGAAGCAGAAACACAGAGAGCTGAAGTGACTTGTCCAGGTCAGTGCCAAAAGCATAGCTGGAGCATGATTGGGAATTGGTTGCTGGCACTTCCACTCCAGATTATAGCAAGAAACACTGTGAGAACAAATTATAAATGAAAAAATAAGATTCCAAACACTTCACAGCCTCTGCAAAAGGAAAGGGTCAGTCGCTGATATGCTCTGCACTGCTTCAGGTTAAGTTTGCAGCTGCTTTTAGCCTCTTTGGAGCAGCACAAAGCAGCTAGAGGACACAGGTGAATCTAGGCCAAATGGTTATGGTTCCAGAAATGGGTAAAAATTCAAAGGGGCGGGAGCTTTCATTTTTCCCCAAAAGGTTGGTTCATCCCTAGTATTAATGCTTAAAATAAAAAAGGTGACAGATTTCAGTGGTAGCCGTCTTAGTCTGTATCAACAAAAAAAACGAGGAGTCCTTGTGGCGACTGGAGTTTCTGGCTGAAATCCTGGATTTACTGAACTCAATAGGAGTTTTGCCATTGATTTCAGTGGGGCTAGGATTTCACCTTCTGTTTTTGGCTATGCACTCATCTGTCCCCTGCTCAGTAAATTTCAGATAGACCCACCCATCTAGAATCACATAAAGTGATCTAAAATAGGGGGAAAACCATCCTCTCAAAATTCATCAGATGGTGCGTTTTTTAAAAAACAAAAACAAAAAGGAGAGCTAGTCTAATAGTATTTTTAAACCAATATCAGCTGGATGTAGGCTTTTCATAGGTTGTGTGAACCTTTCATAAACCATGCTGAGTTTCTGAAACTGTATTTGTTATTTGCTAAATAGTTTGGCGGAAGAATTTTCAGTTGCTGAATGGTTGGTGAACTGCTCACTATAGCTATTTGCCATTCACGTGGTGTTTTTTCTGCTCCTTGAAAAAGATATTACCTCACCCACCTTGTCTCTGTGTAAACATTAACCATTATTAGGCTGTACTAAATGCAATTCCTTAAGAGAAAAAAAAAAAGGCATCTGAAAAGGTCATTTAATGGCATTTTAATAACTGATTTGCTAGATGCAACAATGAATTCAAGGATTATACAGTATGAAAGGCAAACAGATCTCCTATGATGTTCACTTCCTAAATTTAATGAGATCTGTCTATTATTTGTCTTGACACTGGAATGCAAATAGAGTCTGGAATGACTGTTTCTGTTCTGAGTCACTTAATCAGCAAGCATTAAACAACACCAGTATAGTCAGGTACAGGACTGATTCTAAAATTAACAATCTAAGTTAGACACACAACCTCAAAAATAAATTATTTTAGTGAAAATATATGGCATCTCTTTGCCTGAATCCTTATAAGGTGTTTCAGATGCTTGTAATTAACATACCAATTATACAGAACTATGCTTTAATACAACAATATAGAATATATTTTATTTGTATACACTCACCTAACTAAAGTGTATGAGAAACAATCTATAGGGAAAGTTTCCATTTTAAACTAAATAGAAATAGGGAAGCCTTAATAATTCCATTTAGATTGCCAAGCAGCTGACAAAACAAGTGCAGAAAAAAATGTGAATGCTTTGAAAGAACCTGCATCAATATAATCTCTTTGATGTTTCAATCCAATCCAACAGCAAAAAAGGTATCATCTGTATGGAAAATTGTTATCTAGCTACTAGAATTAGAAGTGCAGATCAGGTCCTATTCAAAAGGAAATACGTGTGAACATGTAGGATGCACAAGCCCCAGAAGGCCACATATACTGGCTGCAGAGCAGACTGAGCTGTCCAGGTTATGGTATACAAGGTCAAAAATTAGATGAGTGTTCAGTTCTGCACATAAGAGATACAGAGCTGCTCAAGAGATACTCATGTACACAGTTCCCTGCTTCTCACACACTGCTTCTCTCTATTCTGTGTCTACTCTTCATTCCTGCTATGGCCATTCAAATCCCATGGATCCATGAGGAGGAGAGGGATAAGGCCTAAGACAGTGCTTATTAAAGCTTGTCAGACAATGAAAAATCAGATTTACAACTATATTTGTGAATAGCAACTTAAACTGGATGTTCTGGCATTGGGGGAGTTCCAATAGGAGTCATGCTCTTTCCTACTTATCTCCTTAATCAAAGCACGACTAGTCATGAAAAAATTTGTGAATCCCCCAAATGTCACACATCCATACAAGAAGAGCATCACTCCTTATTAACTATTCATCACTATCCTTTTCAGACAGTTTTAATCAGGCAATCAAGGAGCAGAAACAATAGCATTTGACTATCCCACAAACTGTGAATGGTGAATAGCTCTAGTGAGCAATTCACCAACCATTCCGCAACTGAAAATGTTTTAGCCAAATTATTTAGCAAATAACAAATATCGTTTCAGAAACTGGGAATTGTTCATGAATGGTTCGCAAACCCCATAAAAGGCCTACATTCAGCTGATATTGGTTCAGAAAAAAAATATTTGACCAGCTCTCCTTTTTGTTTTTTAAAATATATAGAACATGCTGAATTTTGAGGGGACGGTCTTCTCCTATTTTAGATCACTTTATGTGATCTCTAGCTGGGTGAGTCTATCTCTAGTGCATCTTCCCCTGGGTGACACATGAATAATTAGAAAAGCAATAGTTCATCTGAAAGGATCATTTTGTAGGGCCTGACGCTCTCCTGACACTGGTGAAAACAGGAGTAGCTCCACAGAAGTCAATGAAGATGCAGGATGTAAGTGAGAGTTATCTTCATAGTTCTCATACATTTCATCACTTCCTCAGGGAAATTGGTTTTGCTTTTGCTTTTTCCCCTGGCAAAAATGTTGTGGGCCATGTTATAGTGGCCATTAAAGTGGGGAGGCCTGTGCAGATATGAGTATTGTGTTATGTTGTGAAGATGGAAAGACTATGGGTATGTCTTCACTACCCGCCGATCCGGCGGGTAGCAATCGGTCTATCGGGGATCGACTTACCATGTCTCATGAGGACGCGGTAAAATCGATCCCTGATCGCTCTGCCGTCGACTCCGGAAATCCACCTCGGCAAGAGGCGGCAGCGGAGTCGGCGGCAGCGCGGCAGCGGTCGACTTTCCCCCGTCCTCACCGCCAGGTAAGCCGACCTAAAATACGCAACTTCAGCTACGGTATTCACGTAGCTGAAGTTGCGTATCTTAGGTCGGAACCCCGCTGTAGTGTAGACCTAGCCTATGTGGTTGAGAGTGAACTCTTGTCCTTTAACACTAGAGATTATGATGGACTCCCAATGTTATGAGCAAAAAGTTACAGCCCCCATCAAACATTTTTTATATGTGGATGGTGGGTGAATATGGTGGGAGGGGGGGCTTCTTCCTTCCTCTGTTTATTCCTTATGAATACCATTTGTAGGGGAGGAGATCTTTGGTCCAATGGGCCCTCACTGGGTTCCATAGGAATGTTGTCAGCTAGGTAGCCTTAATGCTCAAACAGTAGGACACCTGAAAATTCTCTTCCCTGGCTGGGTAACAGTCCATCGCCCAGACATGTAACTGACCCCTGCATTAGAACATTTGAGAATGCACACAAAATGCTCAGAAATAGTCTTCAAAATGGGGGTGAGTCTCCGAGCTAAGGAAAATATTCTTGGAGCCACTGGAGGCCAACAGCTATGGAAACAATTTACTACAAATTAGTAGTTTTTAGGGATTTGTTTTCCCTTTAAATAATAAGTGTGAGCATATATGTTCAAAATGTGGTGAAGAGTATAAATGTAAAAAAAAAAGCTAGGAAATTCAAAAGGGTGAAATTCATTCCTTAACTTACAATGGGCCAATTTCATTGCTGGCACAAGTGGGTGTAACTGCACAAAGTTAATGGAATTGTGCCTGCTTACAACAGTGATTAATTTAGACATCCATCTTTAAATTATCCGAGTGTCTTCAAATGTTGCAGGGCAGAAATATGAAATCACTGCATATTAATATGAACAATATATACTACAAAGATGAGCAAAACAGAGTGAGTTAAGGACAGAATGACAATCTTAAATTTCAATTTTCTCATTTGAGTATCAGTGCTACATTATTTAAATATAACATAGTTAAAAAAAATGTGTGTCATGAAAATATGACAGTTGACACAGCGAACTACAATGACTGTCAGTCAAATATTTATTTTGGTTTGCATACTTTTCTGATAACACACATTATTTACCCATTAGACATTTATGGCTCCTTTAGAGATTTTATGGTTTGTGTAAATTCATACACAGGCACCCTATAAAAATGAATTTTTGACATAAAAGTCATAAATGAAAGTTGACTTTTGATGACTGCTTTGGAGCTCTTATGATTTGCCATTTGGCTACAGTGCCAATTGTAGACACCAAATCCAATTTTGCGAGACCTTGAATGGCCTTTCATGATATGTAAATGAGGCCTGTTTTTTCCCTAAGTGCACTCTTTGATTCTAGATCATTAACTTGATATCAGGTTAATGTAGCTGCTGCCCATCCATGCACGCATTCTATGAATTTGAAAACCTTTCTGAGATATTGCTAACAAAATGTACTGTGCTTATTAGAACTCCTTAGTACCTAGTATTTCAGCTGTTTTTTCCCCCCTCATAGTACCACAAGGGATTATGGATGAACCGTGTGCCAGATTCCTATTTACAAATCAAAGCTGTTATTTAGTTGTATGAGTACAGTAAGTGTCTTACACCATTAACTCTCTATTGTATTTCATACCTGTGTAAGTAAAAAAACACGTGTCTACCAAATTGGAAGGAAAATCATCTCAGTCTTGTTTACAAGGCAAAGATTAAACCCCTTAAAATACATATTTTAAGATGAAAATGCTGCCAGTCACTTAACTCCAATATATAGTGCAAACACTCTCCTATAATAAGCCTGGCTGCATATCCTTTTGATTTATGACATGATGTAGTAATAAAGTCAGTTGTAAATTTTGATGATGGTTGTGATGAGTAACTGTGAATCTTAGGCACTAAGCAATCATTAGTATTAAAGAGGGCGTTGGCATGGTAGGTTTGCTATTGTATCTTTAAATTGCAGGCAGTTTTTGAAACAAAATAATAATAATCCAAACTGAAAAATCCATAAATGTATTCACATGTAATGAAATAGTGCTGCCTGTCATTACGGTTTTTTTAGAAAGTTCATCCACTGGTTGGAAAAGCTGCTTTGTCTTTACAAAAAGCTTTAGTAACAGCATTTTCTTTCCCCTCCAATACTCTAGTCTCCATTAAATTTTCAGTTCTACATGCAAGGAATGATATATATTTATAAACTGGGATTTCTGGTATCTTGTGTACAGTGCTTAAAAGCAAAATTGTTGTTAGGAGGGCCCTATTAAATTTACTCAAAATATAAGTGATACAAGAGAAACTTTAAAATGTTTATGAGTTTTTAGGTATGTGTAGTTGTTTTGTTGGAATCCTTCAAATATTAATTTGTGTGTGCGCATGTGCTTATGGTCCATTTACAAAGCGGCAAATGTTTAAATTAGCTTAACTGAATTGAACTTATACCACTTCCTGCTGGGTGCTGGGGAGCATTTATGGAACACAACCTGGAGGGCAGCTGCTCTTTTCTGCTAGCCCTGAAAATCATTACATTTCAGCAGCTATGTGACATACTGTAGGAAATTGTGTTTTAGGGCTGCACTTCTCAGTGCTGTTGTTGTTGAGAAGTATAGAAAGAAGGAAGGGTTTGTTTGTTTTTAAAGAGACATGAGTTGGACTTTGTTGTGATAGATACTTATATGTGTTGTTTCAATGAAACTCCTTTGGGAACAGATACCTTTTAACACACTATTTAGTCTAACTAGTTTGGGGTTAGACTAGATGACCCGTGCAGTCCCTCTAACCCTATGATTCTATGTTGTTGTCGCAGGGTGTTATGGCCCTGCAGCCATGTTCAAATAACTGCCCATCTCCCCAGGGCGGTATGACCTAATGGTCAGAGTCAGAGGGGCTGTCCTTAGATTCAGGGCAGCATGGCCTAATGGCCTATGTCTATGAGGTGACCCTGTAGCTCAGGGCAGTAAGGCCCAGCAGCCAGAGTCAATAGGACCACCCTTCCGTGCAGCATGGTGGAGCCCAGCGGCCAGAGTCAATAGGACCACCCTTCCACACTGGGCAGTAGGGCCCAGTGGCCACAGTTTATGGGACCACCCTTCTGCGCCAGGTAGTATGGCATTGTGCCAGAGAGGGGTACGCTGCCATCCAGGGGTGGGTTGGTGACCAGGATAGGGAGACCGGGCCCTCCCTATTCCACCTGGTCCTAGCCCAGGGCCTATCAGAGGCAAGCGTATCCATCACTGGGTCAGCAGGGATCCTTCCGAAACAAGCTGACTCTATTCCTAGTACCACAACTGCATCAATGTCTGGTTCCCGTGGGCTACTTCCTACCCTGTCTTCCTGCTCCGTAGTCCGCAAGGCCTCTAGGGTAGTCAGCAGGCAAAGTTCGCAGTGACTCCTTCCCCTCATGGGTTTCCATGGACAGCTGGGTATTTGCCTGGGTCTCGGCGTGCCTAGCCTCTGCGGTCTGGGGTTCCAAGAGGGAGCCTGGAACATACATCATTTCTCCTCTCCGGTCAGGGCAGACTGAGCTGAGCTGCTCCCTTTTATACTGTGGTTCCAGTTGGATCATGCTCAGCAGGGGAGAAGGGGTGTGACTTCCTCAGTCCATTGTATGGGGTTAACCACTTCTGGCCCAGTGTGGGGCCGAAATACCCTGACACAGTTGTCTTTGTGTAAATTTGAATAAAGACTTCACTGAAGCTTTAACTATTTCCTTTTATATTTGTGTGACAGATAAAAAAGAAGAGCAATCACTAACCTTATCTTGTGCACTTGGATGACACCAGAGTTGCCCTAAAAACATCTTTTCTTGGAACTATTTGTTTAAGCATTTCACTAGCAGATTAAACCAGAAGAGAACATTGCTGTGGAATATTGTGGAAAAAGTACCTGATGCCTGTACATTGTGTAAATGGGAATGGACAAGGCAGTTGGACCCATCATGCATTTCAAAATTTTGAAACATAGCTAATTTTTATTACTGTTAAGAAACCTCATCATGGTAAGAGCAGGGGTCAGACTGGCAGTTTATAGCAGCTCAGCACTTTTTCCTGTGCTTCAAATTTTCTCCCCAGACCAGGAGCTCATTCAAAAGTGAGCACGTCATTCCTTGGGGCAAGATATAAGTCCATCTCTTCACAGTCCCCTCAGTCCACATCAAATCTATCATTGATGACTATAGGAGGTTGACAGAAAGATCAAGGATAGAATTTGACCTTTAAGTAGTAAATAAAGTTTAGTTATTATCATTATGTATTATTTGTTCAATATCTTATTGTCAACATTCAGCATCACTGTGGAATAATATGCTCATGTTTAAATTCACTACTATTCCTGCAGTTTCCCTTTAGTCCAGAGGTTCCCAAAGTGGGCAATACCGCCTCCTGGGGGGTGCTGGAACGATCCAGGGGGGCAGTAGTAGCCTCGGGTGCAATTGGGGGGCTTTGAATAAAAATAAGGGGGTGGTGGAAGCATAAAGAAAGAAGAGAATATAAGAAAATTTTGAAAAACCGTTCGTACATGTTTCATCTGTTGTGTAACATAGAGTTAAAGTTGTAGTGATTACTTTATTTTCCAAATAAATTCACAAATTATAACCGATCAGGTGTCAAGTCCGCCAACAGCTCTTAACAAGCAAGTGTTGGCAGGCGAGCGTGTCGCGCATTGTCGGGAAGTCCAGCATGCATCGGCAGGAATATGTGCGTGTAATGACTTGTTTACAATACAATACTATAAATAGGCGCTATGTATGAAATCTAATTTAGATTGTTTCTGAATTGTGTAAAAAGCAGTTAACAATACTGCAATAAGTATTTAAAAATTTTTATTCATATTCAATACCTTCGATCTTTACGGATTACGGATCACATACAAAGCAAATTGTATTATTGTTGTTTCAAAAAAACAGCAATTTACACGTGAGTATTTTTATACATTTTCTTACATATCTACCGTACGTTTCTGTGTCTCTAGTGCTTACTAATAATAAAATCGTATCAGGCTTGTGTTGGTACAGTACTATTTGAAGTGTACAGTCAATATATTTGTCATATTTTTTATTACAATATTAACGAAAACGGGAATGAAATCGTAAAAAACTTAACTATTAACATTTATTTATATCTATCGAATCATCTGTGTTAATTGGTAAATAAGCCGTGTGTTAATAAGGAACAATTATTTAAATAAGGGCAAACTAAATTAAAACTATTAACTGATTTTTAATTGCATATTGATTATTTTTTAAATTATTTCTTGATAAATTTAGTTTGATATTTGACAATTTAATATCAAATACATATATCTAATGCTGAGCAAAGAACAAAACCCAGTTTATTAGTTTCATTAGTATTTTAGTTTGGTTGTCCTTTGCCGTCTTACGCAAAAACCACTGTATACCTGATGTTGTGGGCGATATTCTAATAACACATCTTTCTTTACTATATTGTAGGACGTAGGTAGAAATATAGATACATAAAAGAACGCAAATTTGTCACTGCATCTTTCTGTTTGTTCGCTTAAAGAAGGTAGATTTCCAGGGGGGCGCTGAGTAATTTTTTTTCTGAAAAGGGGGCGGTAGGCCAAATAAGTTTGGGAACCTCTGCTTTAGTCCCTATCATCCTTTTTATGTTTCTCTCCTTTCCTGTTTGTGCCTTTCCTCCTTTTCTCTCTATTTCCTTTACTGCAGAAATTCCTAATTCCAAACCTTCATGAGTTTCATTTCCAACCTCCTCCCTATCCATTCTCTAAAATGATCAGCAATTAAATAGTTAATGTTGACATTTACAGTGCATCATTAGTATAGCTGATCTACATTTTCTGCACAAATAAAATTCCAATCAGAATATGTGGTTTTGTCAATATCAAAATGTTCTTGCCATAATTGCATAATTTTACTGGAGATCCCATGAAGTGTGTGATATTCAGAAACATATACAAGCTGTAAGTCATTTATCTTTTGGGTTTTTATTGGGGTTCTTAATATAAAATAAAAAAATAATAAAATAATAAAACTTTTGCATGGGAAAAGATTGATTTCTGCTAACATTTCCAATTTTCCAATTATAAGAATCTAAACAAAAAATCTAATTTTGAATCAACATTTTAAAACAAGAAATGTTGATTCATTACAAAATGCCCATTGAAAATGAAATATGTTCTTCTGAGGCACTGAATCATTTCAGTTTATATCTACATTTTTCATGTTGACATTTCCAATTCAAAATTTTTCAGAATATTTTGGGTCTTGAAAATTTTCAACATTTCGACTTCTTATTCCAATTTGGAATGGAAACTAACTTTGAAATTATTAATTATCATTTGTACTACAGTAGCACGCTAGGGTGATGAGGTGTCTGGTTTTCAACCGGAACACCTGGTCGAAAAGGGATCCTGGCTGACCAGGAAGCAGCCGGCATGTCCGGCTCCTAGGCTTAGGAGAGGCCTGGGGGGGGGGGGTCCACGTGCTGCCCCACCCCCCCACCCCCGCCCGCAGGCGCAGCTCCCATTGGCCTGGTCAGGGCAGGGGGCGAACTAGCACGCCTAGCAGGTTGCTGTTGAGGGGTCGTGGCATGCGCCTCACCCGCTGCTGCTGGCCCTCTTCTCCTCCTCGTGCTCCTCCTGTGGCTGGGCTCGAGCTGTGGTGCTTGCCCAGTGGCAAACCACAGTCTGTTGCCCCATTGCTGGCACCCAGGAGTTTGAGGTATGTTTGAGACTGCACCTCCATCCCCCTCACTGCATCACTCCCCTGCACTGCATCACTCCCCCACACCTCCGTCCCATCCCGCCCTGCCCCCCACACCTACCCATCCCAGCCCTGCACCCCTTACAGTGCTCTCCCACCCATCCTCTCCACCCCCATGTCCCTCACAGCCTGCACCCCATTCACCTCCATACACTGCTGCACTCCCATTATGTCCCTATACACCCCTGTGCCCCCCACATCCTCATGCACCTGTAGCCTTCTGCCTCACCCTGCTCTCATCCTTGGCCTCTTTCCCTCCCCATCCTCTCTCCTCCACCACCCCCTTCTTTTCCCTTCCAGCCCACCCTCCTCCCTTCCCAGGTGGGTGTCTATGTGTAGGCAAGTGTGTGCATGCATGCATTGTATGTGTGTAAAAGACTGTGTGTCTTTGTGTAGGGAGGTGCATGTATTGCCACATGTGTGTATAGCTGTGTGAATAAAATTTGTAGCCTAACTCTTTGACTTTTATTCCTTTTCCTGGCTTGTGCACAAAAAAATTGATGACATAAAATATGTGTGTATTCATTTCATAACAAGTTTTCAAAAGAGAAGGGAACTCTAAAAGAAATGTATTATTTCTTAAAGTGAATATTGTTGACTAATAATTGCAGAAGAGCCAATGGATCATACATTTCTCCCCACCTTAGTCTAGCTACATTATAAACTCTTCGTTGCAGACTCTGTCTTTTTATGTGTATGTCCAGCACCTACCACCCTGGAGCACTGATCTTAGTTGAGGCCTCTAGGCATTAAGCAACAATTGTAATAATAATTACTGTGGAAGTATATGTGTTAGTGAATGCTAGATGTGTACACATGAATACACGTGTGTATCTGCATGTAGATGTGGGAATCAGTTTCTACATATTTATTTATACAGGTGTCTGGACAGGTGTGCATTTCTGTGGTTGTGCTCTATTTGTATTTGGGCTTCAGGAGTGGGCCTTTAATGGATCCATTGCAGCTGTAATAATGTGTGGTCCTAATTCCACACATAAAATTACAATAACTTTAGTGAACAAAAAACATAGAGCTGGTTACGAAAAATGGGAGCGGGGAGGGAAAGAATCATGAAAACCTTTGTGAAATTTCATTTTTTTAAAAATTACCCTTTTTGATTATTTTGCTGCCAGCTCTAGCGTCTTGTAACAAATAAAACCTGAAATTAGCATAATACCTCTGTCAAAACAATAAATATGCTGGTTTGGGCCTTGCAGTGAAAATGAGCACATGAGTGAGGTTGGGCGAGAGCAAGCGATGGAGGGAGGGGGGATAGAATGGGCAGTGCAGGGGCAGGGCCTCAAGGAAGAGGCAAGGCAGTGGGCGGGGCAAGGGTGTTCCATTTTCTGGAATTAGAAAGTTGGCAACCCTATAGCACCCAGGAGCCCCAATCGTGGACAAGAAGCCCGTTGTGCTAAGTGCTGTACAAACATAAAACAAACACATGTTATTGAGTTCAATACAGGCAGGGCCATCCTTACCCATACGCAAAGCACGCAGCTGCGTAGGGCACCAGGAAACTTGGGGCACCAAATTTCCTGGTGCCCTGTGCAGCTGCATGCTCCTCCTGCCCCTGCCCCGCTTCTTCCCCAGGCCCCCCACCCCAGCCCCACCCCAGCCCCACCTCTTCCCACCCCTGAGGACTGCAGCAGGGCTGGGCCTGCACTCACTGGCAGCGGGAAGTGCAGGGACCTGACTCCAGCCTCGCCACTGATGAGTGCAGGGGAGTGGTTTCCCCTTGCCCCCCAAGCCAGCCCTCCTCCCTGTGGAGGCCTGGGACCCCACATCTCCCCCCCACGGGGGCCTGCATAGGGCCCCAGAATAGCTAGGGATGGCCCTGAATACAGGGGTAACTGGGTGCAATTTAATGGCCTGTGACATACAAGAGGTCAGATTAGATGATCTAATGGTCCTTTCTGGCTTTAAACTCCACAAATCTATGAATCAGAGTAACGTCAAAATTTCCCACATGAACAAATTCCATTTCCCAAAGAAGCTCTCATCATTAGATTGAAGGTAAATTCCCCAGTTGGATTAATGTGGTTAAGGCAGTTCTCATCTCTCCAGATTTGTCTACACGGTGTGTTAGTCTGGACCAGAGGAGTGTACATTCTAGTGCGTGCTAGCACATTGTGCACTAAATGGCCCGTGTGGACCTTGCTGGCACGCACTTAAAGTTCCCTAGTGCACATTAATGTAAAACTGTTTGAAATGGGAAATGCTGAGGTTTGACTGAATAAAGACTGCAGGATTTGAATTTGGCCCTTTCAGCTAATTCAGAGTTCCATATTCAAAAGGTTTGTAAATTACTTTATAGTGGTTACAGCCTTTCTGCGCTGACCAGGAAAACCATGTTAGCACCTTTTTAAGTGTAGAAAGGAGCTAATGTCAGGCCCAGTTCTGAACGGTGCAGAGTGCAAGTGGGAGTTTTAGGATACTAAGCATCTCTCAGGAAAAATGCTGTATTTTGCAGGATTGGGCCCACAGCTTCCAAACTCAGTGTGGACAGGACTTCAGTGTTGAGGGAAACTGGTGGGGCTTATCTATATTCCAAGAAAATGCACAACTGACAAAGCAGGTGATTTTGTCCCTATTTCTGGTGCTACAGCTATCTTGCTGCAAATGAAAACATCCATATGCTGAACAGCAAATAATAGATTTTCAAGCCAGCAATGAAATGAAAAAGATATTCTTGGGTAAGAGCAGTGTCTAGATAAAATGTAAATCCAATCTCTCCATGAAGTGGTTCTGAATAATAAGAAATGCACACAGTCACTAAAAGACATTACCAGAATAACACAGAAATTGAACAAACTGTTATCAGTCGTTCTTCCTTCTTTCAGATAAAGGTAGATGGTTATCCAAAATAATTCTCCTCTTCCAGAGAATAAATTATACCAGCCTTGCCAGCTGTTTAGCAGCAAAATCCAAGTTCCCTTTTCACATATTCCCTTACTAATGTTGGCCCATTTCTGATCTCCTTTACACTGGTGTAAATCAGGAGTAATTCCAATCGAGCCAATTGTCCTTATAAATGGGAGTTTTAGATGTAAATATTATCATAGTTTGTAGGCTGTGTGGTCTGGAAGTATGAACACAAAACTGAATCAGGAAATTCTGAATTACATTCCCAGTCCTACCATATTCATTATGTTATGTAGCCTATGAATCAGATTTTCTGCTCCTGTCCTGATCCCTTTATGCCATCTGAGCGGCGCAAAAGAATCAGAATCAGGCCAAAGCTGTCAAGCTGAGAATTATCCCCATGGAGAGGAAGTCTGGTACAAGGCTGATGGAGCTGGCTATTATGCCAGCTGCCCCCCTTCAAGCTACTGGCGGGGGCGGGGATTGTGCGAAAGAGGAGATGTGATGGGGAATAATGAGGGAGGGGTGGGATGTAGAGCAGAGCTCTGTTACACCAATTCACAGCTGGTGTGTGGTTCCTTAGGGACATACGCCTGCTGTTGTAAATCAGAGTAGCCCCAAGGCAGGCCTATCGTGTCAGGCCCAGGGTAGCTTGAAAATGAAGAAACTATATCCAGCTTCCTCCTCTCTTCTGTGCTGATGGATCTCGGTGCAGAGGAGAATCTGGCCCAATGTCTCTGCCTCCCCATCTGTAAAATGGTGATAATGCTTACTTACCTAAGTCACTGGGATGAGGACCGAGTAACATTGTTGTACAGCACCTTAAAGATACAAAGCCCTACGTACATAGTCAATGTTGTTAATTATTATTGTTTCTGTTTTGATTGAACATTTTGCCAAACACAATATATCCTAAGCCGTAATGAACACCTTCCAGTTGTTGCTTTGACTGACTTACAATTTCTTATGTGGAGATACTGAAAATAAGATTGAGTCTCAGCTGATTTACAAAGATCATTAGTAACCTTGTCTCTCATATGCAAGAACTGGATTCAGGCCATGTTGATACAAGACAATCAGTTTTCTGTGCTTACAGCATGCTGTTGCACAACATAGTAAAAATGAAATGCCTGATCTGATGAAGTTAGGCGTGTTATGATGTTTTCCTCATTACAGATTATAGCATCAGGAAAACCTCACAGCAAATGACTCTTTGGTGTTGTTAAATATCCTGGTGGTACCCACACCTATCGATATATAACTTTCAATGGAAAAGGAGAGGTTTAGAGTAAGCAATATTTTTAAATGAGTATGTTCTTCACCTTCATGAAATGATTGGTATAGTTTTTATTTGCATGCACCTAGTTTCCTAGCACATTATATAAATAAAAAATGTAAATTAGTAAATGAAATTAATACAAGTTTTTTTTATTCTTACTCCAAATAGAGGGTTTTTAAGGAGTCTTATATTTTTTTGCACGTGCCTGCATTTGGTGTGTATATGTAGGTTTATTTTTGCTGCACACATTCTTTTGGTACCTGACAGACCACTCCAGCTAATATTATTATAATAAAGCATTAGAAACTTGAAACTAAAATAAGTTTGTTTTCTTAAATTGTTTGCCTTCAGAGGGCCCCAAACATGCTTGCATTACTCACGTAAAGAGTCCCAGTGAAGTCTGTGGAATTACTCTTGTGAGTAAAATAAATAGGATTTCTAGTGGTGTACATTTTTTGTTATTTTAGGGTTGCTTGTGACTGCTGACATTATTTATTTATTTTAGGAGTGCTGTTTGTTTTTCAATGGCAAAATTAGGCAATGAAACTTTTTGAGAGAGAGAGAGAGAGAGAGAGAGAGAGAGATTTACATTGACTTAAAAAATAAATAAGGAATTAAATTTTTTTCTAAAGATCTTCATGAAACCTTTCCTCCATATACATATAACTAATAGGAATGTTTTGCGGTGTACTGTTTTATGAAGCAATGAAGTGCTAATTTCCCTTGCAACTGTACAGATGTCGGGCTAGTTTCATCCAGATTCTGCCATCACAGACCATGGCACAGAGCTGCCAGCCATGGAAAATCTGTTGGGAGGAGGGGACCACAGCATACAAGGGGCCCATAATCTCTGCCAGCCAACACTACCCCAAAAGTGGTCAGTGCAGGCCCAAGAGGGAACATTGCCAGGGCACCTGGAGGATGCATTTATTCAGTGCATCCAGCAGCCTTCCCCAACAATTTAAAGCAGCCCTGTGCTCGTAGAACCTCCTCTGTTTGCTTCCCCACAGCCTTCCACAGTGCAATGTAGAAGGGGTGACTAATGTCTGTTTCTAGTTTTTGTGTTCAAATGTTATCCGTTTATAACTGAAAATGAGAGCAACACAATTCATACCCTCTATTGCTCTCTTTGGAAGGGGGAAGAGCTTAAAGACAAATCTTTCCGTGTGGATTCAACTGTGAGTATGTTTACATATCTGTGCGTCTGACAAATGTATCAGAGTTTAATCTATACCTAGTGCAGATCTTTGTGTATTTTAGTTACTACCTTGTGTCTTGTTCGGGCTGTCCAGTCCAGAGCAAACTTCTTGGAGATTTTTTTTCTAGACATAACAAAAATCAATATAATAACTGTGGTTTACATTATGGGCTTGATAGGGAGAAGTTTTATGAGTCATAAAAAAATCTCCAGATAAGCATCTTAACCAAAATGTATGACTGGGAAATATTATGCAATGAAGCCTATATGCCCTAAGAGATGACAGGGTATTGACGAGCATTTTACAATGTTAAATTACTAATACTAAGCAAAATCGGTGTTTTAAGCAGAGATTACCTAGAATTGGTAAACATACAACAGCACCTTCTCCTAAGATACCTGCTGAACTGTTTAGGATGTCAGTGCCTATCAGGCCTGCAGTGTATATATACACACAAATTTATACACAAAAGACCCTGAAATTTGCTTATTCTTTGTATTGTTTTAAGTTTTGACATTAAACACAAGACAGTAGTTAAAAATAAAAAACTTTACGTTTTTTATTTTATTTGCATGTAAAGTAACTTGCAAACAGGTCAATTTTCTGGCTATTTGTGACTATGCATTAAAATTCTGCTTTTATTGTATTTATGTATTCCATGCACTCTATAGAAATAAACATTGGCAAGTGTTTACATTTAAAGAGGTTTAGAAACAATAACATCATTTCTGATATCAAATATGTGTAATGTAATCTTTTATGGGCTCCCCTTCAGTTTTTCAAGTACAATTTTCAGTCACTTTTGATAAAAGATACACCTCCTCTAAATTATGCTTCTATCCTAAAAAGTGATTTGGTAAAAATGACCTTGTGGGGCTCCAGATTCATTATCTCACTGATTTTCCTATCCAGTGAACTCAGTTTGCAAGTACATTTCTAACTGCCAGCTGCACAAACTCAGCCGGAGTTCTGACAGTCACACTGGATTCCTTCCATCTCATGCATCACAGCCAGTAATAAATATTCTGTATGCCAAATTATGCCCTCAGAGACACATGTGCAATCCCATTTCCATCCCTGGATTTGCACAGGTGTCACTAGAAGCATAATCTCCAATCAATGGGGTTACACAGATGTAGCTGAAGGAATCATTTGGCCTACAGAATCACTAGTACTGGTGAGGGTACATAAGATAGAAGGAACCCAGCCTGACTTTCAGAGCCCAGGCCAAATTTCAGAAGCTGGCAGTTGGAAAAAAAACATCCTTTTACTTGCAAGCAGCAATTTTGACACGGACATAATGAATGTGAAACCTCACAATTCTAATTTCATAAAGTTACTTTTTAGGGTCCAAATGGTTTTATGATTTACAGAATGCCAAAAGCAAGAGTTAATTTGAAAAATTCTGAATAGGATTTTGGATTACAATCAGACAATAAGAGTTTGTTCGATTGATGTAGACATGAAACTTGATATCCTAGTTAAGAGTTTGGTGAGGATGGAGTTTCTTTGGATTCAGACCAAATTGGAATTATCTATCAAATTATTCTTCTGTTTCAGTTTAGTTCAGTTAATCTCTTACTCTTGATGAATCCAGTTATTTTTCTAACTCACTTCTAGGCTCCTACATATTTTTACTCTCAAAACAATGGTTTTGTGAAAAGCAAACCATCAGGCAATCTGGAGGTGAAAGGCTCTGTAGTCCTTTATTCATCCTCTCAGACATCCACTTGCACAATATACTTAAAGTCATGTGTAACCAGGCAGTTTCCTACTAAGGGTATGTCTTGACTCGGGAAAAGGTCTGATCTTTATGTTAGCTGACACGTGGTAACTAACAAGATGTAAAATCTTAGTGAAGGCAAGGAAGTTTGTAGTTTCCACATAAATTACCAGGTTGAGGTAAAGACACGGCGGGAGCCTTACTTTCTAACACAATTGCCTTGTCTTCTATAGGATAATACTAATCTTGTGTTAGTTACCATGTGTTAGCTAACACCAGGTAAGAAAATACTTTTTTTCCCTAGTGAAAACAAGACCCAAGCAGCTGACGAAGCTTATGTTTATTCCAGATAAGATCCATAAAAAATGTGTTTGTGATATACTCCCAGGCCTCACCTCTCTGTTACCAAACAAGTCCTTGTATCCCTTATCTTAAAACAAACCTTCCTTGACCCTATAACTGTTCCACCCCATTTTCCTCCTCCTGTTTGAATCTAAACGTTGAGTTAAACCATCTCCCACACCTTCCAGGGTGTTAACATCCGCAGTTGTCCCAGTACTCTACAGATACAAGTTCCAGTTTCACACCTGACAACTTCTACAAAGCAACTTCGGGCAAAAATCTATGGTACACTGAAAGTTTGGGGCCAGAAGGAACTACATTAAATTTAACATTGAAATAAATGACAGATGAAAGAGTGCACTGATTATATTATTCATTTTCATATTTAATTAAATAAAAAATGCATTTTTTCAATTTACTTAAAGCTGACACAGAATTTTCAGATCCATGCAATAATTCAACAAAAGAATGCCCAGTGGCACCAATTCAGCTGTTTTTTGATTGGGTCAAATTCCCATCCCTACCTCACACTCAGGGCCAGATTAAGGTTACGCAGGGCGTCAGGCTAATGGGAAGAAGGTCCTAAGTATAAATTACCTATTGAAAAAAAAATGAAGTAATCAAACATTTATCTACATACATATTTACATATTATTTATGTAAAATTAACAAGTTTATTCTACTCTTACTACACTCAATTCTTCAAACAAACAACCCCCGCCCCCACCAAGCTTTAGCTGTGGCAAAGTCATGAGTGATGTCATCGTAATTCAAAGACCTGATGATTTCATTCTCAAAGCTCAAGAGGGACAAAGCACTGAGATGCTCTTGAGTCATGGTGGATCGGAAGACATTTTAGCCCCTTGTTAGAAGAGAGAAGGAACGTTCTCCATTACAGTTAGTGATCATTAGTGACAAATACAGCCGTAAAGCAGTTTCAACATTTGAGAAAGATTCTATCACATTGGATTCAGTGATAACTCGGTACATCTGAATAGATTTGCTTTTGTCATCTTTTCTCTATATATCTGAGAGTGATGTGAATTCAACACATTGAAGAAATTCTTTAGTAAAATCTACCAGGATATCATCTGGGTACTGACACAGACGTTTGATACCTTCACTGACTTCAGAACTTGAAATTTAGGAGAAAAATTTGTCAGTACACAAAAGGTTTTGTCAATATTTTTGTAAGCCTCGATCTGATGTTCTAATGAACTCTTCAGTTTGCCGGTGACTGTGATGAAGGTATTAACTCTGAAGGCCTCCTTGTCACTAAATGAGTGGGCAGTTGCATTGTAGCATGTCTTCTGTCTTTTCTGGCGTTTGGCTGACTTATACTCATGGTTAGCAGTCCTTGCAGCCCCTTGAATTTCATACTCATCAAAACTATCCCACATTTGTTGAAGAACACTTCCAAGACTCCTCATTAGGTTTACAGTAGTGAAAAGGTCAATTTGAGCACTTTGCAAGCTTAGACTGCACCTGCTGAATGGCTGAAGTATATCATTCCAGACCTCACACAAAATACCAGTTTCCAAAGTGCGCATTGCATCACTCAGGATCTTCGCATCTTTTCTTGTTGCTGATTTTTGAGATTCATCATCCTTGATGCTCTCCAGTGCTTCAAGGAAGTTGGGGTATCCCAGAACAACTGCATTCACAGCTCCAGCATTGGCACTCCACCGTGTCCCTGAAAGTGATTTGGAGACTGGGAATCCCTTTGGTAGTGAATCTCTAAGAATCATCCAACGACTGGTTGATGCAGAGAAAATATTGTACAATTCTTGGACAAATCCAAAAAACCCCAAACTGCTTCAACACAACAATCCATGGCAGAATGATCAACAAGGTTGAGTGAGTGTGCAGCACATGGAATGTAATCAACCAAAGCATTGCGCTCTTTTATGTTTGCCTGCAACCCTGAATATTTGCCACTCATATTACTTGCATTGTCATTGCTTTGGCCACGACATCCCATTTTCCGTGAGGAAATCAAGTAGGTACGAGGCAAGTTTCTCCCCTGTGTGGCTGGTGATGTTTATGAAGGTTATGAAATGCTCAACTGGTCAGCTGGGTAACACATAATGCAAGATGACAGTCAGCTGATCTACATCTCAGCAGACTCCCCGGCACTCCATAGTACAGGAGCAGACTCCTTGTGTGGCATGTTGCAACACCATTTGGCCTGACCACCCCTTCATCTGGATGGAGGGGACTCTGAGCCAAATTTCAGTGATCTTGTGACCCCCTGTCCCATGTTGCAACACCACGCACTGAAATCTGGCCCAGCTGCCCCTCCGCCTGTAAAGAGGGGCAGACGGGTCAAATTTCAGTGATGTTGTGATCACGCAGCCAGAATGATGCTCTGGACCACTCCAGCAGCAGCTGTACTGATTTAGTATGGGACCACCGATTAAAAATGTTCGGGCTATCCCCTCACTGCAGCCAATGAAACTTTGAGCAGATGCAAAAACTTTGCAGAGTGGTGGTAGTAGTGGTGAATATGTGCAAAATGCAGGGAGCCTGTCATCAAATTTTATCTAGCATGCCACACTGGGCTTTTGGTATAAGAACAACTGTTGACTCATACCTCCCACGGTTGTAGAAACCCGGCTCTGTTTCTTCAACAGCAGACATGACATATCCGTGAGTCAAACTTAATTCCTATTTTGGCAGATATCCCATTAGAAGAGCAGTACATAGGGGCAGGGCTGGATTAACTCTTCTGTGGGCCTGGGATTATTAGATTTTGTGGGGCCCCTGTAGACAAGTCTTTTTCCTGGGAGAGAGATTGGGATGTTGGAGGGTTGTGGGGTCTGGGAGGGAGTTTGGGTGCAGGAGAGGGATTCTGATCTGGGGTAGGGAGTTGGGGTGGAGGAGGGGGTGCGAGGTGTAGGCTCCGGTTGGGAGGCGCTTACCACAGGCGGCTCCCGGCCGGCGGCGCAGCAGGGCTCAGGCAGGCTGCCTGCATGCCATAACGCCACACCACTCCCGGAAGCGGCCAGCTGCTAGCACGTCTCTGCGGCCCCTGGTGGGGAGGAGGGCAGTGTGTCTCCGTGCGTTTCCCATGCTTGCGAGCGCCACCCCCGTAGTTCACATTGGCCGGGAACTGGCCAATGGGAGCTGTGGGGACGGTGCTTGGGGCAGGGGCAGCACGCGGAGCCGACTCCCCCCACCCCACCAGGGGCTGCAGAGACGTGCTAGCAGCCGGCCGCTTCCGGGAGCAGCGTGGGGCCACGACGTGCAGGCAGCCTGCCTGAGTGCCCCACTGCGCTGCGGGACTTTTAGCAGCCCGGATTTATTTTTTATTATTATTATATCGCTGCCTGTGATTTATTTTTTATTATTATTGAGCCGGGGCCCTGGGCTGCAGCCCCTAAAGCCCCTGCCTTAATTCAGCCCTGCATAGGGGAGTCTGCTTCTCAACACAGATCACTCCACTTGGTAGTGGTTTTCAGTCTCAGGTACACTCCTGAGGGCAGACCCAGACCTTTATTCATTTTACATAGACCTTTTCCTGTGCAGCAGCAGATCTTTGAAATCTGCAGGACACTCACTTTCTTGATTGTCCTTATTAGTTGTCAGCCCTGTTTTTCAAACTTCATCATCTCTTCAGCACCACCCTCCAAAAAAATAATCAGATAGAAGATCAACATTAACAAGCCCGCAAGAGCAGTATATCTGTTTAGAGTTAAAAGACCAGTTTGAAAGATTTTTAAATGTTACCAAAATACACCAAAGGCACTCAAAGAAAAAAAAAAGAGGGGAGGAGGGGTTATGTGAAAGCCTCCATAGTATTTATATTCATCTTTACAAAGGAGACAAACTCAGACAAGAAAAATGTTTCAACCAGAATTGTCTTCTTTAGGTTGCAATGACAGTGATAAAAAGAAGGAAGTAATCTGGCCTATTTTTTCCCTCCACTAGTTATAGTACTAAAGCTTTTTCTTGTCTGATTTTGGACTGTTATTGCTATTTGATTACACTAACAGTTCTGGTAGTTAAAGGCCTGATCCTGCGATGTTTTCTAGATGGCACCCCAGTCATGAAAGGCCCTATATTTTTGGTTGGCTTCTTAGTTACATTTAGAACTGGTTGGAAATTTTGCATTGAAACAGTTTTCCAGCAGAATTAAATCAAAAACTTTCATAGGAACATGCCAATTTCATTTTGATAAGGTCAAGATGTTCTGTTTTGACTTTATCGTTTCGATTTTTATGTTATTATAAATTACAATACATGTTATCATTATATGGTATAGCATAAAAGTCAAAATAATAAAGTTGAAATGAAAGAAGTTGAATCTTACCAAAATGAGATGTTTTGATAAGGTCGAAAAAATATTTTGAAATATTGTATTTCACAAAATTTCTGAGATTTAAACTTTTCACTCTGACTCAGAATGTGACCAAATCTCAGAATTTCCCACAGAATGGAATTCTATTTTTCAACCATCTCTACTCACGTTATTTATTTAAATTTAAAATAACAAAAAGAACATAAGAACAGACATAAGAATGGCCATATTGTGTCAGACCTATGGTCCATCAAGCCCAGTATCCTGTCTCCAACAGTGGCCAGTACCAGAGTTTCACAGGAAGTGTACAGAACAGGGCAGTTGGAGTGATCCACCTCTGTCTTCTGGTAGTTAGAGGTTTAGTGTCACCCCAAGGACGGGGTTACATCCCTGATCATCTTGGCTAACAGCCATTGATGGCCCTATCCTCCATGAACTTATCCAGTTCTTTTTTTGAACCCAGTTATACTTTTGGCCTTCACAATATCCCACGACAATTAGTTCCAAAGGTTAACTGTGTGCTGCATGAAAAAGTATTTCCTCGTTTGTATTAAATCTGAGGCCTATTAATTGCATCATGTGGCCCCTGGTTTTTGTATTGTGTGTGACGGGTTGGATCACAGAAACCCCCTTGGGAGCTGCCACCCGATGTGCAAAGACTACCTCTGCTCCTGTTTTCCCTGCCGGCTCAGGACTCCAGCACCCTGTCTTGCTGAGCCAGACACTCCCGTCTGCTCCAACACAGACCCAGGGTCTGAATCACTTGCCCCAAAGCTGCAAGTTTACCTGAAAACAGCTCACAGAAGTGTGCTTGTCTTCAGCTGGCTAAAGAAGGAGCCTCTCCACCCCCCCAGGATACTTGAAGGAAACTGGAACAAAGGACAGTAACTACAGGGGTTGTGAGTGATTGCTGGACCCAGGCTAAAAGGAGATTAGCCTGTAAAAGGGAGCATTCTGGAACTGGTGAGATTATCTGTATTTAGTTTGATTAGACATAGATTTGTGCATTTTATTTTATTTTGCTTGGTGACTTACTTTGTTCTGTCTGTTACTACTTGGAACCACTTAAATCCTATTTTCTGTATTTAATAAAATCACTTTTTATTTAGTAATTTACTCAGATTATGTATTAATATCTAGGGGAGCAAACAACTGTGCATATCTCTCTATCAGTGTTATAGAGGGTGAACAATTTATGAGTTTACTCTGCATAAGCTTTATACAGGGTAAAACAGATTTATCTGGGTTTAGACCCCATTGGGAGTTGGGTATCTGAGTGCTAAAGACAAGCAAACTTCTGTGAGCTGTTTTCAGGTAAACTTGCAGCTTTGGGGCAAGTGATTCAGACCCTGGGTCTGTGTTGGAGCAGACGGGAGTGTCTGGCTCAGCAAGACAGGGTGCTGGAGTCCTGAGCTGGCAGGGAAAACAGGAACAGGGGTAGTCTTTGCACATCAGGTGGCAGCTCCCAAGGGGGTTTCTGTGATCCAACCCATCACATTGTGGGAAAAGTTAAATAACATGTCACTAATCATTTTTTGCACACCATTCATGATTTTATAACCTTCCATCATAACTCCCCTTACTCGTCTCTTTTCTAAGCTTAACAGCCCCAGTCTTTGTAGTCTCTCTTTTTATGGAAGCCATTCATATCATCTTTGTTGCCCTTCTTGCAACCTTCCAGTTCCATTATATCTTTTTTTGAGGTGGGGTGACCAAAACTGGACACGGGAGCATATGGATTTACAGTGGCATTTCCGTATTTTCTCTCTTAATTTCTGTCCCTTTCCTGATAGTTCCTAACATTCTGTTAGACTTTTTTACACTTCTCCAAGGTTCTAGGCAGCCTGACATCATTAATAATAAAATTCCAGCAGCCAGTAGTCATCTCACAGGAACTCAACCAGCCAGACATCTATAGAGACTCCTTTCCACCCCTTCATCATTGTGGGAAGCATACCCTCATTCTCTCCAAAACCCCTATCAAACAGATGGCATTTGCAGTGTGCCCACATGGGCACCAAATTCAAGCTACTTCAGACCAGGCTGGGGAGAAACCAGAGTCTTGGAGCCTTCACAGAGAATGCCCAGCAACCCTCCCCCTCGTTTATAATGAGGGGAATTCTACTCAGGCTCCTCTGCTGACCACAGTGGTGAAAGTATTACACAGGAAAATAGGCAATCCTTCAGGTAGGCCAGGCTTTAAAGAGTCTGCTCCACCCTTTTAAGAACATCTATTTTAATATATCATATTAGTAAAAAAGGGAAACATCAGAGAAGGGGGTCGGCTTATGAACGGGTATAGAGAGGGGGAGAGGTGGGACACAGCCCCTGCCTCCCCCTCAACAGAGGGGGCAAGGAGAGGCAGCACAGCCAGCAGAGCCAGAAGGGAAGAGGCAGAGGACAGAGTCTGCTTCTGGCCACGCTGCTCTCTCCGCAGCCTCCGAAGCCGCTGCAGTTCTGGGGCTGGCAGGCTGCGGCCACACCTCCCCTGGCCCGTTGCAGGTAAGGTGGGAAGGGATGGGATGGGGAGAGTGTGGGCGTCCCGGGCTAGGGATGGGGCAGGGAGGGGTTACACGAGGAGGAGTCATGTGGGGAGGTCCCGGGTTAGGGGTGGAGTCATGTGGGGGGTGATCACAGGGGTTACTCTCCTGACCCCCAGCTTCTCCCCACAAAAAATTTTCCCATCAGTTGCTGTCCCAGCCCGTCAGGTTAAGCCGCTGGCAGGCCGGGACATTTTGTTTACTTAGGTTTACCTCCATGCCTGTGGACGCTCAAGGTAAACAAACTGTCTCGGCCCGCCAGTGGCTTATCCTGATGGGCCGGGAGCCAAAGTTTGCCGACCCCTGAATTATAGGGTCGGCTTATGAATGGGGCATACAAATTTGCCATTTTTACTTATCCATCTTGGGGGGGTCGGCTTATAAACGAACGGCTTATGATATAAGTCATAATATTTTATGATAGGCTTATACCACACAAATTTTCCTTTTTACCTCATACAATCCAGATGATAAACAATAACCATTATTATGGGTTAGATTGGTTCAGTAGGCACCATCATGGAGAGCACTAGGAAGCATTGTGCCTCAGAGACAACATTTCTCACATGGCCCCCTTTTTGTTATGGGGGCAGTAATTTGCAAGACTCGTTTTCCCTCCACTCTGTGCATCTGGCCAGTGCTTGGGGAAGGTGTAGGGTGGGGAGCTATGGTTCTGCCTCTTTGCCATCCTTCCTACTCAATTCCCTACAGGGAGTATCTGGTGCTTAGACCTTCCTTTCTCCCCACCATCTGGAGCTAACACATAGATAGCCTTAACAGCACCATGAAATTGAAAGGTGGGGGAGGACTTGCTCCACTTAAACATGTTTTAAGTACCATCTATGCACCCTGATTTGTTAAGGGTGGATTTAAATCACCATGTGACACAGTGCCCTATTTACTCTGGTTTACTACCAGCCAGGGGGAAAAAAGGCTAATTATTGGCATTATGGTCTAGTCAAAATTAGGAAGTGAAAATAAATGATTCATGATAGGCAAAGTGCTGTTTTTATGCAATTAGATTGTTTAATGTATCCTATATTTTTCATGATTTAAAAAAAAATGATCACAGGTGTGAGTAATGCCAGAGGTGGCCATGGGTCAATTTGTGCCTGTAAATGTCACAGCCACCAGATTTTGAAGTACAAAACATCCACACATCTCAAATAGGTGTCATTGATATTAACTGATCAAAAGCAAAACCGTTGACTGTTTCTCCTGCTATTGGTTTAAGAAAGGCAGATAGGGAACCATGAGTAAAGAAGTGATGCCTTGGCTGTGGGGGAGGTTTGGAGGAAGAGAATAAGAGAAAGAAGGGATAAAATAGACACTATGCAAACACAAGAATGAGAAATCAGCACTTTATCTTTAAACTGATTTCTTTGCCTTGCAAAAAAATAAATAGCTGCATGCTTTTGAAAAGCTTGTAGTGTTAAAGCGCCACCTTCAGTTACTTGGAAGCACAGAGAGCAGATGCCCGGAGGATGCACCTCAGTCCCTAGGACATGAGCTCACCCAGCCTGACTGCACTAGGCAATGGGAAATAATCGCACCAGATTCACATCCACTATCCCATACTCTCTAGCAAAACAAATTGCTGTGTTTTCTAATAGCGAGCCCAGGAGGAGATAGTGAAAGCATTAATACAACCCATCTTAAATGACCCATGCAAGTCATTTTTAATATATGTATATTAAGATTAAGCTCCCAGCCCAGCCTCTTCCAATTCCACACCTCCCCCACTAAAACGGTGCGAAAGGCGGGGGGCGCATGTGGGGGACTTAAATAAAGGCAGAGGGGAGGAGCCAGTGGGAGGAGCCCCAGTTACACGATTGGCTGGCTGGGGGAGTGATGTCACCCATATGAAACCCTGATAACTAGTTCGGAGAGGACCCGGCCGCAACTTTTGCAGAAGGGGGCGTGTGATCTAGTGAGAGCTCGGGGTCCGGGCGGCTGCTGCTGCTGCTGCTGCAGGGGGGAGGGGAAAGAGCCGCGCCGAGCCGGAGAGAGTCCCAGTCCTGCTGGTGCCTGGTGCAAGGGGAGCAGTAGCGGCAGTGTGCGAGCGGGGAAGGAAAGGCGCAGAAGAGACCTTGCAACTCGCACGCTGGGCTTCACCTTGTGACTCCCGAGGGCTCGCGTGGCGGGGCAGGGAAAGGGCTGGCACACACAAAGAAATCGCTCCAAGCCCGGCATGGTGCAGCAAGCGGAAAGTACAGAGACTGAAAGCAACCTGCCCCGGGAGGCGATGGACACCGAAGAGGGCGAGTTTATGGCATGCAGCCCGGTCGCTTTGGATGAGAGCGACCCGGACTGGTGCAAAACGGCTTCAGGGCACATTAAGAGACCGATGAATGCGTTCATGGTGTGGTCTAAAATCGAGAGGAGAAAAATCATGGAGCAGTCTCCGGACATGCACAACGCGGAGATCTCCAAGCGCCTGGGCAAGCGGTGGAAAATGCTGAAGGACAGCGAGAAGATCCCCTTCATCCGGGAGGCAGAGAGACTGAGGCTCAAACACATGGCCGATTACCCCGACTACAAATACAGACCCAGGAAAAAGCCCAAAATGGACCCATCAGCCAAGCCCAGTGCCAGCCAGAGCCCGGAGAAAAACGCACCCACCAGCAGCAGCAGCAAAAGCGCCAAGAGCTCCAGTAAGAAATGTAGCAAGCTGAAGTCCTCCTCCTCCTCTCCCGCCAAGCCCGGGGCTAAAGCCACCCACCCCGGGGACTACCCGGGGGAGGACTATGCCTACGGCACCCTGAAAGTGAGCAGCAAAACCGTCAAGTGCGTCTTCATGGACGAGGATGATGAAGAGGAGGAGGAGGAGGACGAGCTGCAGCTTAGGATCAAGCAAGAGGCGGAGGAGGAGGAGGACGAGGAAGACGAGCAGCAGCAGCAGAGGCGATATAATGTAGCCAAAGTCCCGGCCAGTCCCACCTTGAGCTCTTCGGCAGAGTCCACCGAGGGGGCCAGCCTGTACGAAGAGGTGAGGGGCAGCGCAGCCTCGCACGGCAGCAGCGGCAGCAATAGACTGTACTATAACTTCAAGAACATCACCAAGCAGAACACCCCGCAGCAGCCCAGCCTGTCCCCGGCTTCCTCCAGGTCCATCTCCACCTCCTCCTCCAGCAGCGAAGAGACGGACGACCTGATGTTCGACTTGAGCTTGAATTTCTCCCAGCACCCTCACGCCGCCTCGGAGCTGGGGGTGAGCTCTGCTTCGGGGAACCTGTCTCTGTCCCTGGTGGATAAAGATTTGGATTCGTTCAGCGAGGGCAGCTTGGGCTCTCACTTCGAGTTCCCCGATTACTGCACCCCGGAGCTGAGCGAAATGATTGCAGGGGACTGGCTGGAAGCGAACTTTTCCGACTTGGTCTTCACTTACTGAGCCGCGGGAAGGCGTGTCGCTGATGAGAACAACCGTGCAGAGAAATCGGAAAGGAAAGATGATGCTGGTGATGATGTGATGGAAGTGGTGGAGTAAAAAATGAAATAATAAAATGTCTTTTCTTTTTTTAAAAAAAGTCTCAAAGTTAGTTCCAAACCGAGCCCGGAGTTATGTTTTTTTTTTTTTTTTTTTTATTTTGGTGATCGCAACAACAACAAAAAGGCATGGGGGACTGGGGGAAAAATGATTCAGAAATCGATGCTCGAAGCTTGTCGGTCTGTGATTGAAGTCTGGAAGATGGTCTGCAAAGAAGTCTTTTGGCAGCACAACTGTTACTCAAGGGGGTTTGTGGATTTTTTTTTCCCGTGAGAGATCTTAAAAGAACTGTTCTGATTTTTTTTCTGAAAGGGACCATTGCAACTTTTTTTGGAGGGAGAAAACTGATGTCTTCTATGCATCCGATTCTTAACAAAGCTGCAGGGAGCTTGAAAAAATGCAGACTGTACAAACGCTTACAAAAAGAAAATAAAAACTGTGAACTGACTTAAGATCAGAGTTTACTTTTCAGATCAAATTGTCTATGGTTTTACAAATGTGATTTCTACTTGCCAACTTTTTTTTTGTAACTTGTTCCCTTATACCTCCTTGATTGAATACCAGACAGCCTAGACCTCAGTACAAAAAGGTATTGAAACATTTTTGATACATAACAGACCTCAGTCTTTTTTAAAAATTAATATATTTTCAGGCGTATTTTTGTACAGTGAAAAGGGAACATTCTTGCTGTGTTTTTTCAGTAAGACTTTTCAGGCACTTCTTCCCTTTTATTTTTTTTTCTTTTCTGTTTTTAGCATGCAAGTTTGTTGGTACGTTACGTCCTGGTTTTAAAAGGATTAAAATTTTAAAAATAATCCTTGCATCTAAAGGCCTTGTGGTTTAAAACAAAAAAAAAAAAGAAACTTTTTTGTACAGCTATAGTTCAGATTTGTTCAATATTTGTAGGTAAAGATTTATTGAAAATGGTGATATAGACCTCAGAGCTGTTATCTTAGTTTAAAAGATTGTATATGTACTGTACTATAGTAGGACTTTATGTATCTCATACGCTGTGATATGTGGATGGGGCCCCAGATGGAAGGTATGAAACTGGATTCTCGATTTTTAGCAAAAAAAGGCACATAGTTAAAAAAAAGTTTCTCATTTTGTGCAATATAATCTAAAGTACAGACCATCTGCATATTTTGTAGCAAATGATGGCAAAAGCAGACTTGTGCACTGTCAACATCATTGCCTTTTTTTTATGCTGAAAGTCTGTATCTTGACAATTTTAATAAATCAGCTGGAACTGATAGAAACTCGTATCGCTATTAGTGTCTGTAGAAGTAACGCTGGCGATGCCCTGGACCCACGCCCCACCTGCGGAGCTGTAGGCGGCTGTGTCTGCATGTAGCCGGGGGGGGGGGGGGGGGGGATGTTAGACGGCTTTTTATTCCACAAACGTGTGAAATCGCTGATTTTACCCCCACCACGCCCCCCAATCCGGCTTTCAGCGCCCCGGTAGCCTAGAAGGGAGACCCCGGGGGTGGCTGCCCCCCTGGAGCCCACAGAAAGATGGCGGAGAGGGTCTCGGAGAACGTGATTCCAGGCACGCTTTAGTGCTAGGTTCTCTGCCCGTTTACCTGCCTTCTGTCATTGCTGCATCTCCCCTCGGCGAAGTGGGGGGATCGCAGCTGAGTGTGGCTAGCGAGGGGGCCCTTTACTGGGGGGGGGGAATTCTACTCCTCTCCCCATCTCCGAGTGGGGCGGAGGTAGGGACACCTTTCAGGCCGAGATCCGTGCGCGTAGGAGGCGGGGATGGCTCTGGCTCCCTCCCCCCAAGTAGCGGGGCTTGGCAGCGCGCCTCCAGAGGGCAGCGTCGGGGGCCGGTGCTAGCTCGCTCCTTGCTCGGCCTGGCAGGGTCTCCCTCAGGATCTCGGGGAGGGGGCTGCGCTGGCTCCCGGGGTGAGGGGGTCCCTTCCACGTGGGCTGTGCTGTGCGGCGCGGCGGGTTAGGCTGGCTGTGCGCGGAGGGGGTGTGTCCGGCCATGTGCGGCTAGCGAAGGCTGGCGGCGGCGTTGGGCGCGCTGGTTATTTTTAGCAGCTTCTCTCCCTCCTGCCCCCAGTCAGTCTTAAACGGGGAAACTGGGAGAAGGAGTCGGGGTGCAGCGGTGGGGAGGGACCGGAGAGCGGCTGGCTCCCCCGGAGCGGGGCGCGCCAGCCTCCCCGCCCTTTTCCACTCCCCACACGCCGGCCGGGGCAGCAAGGTGCTGGGCTGGCGGCTGCTTCCCGCCTCCCCCTGCATCCCTTCCGGAGGGGCAGGCGAGGCAGCAGCGAGTAGGGGGCTTCCAAGCTGGGGAGGCCGGCCGCAGCCGGGGGAACCTGCTCAGGAGGGGGCGGGCTGAGGCTCCAAGTTTGCCGCAGGGGCGGAGGTGCGGCCAGCTTTGATCTCTGCCCTGTCGCTTCTGTGCAGAGCTTCCCTCCCTGCCCGAGCCTGGCGCGCACCGGCGCTGCTGGCCCCGAGCTCGCGGAGCCGGAGCGCTCTGCCCCCAGCCCGCCCTGCCTCCCTTCTCTTTCAGCGGCCTGGGCGGGCCCGTAGCTACCGATGTCCTGCCCAGAGGGTGCTGCCGCCCTTCTCGGCAGTGCCACGGCGCTAACCTCCGCCCCGCCGGCAGCTGGAGAACCCAGGGGATCTGCTCCAATTCCCTCTTCTTTGCAGTTGCCTTTGCCTGTCTGAGAGCTGGGGCGTGGGAAGGGCGGATGTGAGCGGCTGCTGCAGATGAACAGACTTTGTAAATGTGCATTTTTTCCCCCTTAGGAGCCGTCAGATTTCAGTTTTACATTTTGAAAGAACTGCTGATGGCAATAAACAGACTCAAGGTGGAAGTGTGTTTCTCAAGAAGTTTACTTTTTATCTGATAGGCATTGGTCGATCCTTTATCTTTATCCACTAATAAATGATCCAGCTGTTTACAAGGACAATTCACTGTGCTGGTAATTTTGGTGGCAACCACTGCTACAGGCTTTCAGACTTGCTGAAAATGAAAATCCTGCATACATATTTGTAAGGCATAATAAAACACAACATTTAAACCTGCATGCATGTTATGTTTAATCAAAGACAACTCTTAGGCATTTAAGTGGTGAGATAGCTACTTTAGGTTAGTTAAATAATCTGGTAGTTAAATGATTCATATAATCTGATCTCTTTCTCATAATAATAATTAAAAAAACGTACTCACGATTCTAAATAAAAGCTGTTTGGCCTAAATCCTTGCTATCAGAAAAGAGATGCAGTGTATCTGGGAACCTAAATTTATGTCTTGCATTGTGATAATTCTTTATGGGGGAAAAAAACTGTTTTAAAACAAACAAATACAACACACAAAATATCCTTGGCAATGGATAGTCCTCAATAAAACACAGTTTCTTGAATTTTCAGTTTTTTTGGTCTCAAATGATTAGTATGTTCTCTATATAATTACTTAGCAATTAGATTGAAAACAAATGACATTTATCTCTTCTAAGGCAAAAAAAAAAAAAAAAAAAAGGGAACTAAAGTGCTCTACAGCCTAGCCATTAGCTGTCCTACTGTTGAAAACCAGTTCCTGTTCATGGGATAGGGTGATCGCATTAGATGATCATATTCCAATCTTTTAAAACTGAGCCAAAATTCTCTTAGCAATTCTTCAAGCTATCATGAGAGGGTGTGGACAATTTCTTCCACTCCCTTCTTTCTGATATGCATCCTTGTTTATTGAAATGATAGGCAGTGTAATTGAACATTTGTGTTTTGCAAATGTTCAGTGAGTTATGTATTAATGATGGTCAAATCTAAGGTGGATTCAGTTTGTAATAAGGTCTATGTTTCAGCTCACAAAAATCTTGATGTATTTTTGGAGGGAATTTTTAAAATTATCATTACAAAGTATTAATCAAGAATAACTAATATGAAATATCCAAGTATAGAGCAGTCAGGCAGATTTTAAAGAGCAACAGGTCTACTTTAGTCAAAGGAAAAAAACACCCTGCCAAAAGAGTCTTGGAAGAACTTTTGGAAGGGAACTACAACAATATGTACAATGAATATTTTGAGTGATGATGCAATGAACAGGGGGACAATACATATTTTTCCCCAGAAGTTTGACTTTTCATCCATTTGAGAGCTTAACTTTGCATATTGCCCAAGGAAAATGAATGAATATTCTAATTAAGCCACGACACTTTTAGGGCCAGAACTTGCTCCTTGTTGAAATCAATGCCTGAACTCCCACTCACTTCAATGTGAGTAAGAGCAGTCTTACAGTCAATAAAGATCACATCAGCTAGGTTATCCTCATATTTTATGTGTGGGGTATTTCTGGTCAAATTGAATAATCCTATTCCCAGTTTTTCCTTTTAAGTATACATATGAATTCTTGTTGACTACCTTCTTGGAGAAATCATTATGTTCCAGGCTTAGTGTCTCCCATTTACTTTCTTATTGCTGCCCCTGTTTTCATTTGGTCTCTGTATAGTACTTTTCTATGTGTAAGCAGACTTAGGGGCACAAAAGAAGAAACTCAGCTTTTTCCAATTGGAAAAAACAACTTTCTTTACAACACTTAGGATCTCACTTAAATATAAGATGTAGAAAAGGGTGGTGGTATTTTTCAGATTTTGAAAATGAATGTTTTTGGAAAGATAACTTCAATTGACATTTTCCCTTTTGGTTGCTTTCTTCTGTTTACTCTCTCAACTATAAAAGTACTAACTGTAAATTGTTTAAAAGGACAATATTTTTCAAATTTAACAGGAAGACATATTCAAAATGTCTTTTAAATGTCTTGTAGTCTGAAGTGTAGGCATCCACATCCACCCAGAGTAAACTTCCCCAAAGGTAGAGTCTACTGAATGTGGTTTGCATCTGTGTGTCCTGCTTCTTCATTCACACAAGTGTAAATCAAGTGCAACTCTATAGTTATTCTAGTGTGAAACTCTTGTGAGGTTGAATCAGGGCCATATAGTTTCAAGCTATTTGATGCTCCATTACAGTTCATTCCTTTTCTCTCTACCCTTGCCACATCTTCATATTGATGCCCTGGTATGCGCTTAAACCTGCACTTCTTAACAAAAATTCTCATTGAGCTTAATGAGAGCTTTTTGCTTCAAGAAGGATATGCAGAATTGGGCCCCAATTCTTCCTGGTTTTTTGGAAAACTTAGTTCTCTTTCTAAATTCCCCTTAATCTTCACTTATGATAATGACCAGAAAGAAACTCCCTAGAATGAGTTGCCTTATATTTCAACTATACAATTTTATTCCTTCAATTTCTCTTTTTTCCCAAATTTCAGGCTGTGATTTTTAAAATTTATTATTTTTTTACACACTACCTGTATCAATTAACTGCCTAATTAGTTTTATCTTCTCTACATGGATGCAGTGAATTTGTAAGAGAATTTCACAAGCAAGTAGTTTTTTAGTGAGTTTAAAGTAAATAGAGTTTTAAAGACCTATTTTTATATTCAATATAAAGCACAAATGTGCAGAAAGTGTAGAATGACTTACAAAAAAGGGAAACAAAATTTGTATTGTTTCATGTATAAAAAAAAGTAATACCTTCGTTGGGTAGAGTTTCTCTTAGGAAACCCAATACTTATGCCAGTGCAAAGATAGGAATATTTTAAAAACTCTTAGAAGATTATGATTGACAGTAGTTTCAAAGCAATGACTTCTATATATCAAAGTAAACCCCTAAAGCAATATGGTCAAGAAGGGGTGAGTGGTTTTCAATGATGAACAAACAACCTGGAAATGTGACAATGGCGGTTCCAGTGCTTATTATTTAATCAAACTTTTTTGTGCTTAGCTATTATATGTGGATTTTCTGTGAAGTGAAATCTTGCAGAATGAATGAACATGAGAAAATCAAGCTACTAAGATTTGTGAACCTTCAGAAATTAAGATTGGTTTGATTATCATGGAATTACATTATAGTAACATTCACCTCACAGAAAATCAAGACACAGTGATTTACCATCTGAAGAAATTTGATCAAATAATAAATACTATTCCAGGAGCTCCTATGATCACAATTTGATTTTGTTTCCATCTTCCTGCGTATCTCCAAAGCCAAGTTGCCTCAACTCCTGGGTATACCAGGGAGAAGAGTTATATGCCATTGTTAGCTCATTTGCAATTTCTATCTGGTTTTGCTCTTGTACATATGTTGGAATTTTGGAGTCTCTACATAAATGCTGTGATACTTTTTTTTTTTTTTGGCGGGGTGGGAGGCTGTTTTAAAATGGAGGCCTGTTTTTCCAATGTGGGACATTTGATGGTTACAACATTTCAAAGATGTTGCATGATGGCCACAGGTGGGGAAAATTGAATGTTTTAGAGCCGTTTTTCAGCATGACACTTTTAAAATATGTAATTTCAAAGCCTTTTCAAAGGCCACATTAAATTCATTTTCATAGACACTCCAGGTCTGGGGGGGAAAGCTGAAAAGTACTTTTGTTTAGAAGTCTGAGTGATGGTGGGGGGGGGGAAACCTTTTCTTAAGGTTTTGCATGCCAGTGCACGGCCTATTGCTATGAGATAGAAAGAAGAGGGTAAGGCTGCTTGAGGCAATGCACTGGAGGACAAAGTGTTTTCTAGCACTAGAAAAAGAAAATGCATGGCAAAGTTTTGTCTTCTAGTAGACTATATAGCATGCAGAGTTTAGTATGTGTCAAAACAGTGTATGACATTGCTGTATCAAAGTTGTAAAATTAAGCATTATTTATTGAAAACTATGTATTTTTTTTGTAAAAACCTGATCATTTAGAGGATTAATATCAGTGACTTTGTGCTAGTGCTACAATCTTAACCAGCTTCTTTACTACAGTACTTGATATGCAGTGTTAATGCTCAGGGTTGAAAACAGTCCACTCCAATGTCTTTTTTTGCAAGAGTTTTTAAATAAAGGAACAACATAATACAATTGTTCAAAAGACTCTAATAAAATTGTGTGATCAATCTTCATATGTGTTTTTATGTGGATTTTTTCCCCAGTTTTGTATTTGCTAAATGCAGTTCAATTATTATTGGGGCTCCATTCTTCATTCTGTGAGCACCCAATACTTGTATTAAAAGGGAATGTTGTGTCTTTCTTTCAAAACCAACATGGCACACAGTCCTGACCAGGGTAACATGTGCAGACAGTGAATGCTGTTCTATGCACATCCAAAAGACAAGGAAGTGAAGAGACAATTATCTTCTTCCTCTCTCTCTTTCTCTCTTTTTTTTTGTTAGAACTTTGGATAAAAAAACAAAGCGTTTTATGTAAACATTTCAGATGTGTTTCAAAATAGAACATGAAAGAAAGAAATAAGATGGATTAAATACCAGCAAACCCCAATTCTCTGTCTTTTTCTACAAACAGTTTACAGTCTAAATGTATTTTGGCATAGAAATAAATCATTCTGTATTAAGATTCTAGATATGAAAATGTTTTTATGAAAACCTGTAATTGATTCTTGGAACTATAATAAGGTGTTTTAATGTGTTTATGTGGTGAGAGTTTGTTGTATATTAAATATGATTTTATAGAAATGATTGTGTTATATTGTAACAAATTCAAAATGCACAATTAGCACAACCCATCTGTTGTTAAAATTCAGCCTCCAAAGGTCTTACATGTACACATTTCATTATTCACCAAAGGACAAACAAGACTTGTACTGGGTTAACTTTTGTTTAAGATCATGTATATCTTCAAAGATTGACTTGGATATGTAAATATAAACCTGAAAACTTTGTTGTAGCCACATCTTGATGTATGGTGGGTTGTAGCTCCCTGCACGTAGGAAAAGATCATAAGCTCTTTGAGCAGTGCCTATTTGGGGGGGGGGGGGGGGTTGTATTTGTTCTCTCTTTGTATAACACCTAGAACAACGAGGTCCTATTTCATGACTGGAACTTCTAGTAGCTATAATAATGCAAATAATAATTAATAAAAGATCATGCTCCTCCTGAAGTCAACAGTAGAAAAGTTAATGGAAGCAGGTTAAGGCCTCCAAACCTGAGAATAGACTCTTACCTGTACAATTGATTCATCAAGTAAAAGAGTTCTTTAGACATTCTGGAACATTAGAACCTCTTGAGCAGAAAAAGAAAATCACTGTGGTTAGTTGTCTTATTTCCTGAGGCTGCTTATTGAAGAAATAATAATGCCTACCTAGCTTTCCAAGAGTATGGAGAGCATTTTAAGTAATTAAACGGATATGATTTCTTTAAAAAAAGCACGCTTCCCATTAATAAATGTTTATTATCTGCATGTGGCTATCTGCCAGTGTGGTGTAGTATAAAGGTTTCATCAATATGAATTTGGGATAGACATAGGGGCATTCATGGGCACATGTTGGTCAATCCAGACCAGTGCCAATAAACCCTTTATACAGCACCACACCATCGTTTATTCTGTACATGCTACAAATATTACACAAAAGCTATTTTATAATTGTTTTACAGAGTTTTAAAACAATGTGTTGGGTAGGGTGACCAGATGTCCCGATGTCACAGGGAGAGTCCCGATATTCGAGGCTTTCTCTTATTGAGGCACCTATAACCTCCGACCCCCGTCCCGATTTTTTCACACTTGCTATCTGGTCACCCTAGTGTAGGACTAATTTTTGAATCCTTATGCCTATAAAGCCTTAGTTACCCACGTTCCACTGTACAGCACTAAGAAGCAAGACAAACATAGAAACATCCAAAAATAGCATGAAATAGCTTATAAAGTGTCACAATTTTATGGTCCAATATCTTAGGATCTTTCAGAGCTAGAAACCAATGTCCTGTATGTCATTAAAAAGCTAGAAATATCACGTTCCCATTTTCTAATTTGTGGGTCTACAGGATATCAGACCTTAAAATCCACCTCTGGTCCGGGACTGAATATTGCCCATCTTGAATCTCAGACAAATGACACCTTTGGGAGGGAAATTCCATAGTTTTTTTTGGGGGGGGGGGAGGAAGAGGAAACATTAATCTGGCAGGTTATTGGTACTATTTTTCATATTCCTCTGCCTGTAAAGCCCAGGTTTTTAATCACCATTGATGGGATTTTCACACTCTGTTTCCATTGATGTCAGTGGTAAATCTTCCTTTGTGTTCCCATGGGAGAAATAAGCTGACCCAGAGTGCTTTTGAAAATTCCCACCCCTGATTCCAACTGACCAGGCCTCTGAGTGAGAAAAATCTATGCATTTTAGAAACCACTTGGATTACTAAAATAGGGTTTTTATACATAATCTTACGAGTTTAAGATTTGATATAGATGAGATCTTACTAGTGCTAGAAGCAAATGGTGTGTGTGCCCCACTGGAAAGTTAGTTGTACAAATTTGTTTCGAGAGTTGATGGGTCATAAGATATCAGACCTTAAAACTGTCACTTTTGGAGGTATTGTCTGATTAGAGCCTTGGGTCAGTGTTACTTGATGGAAGAGGGTTTGGGAGGAAAGAAAGAAAGATTCTTCCAGCAAATTGGTTTTGGTGACTGACTGACGTTGCTTTGAAATTTGGAATGTCAGAAGTTGTCTCAACAGAGATGGATGCATATGCAGACACAGTCTCAGTAGGTAGACCCAGTCAAAGGTACATGCCAATAATACATGCAGTTTATCACATAGATAACACCACCACTTAGAGAATTATTCACATGCATGTATGTGTGTACATATGAAAATGATTACTGCTAGTGACCATCCTAATACACAAAAAAGTGTCCATTAGAACCTCCCAAATTGAGCAAAGAGTCCTGTGGCACCTTATAGACTAACAGACATATTGGAGCATGAGCTTTCGTGGGTGAATACCCACTTCGTCGGATGCATGAAGGTATTCACCCACGAAAGCTCATGCTCCAATAAGTCTGTTAGTCTATAAGGTGCCGCAGGACTCTTTGCTGCTTTTACAGATCCAGACTAACATGGTTACCCCTCTGATACTTGGCTTCCAAATTCAGTTACTTATAACTTTTGGAAGGTTTCGCCTCTTGGACTGAAAATTTTCATGTTAGGAGTCTATCTCAGCATGATCTTTTTACGAAAGCATAATTCCTACAGCTGTTTTTGAGTTAAAGCATAAAAAAAAAATCCCCAACAGTTTCCCCATTTTTAAAAATGGCAGCGTTTTTATTTTCCATAGGTAGGATAACGTACCTTACCCCTTTCAGATGAAATTTGATGTCTCCATAAGATTTAGCATGTAGTCAGTGTTTCCCAATGATTCAGAAGTTATTTGGAAAACAAGAGTTATTTGAAAAATCTACCAAGATGTGTGTAAACTAGAAAACAGCACCATTTTTTCAGTCATTATAATAGTAATACACTTCGGAGGGTGCATAAGGAATGAGGCAGAACTCCTTTGTAAGCTGCTACAACTGGCAAAAATGCAAAATGAATAAAAGGTGTGACTCTCAGTCATACTAGCACAATTGTGCTTGTAAGCTTCACAATAATGCAGCATCCTTATATTTCAAATTCATAATTATTTATTTAGTCTGTGACACTAAGAGTACATGCCATTAACCCTCTATAACATCCCTCTGTGCACTGCATATACATTTTTAAGCCTTTGCTGTAAAATAAGACAGACTGCTTTTGGGCTAGTTATCTGTAAATCAGCTTTACATATACTCCCTCCCACTATTGTGACAGTTTTGGTCTGTATGCAAGTGTAATAAAAACACATCAAAATGCTCTTCAAAACAAATAGTTTTATCTTCATATTTGACTGTCACTTTGGTTGCTTATTGAGTTTTAGTACGCAAACTTTTTAGAGGTCAGAACGAAGTTGCTGACGTGATGATATTACTACAGTGCAAATCTCCTCGCTTGTAAGTCCCCTACGGGGAGATTTTCAAGGGTACAAAGGGTATGTAGGCACCTAGCTTCTACTGAAAGTCAATGAAAGTTGGACACCTAACTCCCATTCATGCCTTTAAAAATATCCCTCCTAATACTTTTGTTAATCTTCTCCTTAGGTAGTTGAGTAAAATACAACATACTTTGTATTGCAATGTTTTTTACATTGAGAACAACATTGTCCACTGGATAGAGTAGGGAACTGTAAACCAGGAGTCTTGAGCTCTATTTGCAATTCTAACATTGATTTGTAGTGTGATGTTGGGCAAGATACCTAATTTCCTTGTGCCTCAGTTTTGCCATATGTAACCCAGAAATAATCACACTTACAGGCTAGGTGGGTTATTAAGTTATGTAGCATCCGGTAATTCAGGACATTCCCACATACCACAACAGTAGTTAGGAAAATACAATAGAGATGATGTTTTGGTGCAAAAAAAGTGTTTATACTACCCTCAGAGACCTCAAAGACTGCAATCTGTGATTTTATATATCATTTACATAAAATATCATACAAAGTATTTACAATAAAATGATACTGAAGGCATATGATAAAGTCATATAAGAGGCTGTGGCAGCCCTTATCTTCCTTGCTTCACAGGCTCTCTTTCCAACCATTCCCTGGGGCTGTGGGAAGGTAGCTCTTAATATATATTACACAGAAAACCCCCACAACAACAGAAGATTATTAAAGTTGCAAAGTCAAGCACTCAAAAGTCAGGACATACCAAAACTAAGATTGCTTAAGTAACCTTAATTTGGCCCTCTTGTGCGTATGCATTATGATATAGTCTTTAATTCCATCATCACACAATATTTTTTCTACAGGACCTCATTCAGTGCACAGAATGGATGGTGCTCCCTTAATGGGCAACTATTCAATATTTTGGTTTTCTCCTCACTGTTCAATATATGGCCCCACCCCTTATTTATTGTACACTATTAAAACCCTGCATTGAAGACAGAATTAATTTCCTTATGGGCTTTTTGATGGTTCTCATCACTACAATATCTGAGGGCTTTGAAAACATTAATTTATTTGTGGAACACCCCTGTGAGGTGAGTGGGTATTATCCTCATTTTATGGATGGGGAACTGAACACAGAGACATTAAAGTCAAAAGTATCCACTAATTTTGGGTGCCCCATTTGAGACGCTTTAGAGTATATAGCATTGTGTACAGTTCAAAGCACTGATCCCATTGACTTCAGTTGGCATCTGTAAG
>NW_020664393.1:53374329-53430366 GCF_002925995.2 Terrapene triunguis
TAAGAGTTCAGCACTTCTGCAAGTCAGACTCCAGGGTCTCACGTTAGGTACTCAAAATTAAGAACACACCATAAGTCCGCACCTGTGAAAAGTTTAAGTGCCCTGCCTAATATCACACAGGAACTCTGTGGCAGAGACAGGAATAGAATCCAGTTCTCCAGGGCAGAATTCAACTGCCTTAACCTTTCTCCCCTTGCAGACCCTTGCCTCATTCACAGAACACCTTCCACTTCTACAAGTGAAGCAGGATCCAACAAACCAGTTTCCTTCACTATACAACAGTGATTGGGCAGTATTCACTGCCTCCTTGGATGCCTTTGAGGAGCAGTGAGTCCTGTTGTGGGTTCTCTGCTTGGCATCTCTTTTCAGTCCCATGATTTTTCCCTATGACTCTCATTCCTGTTCCTGTTGTCCCCGGACCGCAGCATTCAGTTATGACCTGGATTTACTGGTGTCCCCTCTGCCAGCTAAGGGGTAGGGCCTTTAACTATTGGCAGGCTTAGGCCCACCGTCTCCTGGTACCGACAATAAGTACACAACTCTTATTCATCCCCAGAGCAGGTCCATCTTGAATGAGGCAGGGGTCCTGTGGAAAAAAATAGTATGTAATCATGTAATGAAACACTATCATAATGGAAACACACAGGCAACCCCAATTCTGACATCCCTTAACTTTCGAGTGTTTGATTTTGCAGCCTTAAAAATATTCTTTTAACATAGTTTTTGTGTGTAATTTCCTACATTTTTAAAAGACGACTCTGAAAAGCATAAACTCCGTCAGGTGACATCATATTGACTCCCACCTGGGTCATCAGCAGGGTCAGAACGTTTCGATCCACTGCACAAACCCTGACACTTGAGTTAATAGAGTAGCTGACTGAGGGAGTAGGTTGTCATTCTCTATGTGGACCAGCTCTAGAGAGGGATGCAGCACTCTGCTAGTGGATTTCAGAGACACCTGTGGACAGCAGAGGAATGGCGAGACTTGGGAATCTTGGACGGGGGAGTCATGCTCTGGAGAGGAGTGTGCTTTGATGCAAACAGACTCTTCTCAGGGGCACCATTTAGGGAGTGCAAGGGGGCACCTGTCCCATTCCCCCTCCCAGTTTTATACCACATTATAATTTTATGAACAGGGGTAGTGCTGGTGGGGCTTAGTGGGAGTTATAGCCAACCCAAAATTTGCCTTTGCGCCCCTCCCCCGTAGTCACCTCTCCCAGAGCTGGGCAACGGGCCAGCAGCTGCTGCTCTCTGGCAGCCCAACTCCTGTTGTTGCAGCAGTCTCCCCTTCTTTGGGAAGATGATCCATGGCTGGCGCGGTGCTGGGGGCCTTGCCCCATGCTAGAGGTTGCCGTGCCTGAGTGGGTCTCCACTGAGCTGGGGCAGGGCAGGGAGCCTGTCTGTGCTGGTGCCTCTGGCTCAGGAGTGGGAGCTGTGGCTACTGCTGTACTGAAGAAGTGTTCAGGCTCCTGAGTGCTTGGCTTAAAGAGACAGTGTTTGGCTTGCTCACTCAGGCACACAGTCCCCCCCAACACACACACTCTCTCTCTCACAAACACACAGTCTCCCACACACACTGCCCCCCTCAACACACACACTCTCTCACACACTCACACACACACACACACACTTTTATTATTATTGTTGTTGTTACTTCTTGGTACTTCCTGCTGAAATGTGCAATGCACATACATTCTTTGTAATTTTATTCTTTCAAAGCTCATTAAGGATTACAGTGCTGCTATTTTAGTTTTTTGATTGGTCTGTGCGTTTCATAATTTTATTTCTCTCTTGCTTAAATTTAATTCTGTGAGTAGTGAGTTCTAAAATGCCTAACCTGTCCTGGCTGGAGTAATTATTATTACTTTTATTATCATATTGTGCTTTGTCATTCATTATTTAAAGTGGTTCAATCAAATACTGGTATCCTTCTAGAATGTAAATTTAGCTTGCATTCACCTTAGCAGTGTCAGTTTCAAAAAATAAACAAACATTAGCTAAACACATAACTTTGGACATCGGGCAGATGAAGGTCACTTATTTTCAAATTGTATTTTTAATTATATCTGTAAATAACTTAAAATTCGTATGAAAATAAAAGTAATTCCAAGTCTAATATTAGTAGTAACGATGGAGTCAAATATACATGCTTATGATTGGTAAACATAAATGCCAAAATAATTAGAAAAATAAATTTCCGTTCTTAATGAAAAGAGAAAATAAATGTAATTACCTATGTTAAAATTAAGTAAATACGTTTTCAGTGGCGTGAAAAACAATTGACTAAAATAGAGTAGATAATGACAGTAACACAGAGTGTGTCTGTTAGAGAAAGTAAGCAGATTTTAAGCAGCTTTTATTTATTTTTATTTATCTCTTCTAAAGATAGTGTACAAAGTATGAAACTTGTATCTCTGACATCTGTGTTAAGACTCCAAGACTTGGGATTTGGAATATCTTGCTGTATTATCGCCTGTTTTTTCCAAACTAGGGTGACCAGATGTCCCGTTTTTAAAGGGACAGTCCCATTTTTTGGGACTTTTTCTTATATAGGCACCTATTACCCCCCACCGCCTGTCCCGTTTTTTCACAGTTGCTATCTGGTAACCCTATTCCAAACTTACATATAAACTTAAAATATGGTTTTAATTGGTGTTTGTGTGTGTGTGTATACATATATATATATATATTCTTTGTTTAGGATTTAGTGCTCTTGTCAGCTAATTTCTAAGTTATTATCTGCAAAAAGACAACAACAAAACCCTAGAGTTTTCAGGTGCCTAAGTAACCCCTGGACTCATGGTTAAAGTTGCCCCCCCCCCCCCATCTGAAATGGCACCCCTGACTCTTCTGGCTATTTCCCTACCCCATGCTTGACCCCTTCTGCTCTGTCCCCTCCAACTTGTCACTGTCCCCAGTCTTATTGCTTCCCCACCCTAGCTCCTCATTCCAGTCCCATTCTCCTCACCTACCCAGTCCTAGTTTCTACCCCTCAGGCTTCTCAACCCAGCCCAGTCTCTCTGCCCACACAGTCCTAGTCTCAGCCCTCTGGATTCTGTGTCTCAGTCCTAGTTCTCCCTTTCCCTCGCCACACATGCCCATTCTCTCGCTCTCCACACTCTTATATATTCATAGAATCTTTATCTAGTCTCAGTGTACCTGAGCCCAGCTCCTTATCCGGGAGGGAATTTGGGTTTGGGAGGGGGCTCAGGACAGGGGAAGGGGGTTCGGGTGCTGGAGGGGGCGAGGGATGCAGGCTCTGGGCGGCGCTTATCTCGGGTGGCTCCCTGGAAACGGCCGGCATGTCCCTGCAGTTCTTAGGTAGAGGCTCAGCCAGGCGGCTCTGTGTGCTGCCCCCGCCCACAGGCACACAGCTCCCATTGGCCGCGGTTCCGGGCCAGCTGGAGCCGTGGAGCCACACTCCAGGTGGGGGCAGCGCGTGGAGCTTCCCTGGCCACCCCTGCGCCTAGGAGCTGCAGGGACGTACTGGCTGCTTCTGGGAGCCACACAGAGCCAGGGAAGGCAGGAAGCCTGCCTTAGTCCCGCTGCACCACCGACTGGACTTTCAACAGCCAGGTCAGCGGTGCTGACTGGAGCCGCCAGGGTCCCTTTTTCGCCTCTGCCCCCAGTTTCAGTTTATTTGCCCAACCAGTCCAGTCTGTCCCTCACCTCAACTCCCAGTGGCACTCTCCCTACCCTGTGCCAGTCTACACTCCCTGTCCACCGTCAGCACTCATGCCTAATGGTCAGAGCAGCAGCCAGTCAGGCATAGCAGTTGGGGCAAGATTCAGAGACCAGGAACAGCTCTGAGGGTCAGAGCCAGACTCAGGAACTAGGAGTCAGAGCTGGACCTATTGGCTTCGCCCGCCCACTGCTAAAGGATCCCCCCCCAACCTAAGGGGAGGACCCACAGGACCTAAAACCCAAATGATAACGGGGGACAACTAATGTAAAAACAGGGACAGGAGTGCGATTAAAGGGTCAAAAGGAGGGAACCTGACGGGGACACCGAGCAGAGAGAAAGGAGCTGGAACCAGGCAGGAACCAAACATGGGAGTAGGGCTGGAACAAACTGGAGAGGACTGGGAACAAGGTAGGCACAGGAACAATCACAGCTGTGGGCATAAGCATTGAACAGCTGGCTAGCAGCCTCCTCAGTGTTACTGGGCATAAGTAAGAGCACACCTTTTATCTCCCTTCAACCAATCAGGTGGTTCTGCTGTATCCCATCTGGGCTCATTAGTCTGCCTGCCTGGAGACCATACTAGCTAGTCCCAGGCCCAGCTGCGGCCCTCATTTCTCACCTCCCACCCCAGCTCCTTGTCTCAATCTATCGCCCCTCCCCCTTCAGTCTGGCTTTTATCCCCTCTGTATTTGAATGAGACCGCTTCCTCTTCCATGCTGCCTGGGTTTAAGCAGAGGGAAAGCACAGGAGAAATAGGCTCCCTGCTCTCCTTTCTAGCGCCTGGACCTGGCACAACCTGCAACAACCCAGAGCACAATTGCAAGGCAAGCCCTGCTCTGCCCTGGTTTGGAGCATGCCCTATGTGGAAGGAATCTTCAGGGAATTTTGCTGTGAATCTCTAGGAAGTCTCTACTATGTGTAAACCACGATTGCCTTTGATGGCTGTAGGTGGATAGACTCTTAGCTCCTCCACTAACCAACAGCTGCTTCCACTGCTTGGGGTGAGGTGTTGGGGGATTGGCTTCTGCCTGCTCCATCCTTGTTGCTTCCACTACTTTGGAATCTAATTCTGTCTCCTTGTTCCACCCACACTGCCTGGTGGGACCTGCTCCTGCCTCCCCATTCCTCTCACAACACCCCCACTCCCTGTGCCTAAGGAGAAACTAGCTGCTTGAACTCTGAATTTCGAGCCTGAGAACAATTACTCTTTCATCCACTGCACATATTATTTGAATGCCATCCAACAAAATCCGTAACCAATGCACTCGGTGATGAATTGTACCTTCAGTTACACATAGGCAGCTTATTGAAATCAGAACATACATAGAATCATATAATAGAAACTGTACATGCCTCAGTGAATTGCAGCCTATAATTCTGATCACTCAGTTTTTGCTCTTATCCCTTCAGTGAGAATAAGGACTATGGGATTAAGCCCAATGATCCTGATTCTCAATTACAGTAAGGTTTTCCTTTACGCTGCCAGAGCAGTATAAAAGGGACATTAGTGTAAATGAGAATAAGGCCTATGACTTCAAAGAGGTTGTACAGGTGTAACTGGGGGCACAGTGTAGTCCACCATTTCTCAAATGTGGCCACCATGGGGTTTCCTGGTGGCCACGGCAGTTTCCTGGGCAGGGTGGGGGGACCATCAGCCCCTCCCCTTCGTCCCTGTTGCTCTTGCATGCGCTGCCTATCTGGAGACACAGGTGGGACACACAATGCTTAAGGAGCAAGGTGAGGTGGCGAGGAGGGGGTGAGAAGGCGAGCGGTGAGGCGAGCAACGGGTGGGTGGGTGGTGAGGAGGCGAGCAGCGAGGTGAGCAGTGAGTGGGGGGTGCCTGGTGGGGGAGTAAGGAGGCAAGCGGTGAGCCAGCAGCAGGGTGAGTAGGAGGGAGGATGGGAGGGAGGGAGGCGGGCGGGTAGGGGGAGGGACTGCAAGCAGGGGAGTGAGGAGGCAAGCATGGGTGTGTGTGAGGAGGCAAGCGGCGGGTGGGGGGTGAGGAGGCGAGCGGTGGGCGCATGGGCAGAGGGTGGAGCCCCCCTTTCGGGAGGCTAGCCCCAAACTCCACCCCTTCTGCCCTCACTCACCCCACCCCCGGCAGCTGGAGCCCCGAAAGCCCCTGCGCCTGGAGCCACAAGCCCCTCGCCCAGAGAAGCCCCAAGCGCCCCCCTCCCGCGACCAGCCCGGAGCCCTGAGTCCTCGCCTCTGCCGGAGGAGCCCCGGGCCAGCCACAGCCGTGCTTCCCCTCCCCTCCCCAAACCCAAGCCACCCAGATATGTTTTTTATTATTATTTGAACTTCAATTATGTCAAAGCATTTTTAAATTTACTTCAGAATTGTTATACAGATAACCACTTTTGCAAAAAAAGCAAAAGAAACAATAATAAAAAAGACAAGAATGTGCAAAGCACCTTATTTGTGTTTCTATTCTGTTAGGTCCAGTAAAGAATAGAGATAACTGTGCATGATTTTTATTATTGAGTCTGCAAAAAAGCCCCCAAACCTTACATAAATAAGTTAAAATGATTTAGATGTATATATGTGCATATTACTTTATTAACTTTAGGAAAAATAAATAACTTTAGGAAAAAGTGTCAATGTGGCCACCAGGAAGAGTTGGTGGCCGCACTCTGAGGCCACCAAAAAATGCATTGCGAGAACCCCTGATTTAGTCATTTTTGGCTGAAGATGAGCCTGCTAGTGTTAGGAGCACTGGACCAGATTTGATACCCTTACTGAAACGTATCAGGACCTTGCTCCATGAGTAATGTCATTAACTTCAGTGGAGCTGTGCGTGACATAGGATAGTATTCAGTATGAGAAAGGGGATCAGAGTCTGGTCCATTATACATATGTCATTTTGTTTTATCTGAGGGATTGTCCCAGTGAGTATGACCTTCACTATGATTTTCTAGTTTTGGTTTATCCAGGAGTTCTTAAACTTCACTGCACTGCAACCCCCTTCTCACAACAAAAATTACTACACGACTCCAGGAGCGGGGACCAAAGCCTGAGCCTGCCCAATCCCTGTCTGGAGGAGCGGGGATGACAAAAGCCAACTTCCCACTGCCCCGGGAGGAAGGAGGCAAAGCCGAAGCCCAAGGGGGTTCAGCCCCTGGCAGGGGGCCTGTAATCTCAGCCCAACTGCACCAAGGCTGAAGCCCTCAGGCTTCGGCCCCAGACAGTAGGGATTGGGCTTTGGCTTCGGCCCCTGGCCCCAGCAAGTCTAAGTCAACCCTGGCGACCCCATTAAAATGGGGTCCCAACCCACACTTTGAGAACCGCTGGTTTAATCTCTTATCCTCGAGAGTAAAAATTCCCATCTGTATTTAAAGCATGGCTACTTTGTGATCTCACTAATCACTGAAATTTACACCACAATATACTGATCAAGGGAGTATTCCATTTTCAGGACACTAAATCAATGTTACTAAATTAAGTTAATACTTAAGTAGGAAAAATACTTAATAATTCCTTCTTATCTAGTCCAGATGGATTGATTTCTTTTCCTACGAGTGCAGTTTATGATAATAGGGCTAGATTGAGAAAGGAGACCTATGCATGGAAACACCTGTCTCCTAGGTGCCCTGCCAGTGGAATTCACAGCCCTGTGTTAGCTGCCCAGGATCCCCATGCATTATATGGCTAAAATTAAGTGCCTAAGATTAAGAACAGGCTTCACAGAAGCCAGCAACTGAGTGGGGAGCTGCCTAAGCTAGCCAGGAGTGAAATGAAGAGGCAGGGTTTAGGGCCCAGCTCTATAAAGGTATATAGGCACCTAACTGACAGTCTGCAAGGAGGTGCCTCCTTATGATCAGGATTCTCTGCTGTGAACCTTCTCCTGGATTTAGGCACCTAAACCAGGTCAGCTCTTTCTCATGAAAAAGGAGAGAGAGAGACACCCCCATCCCATTATAGCCAATAGCCCAAGGGTTAGTGGACCCATGTGGGAGAGTTGTTTTCAAATTCCAGCTCTGCCTGACTTGATCCCTGTTCTCTCAGGTGAGTGCCGTAACCACTATCTGAATATTGGTTATTCAGCGGTGGGGTCTCTCTGTCTTTCCTGTTGAAGCTGTTCCACTTGGAGTAAATCATTACATTTCCATTGGGTCAGAAAAGAGTGAGTGAGTCTGTAGCCTAGTGGGTAGCGCAGTTGCCTCGGCTGTAAAAGCATCAGGTTCAAGTACCTGCACCAGTGAATAGTTAAGTGTCTATACACAATGGAACAATATCAACAGGAGAGAGACATCCATATCCAATGGTTTGGTGGTTAGAGCCCTGTTCTGGAAGGAAGGCAAGCTGGATTCATCTCCCTACTTCCAAATAAAGCAGACCAGGGATTCAAACCTAAGCATCTCACCTCCTTGATGAATACTCAAACTACTGATATGAAATGCACAGTTTGCCCCTCGCTGTTTTTTGTACCGGTTAAGTGAACTCAGTTCATACTTACTACATTGGTCCATTCAGGAAGATAGGCAGGGGAACATCTAATTTGAGACTCCCACTGGCACATAGGCATGAGCTAGGGTGCTGAGCAGCTCAGTGTCATCAGGGTTTAGGAAGTCTTCCACACTCCTACTGGCAGAAACACCTAAAGAGTTAGGTAGCAGCTGGGCAAGGACTTTGTGAATGCCAGTGACATCTAAACGTTGGACTTAGGCACCTAGAGAGGCAGTTCCTTTGTAAATCTAGCCCATATTGTCTGAACAAGAGAGGGAAAGTTCTAGAAGAACATACACAAAAAAGCCTTTGCATTTCTCTTTGTGTGAGAAATGTTCCCCATGTATAATTTAAATATCAATGTCAAGTCTCCAGCTCTGCAGCTGCTCAGCACACAGAACTCTCACAAAAGCGAATGGGAGAGCTACCTCTGGAGGGGCTACAAGAATAATGACCCTGCAATTGACTACAATAGATATTCTGCATGAGTGAGGAGTGCAACATTGGCCAACAGTATTTGTAAAGTGCTTGTGGATCCTGTGGGGTGAGAGGCACAACAATATTTAAATGTGCTCTGACATTTTATTAGACAAAGCTTCTTCATCGTTGTAAATCTTATTGGAAACATACAACTCAGTCTGCTACGTATTTCATTTCCATTTTTTTTTAAATGCATTAATGTCGTCTTCAAGTGTGAGTGATGAGAAAATAGTGTGGAAAATTAGATCTGGGCTGATTCATCACAAATTACTCCAGTCTGACACTGGTGAAACACTACTGACTTCAATGGAGTTACACCAGTGTAAAGAGAGAGTCAGGCAGTGGTGATTGAAGCCTAATAGTTGCGAGTTTTGGTCATTTTTTTAGAATAAAATAATTATTCACTATTTTTTCCTTATTCAACCATTTCTACCAAAATATAGGAATGATGAAAAAGGAGTTTTTCTAGGAAAAAAGGGCCAGATTTTCTGCTAATGTAAACTGGTGCAGCTCCATTTGCCTCAGTATGGTCAATGGAGAGATATCAGTTTACACCAGCAGAGAATTTAGCCCACCATATCCTAGAGTGACAAATTAAATTAATGTAAAAATATCTTTGTCCAGTTATCCCTGAGAAAGTCATTTGGTATGAAACTGGAGACAATATCTATTGAGTAATGACCTGCTATTGAAAGAAGACTCCCACTTCTGTTGGATTAGTTGGCTTTACCCATTACCAAGTTTCACAAAATGCTAATAAAATATTTATTTGGCTATTACTTTTCTTGACCTATTAGTTGAGTTCACTAATGGATTCAGGCTTCCCATAGATAAAGTTATACATTGATCTGAAGCTTAGCTAAGCTATTCTCATCTTTGGTGTCTATTTTCAATTTTCTCTAAAATGTATTCCTACCTTTTAAAATCAGAGTAAAGGCTATAAAGTTGTGAAAATGAAAGGAGAAAAAAATCACAAATCTTACCTCAAATATTCCTTTCTCAATAAGCCTGTGAAAGGAAAATTAATTGTCTAGCCCAATGGCCTTTTGTTTAGGACATCGTATTAAAACCCTATGACTCTATGTTGTGTATTTCATGTTTGGTCAAAGATTTATTAATTGAAAAAAATTCTTGTTCCTGTTACAGGGCAAAATTCTCCTCTCAGATTTTACTAATGGATCCTGAATCTAGGGTGACCAGATGTCCCGATTTTATAGGGACAGTCCCGATATTTGGGGCTTTTTCTTATATAGGCTTTTATTACCCCCCACTCCCATCCCAATTTTTCACACTTGCTGTCTGGTCACCCTACCTGAATCTGATTTTCTTATCTCCATGCATATCTTCATTCATAGTAGCGGGAATTCAACATGTAGGAAAACTGGGATATTGGAGTTGATAGGCATCAGGGAGGATTTAAAAGGGATTCTTGCCCAAACAACAGAAGGAGTTAAATTATTTCTTCCTCAAAATATATGTGCATGATAAATGTGAAAGAAGCATTGAGGTTAAAAATGCCATTTATAGGAAAGATTCATGTACTATTAAAGAGACTGCCAAGTCCCTGTGGATGGTATCTAAGGCAGCACTAGAGGTTTAGTCCCATCTGCAGAAATGCTGCCCCTGAAAACACTACACCCTGCAGGAACAAACATTCAAAAAGGTTGGCTCCTATTTGAATTTTATCAAGTCTCAGGAGAGAAGTAAGGCAAATGTTGGGAGGGTAAAAATTAAGGGTCTGCTCTAGAGAGAGTAATGACCTGATTCTGTGAGGTACTGAGCACCTACCCACATCTCTAACTGAAGTCAGTGGGAGCTAAGTGTTCCCAAGCATCTTGCAGGGGTGAGTTCTAAGGGGGAGGATAATGCACATGACATCTTTCTTACCCAGGCAAGTGGAAAGCAGGCTTCCTGAAAGGAGGATGTGCTTTAAAGATCTTGCTGTGTTTCCCTTCTGGTAAATCTGTAATAGGAGTTATAGGTGTGAAATGCACATATCTGATAGGGTTGGAATTTTATCATGAAAAAAGGGACACAATTTTTCAACAAAAAAATTAATGTAAAATGTTTCTGAATGTATAGTGGCCACACTGGGCCATACCAAGGTCCATCTTGCCCAGTTTCCTGTCGTCTGACAGTGGCCAATGCCAGATACTTCAAAGGGAATGAAAATAACTGGGAAATTATCAAGTGATCCATCCCTTGTCGTCCAGTCCCAGCATCTGGCCATCAGAGCTTATGGATAGCCAGAGCATGAGGTTGCGTCCCTGACCATCTTGGCTAATTGCCATTAGATCATTGCCACTGATCTAATTCTTTTTTGAAACCAGTTATAGTTTTGGCCTTCAACATCCCCTGGCAACGAGTTCCACAGGCTGACTATGCATTGTGTGAATAAATACTTCCTTTTGTTTGTTTTAAACCTCTGCCTATTAATTTAAAACAAACAAAAGGAAGTACTTCTGTTTTTCAATCAACTTATTCTACAAGGTTTATCAATACAGACACCCCCTGGGTTATGCAAACCCGACTTACGCAAATCTGCACTCTCGGAAAAAGTTCCATAAGCTAGAAATAGGAGGGTTTTTTTTGGTTTGTTTTTTGGTTTGTTTTGCGTAATGGTCGGGCATACATTTCCGACTTACGCAAAATTCGAGTTATCCAAGGCATTCCGGAATGGAACGCTTGCGTAAGTCGGGGAGCGTCTGTACTGTCGCCTTCATTTAGCACCTGACCGGATAACATATCCCCATAAATGACTACTAGCCTTTAGGCATGTGCAGCATTCTGGAAATCCGTTGCATATATGACTATAGGATGGTTGAATAATACCAAATAGAATAGTTTGTCTTCTCCATGAAATATCAAGGCATAGACTGAACATGGACTTAAAACTGATGTCTGTCATTTACTGTCATGCAAATGTACATTTTTTTAAAGATGTCTTCTGTCTACAGGAGCAGCTGAAATGCATTTGTGAACCATGTAGGTACACTGTGGAGATGAAAGGAATCAAATAGAGCACAGAGAAAAGTAGTAGAATGTGAAACACATTACTGCCTTTCCCCCAGTAGTACTGCATGTGTAATACATGAGAAAGATGACATCATCCGCCAAAGGGCCTGGATTCACAAACATACCATAAATCATTCAACAAAATGATGAACCAGCAACAGGGGCCATTGGAGTCATGTGCTTAAACATGTATTATTTACCCAATAATCTATATCAGCTCCTTCAGAGTGCTTCCAATCTCTCAGGTAAATATGATAAATATAGTCATCTAAAAATTATGATACATGTTTATCATGTTTCCTTTAAATTCACAGCTGGCTTTGTGAAGAATAAAAACCCTTTTATAGTATTTTTTAAATAAAGTATTAATATCATGTTAATAGGGCCATTGGTGAACATGGTGCTTTCCAGATATGCAAAGAGACAATGATCTTGCTCTTGAGGATTTTACAGTCTACGGGTAAAATATTCAAAGCACCTAAGTGACTTCAGACTCTTCAGAAAGTACCATTGATTGTCAACAAGATTTAGGCTCCTAAGTGCTAAAATCACTGGGAATTAAGTCCCTGTGGGTATGTCTACACTGCAATCACGGGGTATGACTGCAGCTCATGTAGACATACCTGAGCTAGCTTTAATCTAGCTGGCAAGGGTACTGGAGCAGTGAAGCCACAACAGCTTGTGCTTCAGCATAGGCTTTACAAGCCTAGCTACTTTCCAAAGTATTTACTGCCCAAGTATTTAAAACCAAAAGAAATCTGAGTACTGTACTTTGAAACAATATTTAGAAACAGAAAACCATTCCACATTTCAGAGGCAAATAGCATAGGATGCCAATTTCAAAGTCACTGACTACAGAATTATGGAGCTCATCATTTGAAGTATCAGTTGTGATAATCTGGTCACTATAATTTGATGCCAGCAAAATTCAAGGCAGGGATGGCGCTTGGAGAAATATTTGCATATGTTTCTGCATTTTAAAGCTAAATTCAGATTATCACCAATTTTTTTTAAAGTTACATACAACTTGCTTAAAATTTTAATTCTAAAGGTGTTTTTGCTTTATGATGCATGCATCTGATTACTAAAAGACAAGCAGAAAAGTTATATGACAATGATTCCACATCACTTGCCTGGAAAGTTTGAACTCAGTGGTAAATATCAATGGTGCAGTGGGAAAGAAAAGTGCAGGATATACAAACTATCCAACAGGTGTAAATGCTCCATAAAGAATGGAGTATCCATTTGAGTCCCAAGGTCCAACTGGTGAGTCCATAAAAGGTAACAGCGTGTTCTTACTAAGCGTGATTGAAAGTTTGCCCCATTTTGCCAAATTCACTTTCTTTTCAAGGGCTGTACAGTGATTGTGTGTATGCCAAACATAACAGACATTTTGAAAATTTGGCTCAATACTAATAGTATTCAGTACGCGTATTGTGATTTCACTTTCAAAGTTTTGCCAATATTAAGGGCTAGTCTGTATCTTAATGTCATGGCTCTTCTTTGAGAAGGATCCATGCTGCCACAGAAGCTGCAGGAGGAATTTTGGCTTCCTGCCAAAATGCTTTACTTCAAGCTAAGGATGGCAGCTGAGTCCCCCCCTTAAGTGGGTGTGCGGTGCACTCTCCACTGTACACAGCCAACTCATCTGGCTGTGGCAAAGGAGATGGGGCTTTGACATATTCTGATTCTGCACTTTTGGGGGAGGCTAGCCACCCTAGCCGGTGATTTCAGGGAGCAATGATAGCGCCCAGCAACACTGTGGCTTGCCACTGCACAAAGAAACAAGTGAAGAAAGGTTTTTGTGCTATTTTCCCATGCACTAGTGCATAGGTGCAGGGCCATCCACAATGTAGCTCTTATTATTTTATCTGTCAATAGTATCACTTTCATGAAAAGGATACAGTCCTTTGTCCTGGTTAGAGCTGGATGAAAATTTTCAGATTTATTGAGGTTTCAGGTTGGTTGAAACTAGTAGGAGTTTTAGATGAATTTGGCAAATAGTTTCAGCCAAAAAAAAAAAAGAATTTTTTCCCTCAAAAGAATTGAAATTAGGGCTGTCGATTAATTGCAGTTAACTCATGCGATTAACTCAAAAAAATTAATCGTGATTAATCGCAGTTTTAATTGCACTGTTAAACAAGAGACTACCAATTCAAATTTATTAAATATTTTGGCTGTTTTTCTACATTTTCATGTATATCTTATATTCTGTGTTGTAACTGAAATCAAAGTGTATATTTTGATTACAAATATTTGCACATTAAAAATGATAGAAGAAATAGTATTTTTCAATTCACCTCATACAAGTACTGTAGTGCAATCTCTTTGTACTAAAAGTGAAATTTACAAATGTAGATTTTTTTTGGTTACATAACTGCACTCAAAAACAAAACAATGTAAAACTTCAGAGGCTACAAGTCCACTCAATCCTACTTCTTGTTCAGCCAATCGCTAAGACAAACAAGTTTGTTTACATTTACAGGAGATAATGGTGCCCTCTTATTATTTACAATGTCACCAGAAAGTGAGAACAGGCATTTGCATGGCACTTCTGTAGCCAGCATTACAAGATATTTACATGCCAGGTATGCTAAACATTCATATGCCCCTTCATGCTTCAGCCACCATTCCAGAGGACATGCTTCCATGCTGATGATGTTCATAAAAAAAATAACGTGTTAATTAAATTTGTGACTGAACTCCTTGGGGGAGAATTGTATGTCCCCTGCTCTGTTTTACCCACATTCTGCCTAATATTTTATATTATAGCAGTCTCAGATGATGACCCAGCACATGTTCATTTTAAGAACACTTTCACTGCAGATTTCACAAAACACAAAGAAGGTACCAATGTGAGATTTGTAAAGATAGCTATAGGACTCAACCCAAGGTTTAAGAATCTGAAGTGCCTTCCAAAATCTGAGAGGGACGAGGTAGGGAACATGCTTTCAGAAATCTTAAAAGAGCAGCACTCTGATGTGGAAGTTACAGAACCTGAACCACCAAAAAAGAAAAGCAATCTTCTGCTGGTGGCATCTGACTCAGATAATGAAAATGAACATGCATCAGTCCACACTGATTTTGATGGTTTTTGAGCAGAACCCGTCATCAACATGGACGCATATCCCCTGGAATGGTGGTTGAAGTATGCACATCTGGCACGTAAATATCTTGCAACGCCGGCTACAACAGTGCCATGAGAACACCTGTTCTCACTTTCAGGTGACATTGTAAACAAGAAGTGGGCAGCATTATCTCCTGCATATGTAAACAAACTTGTTTGTCTGAACGATTGCCTGAACAAGAAGTAGGACTGAGTGGACTTGCAAGCTCTAACATTTTACATTGTTTTATTTGTGAATGCAGTATTTTTGTACATAATTCTATATTTTCAAGTTCAACTTTCATGATAAAGATATTGCATTACAGTACTTGTATTAGGTATATTGAAAAATACTATTTCTTTTGTCTTTTTACAGTGCAAACACTTGTAATAAAAATAAATATAAAGTGAGCAGTGTACACTTTGTATTCTGTGTTGTAATTGAAATCAATATATTTGAAAATGTAGAAAACATCCAAAAATATTTAAATAAATGGTATTCTATTATTAACAGTGCAATTAATCACACAATTAATCATGATTAATTTTTTTAATCGCTTGACGGCTCCAGTTGAAATTATTTGTTTCAACAGTTTCCAGATGAAACATTTTGTACCTTCATTTTGAGACAAAATTTAGCCAGATTTATTTTTTAAAAGACTGCATTTCAGGTCAAAAAAATGTTTTTTTGACCTGAAACAATTTTTGTTTGTTTGGGTTTTTTTTGTTTCAGCAAAGTGGATTTTTCAGGATTATTATTAATTATTATTATTATGATTCAGCCACAGTTCATTTCTATGACCTGTTTAGGTATTAACATTTTTTTTTTAAAAAAAGGCCATCAAGTTGATTAGATCATGAAATTAAATACATAGAGGGGAAGGAGGCAACCGGGTGACATTTATGGATATGACCAGAATAGTTGAAGAGATGTAGAGGTCTGATTGGAGGTTCAGAGAAGGAAGAGGGGAGGTGGAGGAAACAGCAGTAATGAGCAGTTCTAAGGAGGTACAGGTGCATTCTTAGACCAGATGTCCTCCCAAAACCATCAGGCATATGTAATGTCCTGTGTATGTTCCCTTTAGATTCCAACCAAAGAAGGGACTCCCCCCCTACTCCAAATCCATCCTAGGTCTTTCACTGTATGCCAGGATAGAACTTCAGCTGTTGAGTCAATGTGGCCTGACTATGCATGGAATGCAGACATAATAGAAAACAATCACAGTTATATACCTCGCTATTACAGCAATAGTAGAACTGGTTGAGATTTCCAAAGTTTGTGTTTTCAATGAAATCTTTGTGATGTTGTTCTTTGGTTTGTTGTTGGTTTTGTTTTCTGTTGATGTTTGTTGTTTTTTCTGGAGTGGGGGATTTCCTGTGATTTTTGACTAGCAGAAGAACTGGTTGAAATGTTTTTATGTTCATAATTTCAGGGGAGAAATGGATGAAATTTTCACAAACTTTCTTCACAGCTTTCCCATCAGCCCATGTCTAATCTTGCTTTGTGGAAGTTCTGGTGAGCTATAACACAGCTGTATGATCTAGTGCAGTATGAGTGAGTTACTAAGTAAATAAATTATTAATAATAATAATAATAATTTGCATTACCATAGTGCCTAGGAGCTGCAGGCATGGATCAGGACCCCAGTCTGCTAGATGTACAAACACAGAACATAAAGACAGTCCCTGCCCCTTGTATTATAATACAGTTTACTAAAAGAACTTTGCATTTCTAACTGCCAGAAACAATTTCTAACAGAATTTATTTGAATACTGGATACCTCCATGTAACTCTTTTGCATTTAAGCACTTTTTTGCTTCTCTTAATCTGCCACAATGACAGGACACTTGTTTAAGCATGAGCCAAAAGAGCATATTTCTCCACATAATTTTTGTTTTCAGGTTATTGGCTAAATTTCTTTAATGTTTTATAAAGTACATTACTAGCAGAAAATAAAATCTCCCAGGAATTAATTATGTTTGTTTTTCTTTCAAGTGAGGATATTTTTGAGGGAATTATGAAATCTTCATTTGCAGCTAAATAGGTATTATATTCAAGGATTTTAAATGAGTAGTTATGGTAATTCTGTTTATGGTAGCCATTTGTATGTATGTGGAGAGAAGATACTGCTGATGCTCATTTAAAAAGTGTGAGGATTTATAGAGGAAAATCGAAATGTTTTTACACATAGGGTAACTGATGTAAGTATAGAATTTCATTTTTAACAAAGTGAGACACTTAGGTCCCCAAACTTGTAACAAGGGCTCTATATGGGGCTAATCCATGCACTACCCGTCACAGGATCAGGGCTTAAATATGCTCATTTTCATATCAGTACCCAGAAGTCTCTTTCAGCTCTCAGCTCTTTCATGGCTATTTTCATAAGTATTTCAGTGTTGTCTGGACTCTGGGAACAAGACAAAAGATTCTGAGGATACCTCAACAGCCTTTCATTTATATTCCACAATTTACCTCTCTGCCAAACAGATGATGCCATCCCATATTAATTATTGCAAATTATTATTTATTGAATGCTACCAATGTATTTAGAGTTGTACAAACAGAATGGAAGACTTGGTCCTATCTCAAATTGCTTACTGGCTAAATCAGCTTCATATAGTATTACAGATGATGCATCAGAAGGTTCAGTCTCCAAGTGATGCACTTCTATATTTGGTGAAGTATTGCTGAAAGAGTTAGTGGAAGAGGTGTTTTATAGAGGTATGAGAATGACGGGGAGAAGATTATTTAGATCACAAGAAGAGAAAGGGAGACATAGATAAAGGCATAAAGGTGAGAAGAATACATGCTTGAATCCCGTTGCAGTGATTACACTTGAGCATGTTCTCAAAGTTCCGCATGTGCTTAAGTGCTGTGCTGAATCAGGGCATTACTGTTTTAATACTTGTATTCTGGTAACTTCCATGGGCCCCAGTCAAAATTTCAAAAATTTGTTTTTTCCACCATTTCTCCCCTTTTTTCTTTTCCTTTTTGCAATAAAGTGAATTATATCCATTTTTTTGTTTTTTGTTTTCCCCTCCCCCTTTTTCATTTGCTTTTTAATACTCTGTAACTGTTCAAAACCACTTCAACTTTAGAAAAGTGTGTGGCAAAAGGAAAAATGAGACTAACTTTGTAACTCTGTGCCTTTTAAAAGCTTTTCTCGGCTTTTTGAAAAGTTAGTGTGGCAGAGTTACAGAGTTTCTTTTTTCCTTTTACCTCTCTGTACCTTTTCCAAAGTTAAGGAAGGTTTGGAAAGTTACAGTGTCAAAAATGAAATTAAAAATTGTGTGTGGGGAAGAAGGGGGACCCCAGACATTCATTCCATTGCATTTAGTAGCAAAAGAGGGGAAACAAAAATACAGAGTCTAAATTTCAATGAAAAACCCAAACTTTTTTTATAAAACTGAAAGTTTATTTGCAAATGTTTAGTTTTTTTAAAAATGTAAGCCATTTTTTGTTGGAAAAAATGTTTTGGATGAAAAATTTGGACCATCTGTAATTGGGCCCCATTGTTCAAGGCAATGAAATAAACAATGGTAGATAAGACCCCTGCAAACAGACATTTTCTTCTTGATTTTCAAAACCAGCTATCACCAACTGCCCATAACTCAATGCTCCCCAAACCTTTCAGGGTCATGCCTCCCTTGCCCCTTTCCATGGGAAAAGGGGAGGGGACGCAGGCTAGGGTAAGGGGGCCGAGGCTCAAGCTGTAGCTAGGGATAGGGGTGGGGCTGGGAGTGGGACCGGGGCCGGGACTGGAGCCACAGCCAGGGGCCGAGGCTGGAGCAGAGCAGCAACTAGTCTGCAGTGGGGTCCAGCAGCTGGGCCCGTGTCTGGGTGCGGATCCGCAGCTGGGGTCGAGGCTGGAGATGGGGCCGGGAGCCAGGGACGCGGCCAGAGCAGAACTAGGGGTGGGGAGGGGTTGGGTGGGGCTTCCTCCCTGCCCCCGTGGGGGTTGGCCTGAGCCCCACTGGGCCCTGTGAACATTCCTCTGTGCCCCCCAGTTTGGGGACCTCTGCCCTAACTATTAGTAATGATATATTGGTCATGTTTTGTAAGCATTGCTGTAGAAATAGATCAGGAGAAGGAATGTTGGAGGGGCAGACCCGTGTAGCACCTTGAAAGTAATGGCAAGAAACTTGAACCTGATGTGAAAAGATAAGGGGAATTAGTGAATGGATTCAAAAGAGGAGAGTGGCATGGTCAGAACAACAGGAGAAGACAATTTTTGCAGCAGCATTTTTTATAGGCAAGATGAAATACATGGAGGCCAACAAAGGTAAGATTACAGGAATCAAATAGGCCCAGGACAAGGATTGTGACCCACAGTCCTTGAAACTGGGTCTTTAGGAACAGCCTGATGAGCACTGCTAACCCAGGAAGCCGAGCCCCAGTTTGAGACTCTACCCTGCTGTCTCACTAGCAGAGTCACCAATTGACCTGCTGGCCCTACTTAAACCATCAGCAGGAAAAGGAAGCTGTTTGAACAACTGGGATCTACCCTGCTCTGGACTGTATACCTTGTGCCTCCAGCTTCCATTCCCACAGCGTATCTTCATGGCACCTTGACTTGGCTTTGCTCCTGGCATCTGACTTATCCTCTGGTTTGTCCCCTGTCTCTGACTCCTTGGTATCCTGACTCTGATTACCGACTTGTGGTTCTGATCTCTGGTTTGTCTTCTGCCTCTGATCTCCAGGTATCCTGACCCAGCTGATTCTTGGCTCCTGACTGTGGACCCTGGCTCTGACCACTATGTCTGACTGCCCATGATCTGGCCCTGACAGGTGGGATGCCAGGAAGAGATGGATCTCAGAGCTGATGTATAGTATAAAAAACAATAGAGAATTTGGCAAGAGTCTGACAGTGACAAAAGAAAGAAGGTGGTGAGGTTTTTTTGAATTAGCTATGTTAAGTTCATTTAAGCACTATATTTACTTTTTCCATCAATAAATACTTGTGAACAGTAAAAACAAAACAAAACAAAAAACAATGACCCAGACACAACTCACTCCTACCTCCCCCCAATGAGTCTCTTAAAGAGATAACTCCTATTAGGCACATGGGTTACACTAGGACAGTGGTCACCAACCAGTTGATCGCAATCGACTGGTCGATCCTAGAGGATCTCCCACTCTATCATGATCTCTGGCAGCGCAGCAGGGCTGCCGCTAAGACATTTTCCCTGCCTGACCCGGCCCCGCGCCACTCCCAGAAGCGGCCAGCACAGTCCCAGGGACAGGGAGGCATGCAAGCACTGCCCCTGCAGATCCCATTGGCCAGGAATGGGGACCTGTGGCCAATGGGATCTGTGGGAGTAGTGCTTGCAGAAAGGGGCAGCGCGCAGAGCCACGTGCCACCCCACCACCCCCAGGGACTGCAGGGGTATGTTGTCCCCTTCTGGGAGTGACATGGGGCCGGGGTAGGCAGGGAGCCTGCCTTAGCAGCAGCCATGCTGTGCTGCCAACTGGGAGCTGTCCGAGGTAATGCTGCCCGGCGGGAGGCCACATCCCAACCCTGAGCCCCCTCCTGGAGCCAGCAGCCCATGCCCCCTCCAGAACCCTGACCTCACTCCTGCACCCGAAGCCCCAGCCTTTAGCCCCCTCCCAGAGCCAGCACCCTGTACCCCCTCTTACACCCCAACACTCTGCCCCAGCCCAGAACCCCCTTCTGCACCCAAACTCCCTCCCAGAGTTTGCACCCTCACCCCCACTTTCACCCCAACCCCCTGCCCCAGGCTCAGCCCAGAGCCCCCTCCCACACTGCAAACCCCTTGGCCCCAGCCCAAAGCCCGTAGCCCCTCCTGAACCCCAACCCCCTACACCAGCCTGGTGAAAGTGAGTGAGGGTGGGGAAGAGCGACTGATGGAAAGAGGGGGGGATTGAGTGAGTGGGGCGGGGCTTTGGGGAAGGGGTGAGGCCTCAGGGAAGGGGCGTGGTAGATCCTGGGTTGCCCTTAAATTCAAAAAGTGATCTTGAGCGTAAAAAGGTTGGAGACCACAGCACTAGGACAATTACTATTTGCCTGTCATATTTGGTAGAAGTGAGTAGAGCAGCCTGAAACAGACGGATTATGCCTACAGCAAGGAAGTTGTGCAGAGATCCTTAATCATTGCAAGTAAACTTATCCTTGATGCAGATTCTGCTGACCAATGCATATGGTTTTGAGGAAGACTATGATCACAGTGAGGGTAGTTTTTAGATATTACAGGGCCCATTCCAACTCCCATTAAAGTCAAGGGAGAGCATTCCATTGACATCAATGGGAGTTGGATCAGGGACATAGATTTGGCATAAAAGTAGTTGTTATTTATGATAGTTTACTACTAAATTGGGGCCAAATCATACTACTGATTTGTAAATCAGTAGGGATTCTGCTTAATAATCTATGGCACATTTTCCCCTCCTGATTGTTAATAAAAGTAGCAGCCTTTTCCCACATAACTATTTTCCTGTTATATTTGGTAGAAGTGAGTAGGGCAGCTTGAAGCAGATGGAATATGCCTACAGCAGGAAGGTTGTCCAGAGATGCTTAATCATTGCATGTAGAACTTACCCTTGCTGCTGCTGCTGCATGGTGTGTCCTCATTCCAGTGTACTTTAGGGCAATGTGATCTGTAGTCACTCTTTGCTTTGGTGTATGTGGAAGCAGTCACCTTTAGCACACGGCTGTCAATCTATTAGCTGTGCAATGAAACAGTAAAAAGACTCCATGTGAGATGGCTTTTTTGAAGAGATCTGCAGTTTAGAAAGACTAGTGATTATTGGACCAACCTCTGTTGGTGACAGACAAGCTTTTGACTTGTGCAAAGCTCTTTTCTTCTTAGTTATTATTGTTCATTTGTAAGTGTATGGGGATCGGATGTTAAGACAAAGATGCTTTTCTCTGAAAGAGCTACAGTATTTTCCAGAGGAAAATCAAGTGAAGTAGGTTTTTATCATTTTCACTGCATATGCACTTCATAAATAGTATATAAAAATAAAAGTAAATGTACATTAACTTTTATATAGGCAGAGCCTAGAGAGCCATTGTTTAGGCTTTTACAGCCAGACTATTTTAACACTGTCATTTCCAAAACTTTACATAACTAATATAGGTCAGCAATCCATTCCCCAAGAAAGGGTCACAAAAGTTTAATAAGTGCACCTAATTAATACACTCTTTAGTAATAATAATGTTTTGTGTAGCAGTAGCAGTTAGGATGAAGCACTCCAATGGGTCCAGAATCTCTGTCCCATTTTGTCTCCAACTCCCCTGCTGAAGGGTAGCCCTGGTATGGAGGAGTCCCAAGAGGGCATAGAGCCAGAATACACACCTCCTATATCACCCTCATTGGAGCCCCCAGCAGAGGGGACATGTCAGGTGGCGAGGGGAAGGGGATATATGCATGTGTCAGGAATGGGGAAAAGAGCGGTCAGAGGTTGAGCATAGCATGATCTATCTCTGCTCAGCTGGAAGCTACCTTAGATATTATTGCTAGCTGGCACAAGTTAGAGTAGCCTTCACAACATTTGTTTTAAAATCCACTTGAGCAAGTTTAGAGAATAACTCCACTAACCATGCTGTTAAAATATACTGTGTTAAGTTTGGGGCCAGTCACATAACAATGGGTTAAGTTGGCGGGAATTCAGAGAATTTCAACAGAAATGAAGAAGGGACTGGAAAGATTGATTTATGAGGAAAGACATTTTAGAAATCTATAGACAACTAGATTGACCAAATGAGAATTAAGAGGGGTAGGACAGAGCACAACCAGTTTGAATGGTGTGAATGCCAAGGATGGAAAGGAATTATTCAGGGCGGCACAAGGGTTACAACTAAGGGTAATGGGATGAAATTAAGCAATGGAACCTTTAGGCAGAATATCAGGGGAAATGTTCTAAATGTCTATTTACCCTGTGGAGGAGCTTGCCAACTGGTTGAAGCTCCACTACGTCTGTCATTTAAAACTGAACTTGATGAAAACTACCCTATGGAGAGAAATACTGCACTGGCAGGTAATGAAGTAGATGACTAAATAAATCTTCTCTCTCTCTCTCTCTCAATTCTAAGATTATATAACAGTTCGAGTTGAAAACTTTTAGCCTGGTCGTATAATGTCGTACATCCAACTTGAGGTAGTACTATGTGATGCTGAGGAATAGACTTGAATGGAACTGTTTAAAATGTTCACATAGACTATTCTTGCATTTTGAGGTTTAGTAGGCTGGAAAGGATTAAATGATCTTGGAAGGGATAATATAAATGGGGAGGAGAAGACAGAGTCAGGGAGATAAAGGAAGAAAATCACCTGCAATATTTTGGGGGGATTGTGCTCCCTATGATGCCATCATTGTAATAAGTGTTTAAAGCTTGCATGAATTCAGTGAGTCCTGAATGAGCAGTTATCACTCTGTTACTTAATTCTTTGCAATGTGGGCTGATCAAGCCTTTCAATTGCAACTAAAACCTATGTTAATCTTCTATAGCCCTGTAAAACTTTAAACATTCTTTAAAAATATCTAAACATATAATAGAAAAAACCCTTTCCTTTCATTTCTTTATCATATAAACATAGGGCTTGAAGGGGCCTCAAGAGTCATTTGATCTATCTTGCCACACAGAGGAAGGACTGAGTATACCTAGACCATCTCTGACAGGTGTTGGTTTAACCTGTTCTTAAAGCCCTCCAATGATAGGGATTCCACAGCCTCCCTTGGAAAGCTCTTCCAGTGCTTGACTACCCTTATCGTTACAAAAAATTTCACAGAATCAGAGAAATTTATGGCTGGAAGTGACATTGAGAAGCCATCAGGTCCAGCCCCTGCACTGAAGCAGGACCAAGTAAACCAGACCATCCCTGAAAGCTGTTCAACCTGTTCTTAAGCCTCCAATGGTGGGGATTCCACAACCTCCCTTAGAAGCCTGTTCCAGAACTTAACTATCCTTATAGTTGGAAAGTTTTTCCTAATATCTAACCTAAATCACCCTTGCTACAGATTAAGCCCATTACTCCTTGTCCTACCTTCAGTGGACATGGAGAACAATTGATCATCATCCTCTTTATAACAGCCGTTAACATATTTGAAGACTGTTATCACGTCCTTTCCCCTGTCTTTTCAAAAACTAAACATGCCCAGGTTTTTTAGCCTTTCCTCATAGGTCAGGTTTTCTAAACCTTTTTCATTTTTGTTGCTCTCCTCTGGACTCTCTACAATTTATCCACATCTTTCCTAAAGTGTGAAACCCAGAATTGGACACAATACTTCAGCTGTGGCTTCACCGGTGCCAAGTGGAGTGGGACAATTACCTCCTGTGTCTTACATTCCAGAATGATATTATTCTTTTTCACAACAGCATCACTCTATTGACTCGTTGTGATGTTGCACTCCATAATGTTTTATGGAAATATGCTTATGAGTGTGAATATAATGTAACTGGAATATGCTTTATGCAAAAGGTCTCTTGTAAGGTTTCATTACATAGCTTATAATCTACTGAGTGTGTTCATCCTATTTGTATGAATGTATCATTCTTGTATCTGAAACTAGGAATATGAAGTATAACTCTGAGGTCCTATTGCAATTAGGACCATTAATGGTGGTTTGGAAGCTTGATGGCTCCCATTGACTAGGACAATTGGTTGTAAATGGTCTGTTTACTTGCAAACCTTCCTGGGTGTGTGCAGGCCAGCTCTGGAAGAATGGAGGCTGGGGTCTCACAGGACATGTGACCATGTCACCTGATACTGGGATCCATCTTAAACCTGGTGCTTTTCAATTCAGAAGGAGGGGTGGGGACCCAGAGAGACAAACGATTCCCCCCTTGTGCCAAAGCTATAAAAGGGGTTGGAACAGAACAAAGGGGGCTACCAATCATGAGAAACCCCTAATTTCCACCTAAGATGTCTGTTAACAAGGACTGTACCAGGGGAAAGGATTGGGCCCAGACTAGGAAGGAGTCTAGTCTGTGAAAGAAGATTATTGGAACATCTCTGAGGGTGAGATTTTACCTGTAAGTTTCTTAGTGTATTAGGCTTAGACTTGCATGTTTTTGCTTTATTTTGCTTGGTGACTTACTTTGTTCTGTCATTACTTGAAACCACTTAAATCCTACTTTTTATACTTAATAAAATCACTTTTGTTTATTAATTAACCCAGAGTAAGTGATTAATACCTGGGGGAGCAAACAGCTGTGCATATCTCTCTATCAGTGTTATAGAGGGTGGACAATTTATGAGTTTATGTTTTATAAACTTTATACAGAGTAAAACAGATTAATTTGGGGTTTGGATCCCACTGGGAACTGGGTGTCTGGGTGCTGGAGATAGGTGACCTGCTGAGCAGTTTTTGATTAAAGTCTGCAGCTTTGGGGGGCGTGGACCAGACCTGGGTCTGTGTTTCAGCAGGCTAGCATGTTTGGCTCAACAAGGCAGGGTTCTGGAAGTACCAAGCTGGCAGGGAAAACAGGCTCAGAGGTAACTTCAGCATGTCAGATGATAGCGCCAAGGGGGTCTCTGTGACTGAACCTGTCACACTCGTATTCAGTTTATGATCCACTATAACCTCCAGATCCTTTTTTTTTTTTGCTGCCTAGCAAATTATTCCCATTTTGTACTTGTGCATTTGATTTCTTTTTCTTCCTAACTACTTTGCACTGGCTTCTTGGCTTCTTCTTTCTCACTACGGTGGTAGACAATAATCTACAGACTATACTTATTCATGGAAATCTTACAGCTTGTTTTAAGACATTTGCCATAATATTCCAGGCCTGATTCTGCATTCCTTTCACACTAAATTACCATTGATTTTGAGATTGGGCCCAGCATGAGGATTTATTTTACCTGTTTCTGTCTACTACCATGGGATTTCTTATGTCTGTCTTGTCATTACCATTTCTCCCTCTGTTTTTGTAGGATTTTCAGATTGTGTGTAAATGTAATGGGCCATGACCTCGACTACAGCCAAAGTACACATTGCTGAAGTCAGGCCTGAGGGATGCCTCTGATTCTCATGCAGTGCTATTATCTTGTGCAGTGCCATGCATGCTATTATCGCATAACAGTGGTGGAAGCCTTAGCATCTAATCTAGTGAATCTCCCCAGATGGTGATAAAGTTGGGACCATCTGTGTGGAGGCTTTGTGGTTCTAACATACTCCAAGCTGCAATTGCTGAGAAGGTGCTGAAAACAGACCCAAGGATTTGTGCAGCATGGAGGGATCCCTGTCATGCTCCCTTTACCCCAGCCACATTCTTCATGCCTTGCTACACCTTTGGCAAAGAGAAGGAGTAATCTGCGAGTGTCTACACAGCTCTGCACCACTGGAGATTCAGTCTTTTTAGTTGTCTGTAGGTCCATATTAAGATGGCAATGCAGCACACAGCAACTTCACTTCACTGGAGAACCTGGCCCCACATAAAGATTTAAGGTGGAAAAAGAAGTGGGGGAAGAGTGAAATAAATTCTGGTTCCAGTGACGTCAGTGGGAGTTTTGCCATTGATTTCAATGGAGCCAGGATTTATTTCACCCTTATATTTTAAATCACTCTTTAGATTATGATCGCTTCTGGGTAGGGATTACCTCATCAGCTCTATTAAGAGCACACTTTTTTCACTATGTAAACAATAATTAGTTAATAATTAATATTCAAAACAAGAAAAATGTAATGAGCAACATCAGACCTACTGTAAAGACTAAACCAAAGGCTGATTAATATCTAGAAATATATTAATCAAAGAAAGGAAAACTATTAGAGCCTTCCCTCTGAGGTCAACATCACTAATGAATCCAATCAGATGGAATGCTCAGTGCAGCCTTCCAACTTATAATATACATTTCTTAACTGTTAATCTGCATGATGACTCCCCATCATCTTGCTATCACATGATAAGACAGACGTCTATGCTTGAATACCTTACTACTAGAGGCATGTGTCTAAATAATATGCAGAATGTGTTTCTAAAGCAAGAGTAATGGCTCTGTTGAATTAAAGGAAACTTGCCAGGTATCAAGTGCAAGTTAGGTTAAATGGAAATCTGACAGGCTGTCTGAACTTGTTGGACATTTAATATGTTGCAGTAAAGATACTCCACATTTACACGGTGCTTTATATTTTCAAAGTACTGCACAATACAATTTATTTAGGCGTGAAAACACCCATAGTGGTAGCTATGTAAAATGCAGAAGTATTATTGTGTCATCAGTAAAGATTCCTTTACCACTAGCTGTACCTGATATGACTTTTATGATGGTGCTATTCTCAATAATTCCTCTTCTTCTTTGTTTTTACACCCTTCAAATGTTTGTGGGTGGTTATCATGGTCCCCATAGTCTGACACTAGATTCTACAAATCTTTACGTGTCTCTTAAGCCCTTTTATAGTTTTGGTTGCCCCAAAAAACTTCAGTTGCCTTTGCAACTAAATAGCATTACCTCAGAATTTACTATATATGTCGTTCAACGTTTTTTAACCAGCTCTAATTTTCACATAGGAACCCTTCAAACTTTTCTTATGTGGCTGGATCTCCCTTCTGACATCCTCAACTGGCACAGAAATCATGGTGGCACTGCTCTACACAACCCTAGCTGTGAAGGGGCCAAAGGAAGCTGGGGGCTGGCTGGGACCAGTGCAGAGGCACAAAGCCTCTACACAGATGGCCCTGGCTTTATCACATCTGGGGAGATTCACTGGATTAGATGCTGAGCCTTCTACTACTGTTATGGAGCTCAACACTTCTCACCCTCAAAGGAAGAATAGGTCTACTTTTAATTAGGGACCCCATAGCTCTAGAAGCGTAAATTCCTATAGTGTGCCATGCAATCCTCTGCTGCACAGATTCAGCCCTATGAAAATGGTGTGTGGGGGACAAACAATAGTCACTTATTCATCTCACAATAGGAACTAGAGTTAAACAACCACATTTGCAGATATGTAATCTCCATTGAAAAATTGCTAATTATTTCTGCTTTTATGTAGCCAGGAAATCCTGGACTACAAAGCAATCCTAATTTCTGTGGTTTGCACCTGACCAAGATAAAATCTGTTGATCTTCTTTCCTTCTCCAGAGGCAAATCATAAATCCATGACGCCGCTGGTTAATCCTACTGTACATACATACTTCCACATATAAGCAGGACCTTGATGTATACATGGGCAGTGTCTCTTTGGATTTTATGTTACTGCCTAGTTTTCCTTTTTATTAAAATGAAGATACACTGCATTGATCTTTTGTAATCTCAGTAATTGCATGAGTTTAATGAAAGGCATTGATTGGTTTAGGTGAAATCTTTTTTTTCCCCCTTCAGATTTTATGCCAGAGTGAGAGTATGCTTTCTTTGGACAGCGAGTTAATTACCACCTCTTTTTGCAACAAAGAAGGGAATGTATTGATTAAATGTAGCTGTAAAAACATTTAAGAAAAGCCAAAGACCTGGTTTTGTTCTCTCTAAAGTGAGTCTTGTGACAGATGCCAGATTTACAGTACTGGAGAATTAAATCTTCTATACACAGAGCAGGTACAGTGGCAACACAAGCTTCCCAACATGCCACTCAACCATGCTCTGGTGGGAGTACCTCTAGATGGGAGAAAATAGTTCATTGCTATTTAATCCTTTGGTGCAGATTTTATTTAATTAGGGCCATCAATTTATTTCATATAGGCCAAGCAAAAAACATGGACTTTTAGGCCCCAGTCCAACAAAGCTGTTAAGCACACAGGTAAATTTAAACATAGGCATAGTCCCATTGATTTCAGTGCTTTGCTGCTTCAAAGCCTGATTTACATCTGACCTGGGCAGGATTTGAACCAATAACTTACAATTAATATGTTCTATGTTTTTTTCACTAATCCCTAGGCTAAGTACTAATGAGCCACATTTAAAAGCATATCTTACTTTAAGTGAATGTTCAGTGCTTTAATGCTTTATAGTGGTTTGCACCTCATGTTAACCCACCCAAGAAGAATCAGTTTTATTTGGTTGATGCTCACAAAGATGCATGCCCAGGGGCCAATTCTGTAATGCTCATCTCTTTGAACAGTACTTACTTATGCAAGTAGTCCCATGAAAATTCAGTAGCACTTATTCAAGTAATTTAGGGCTGCCAAATCAGGCCCTAATAAAATTAATGTTTATTATCTCTCAAGCAATTAGAAGTTTTTAGCAATGTGTCCTATCTTATGTATTAGCAACTTTCCAAGAGAGCAACTTGCTGGAAAGGAAAAATAAGCTGCTAATAATAAATATTGAGACTAGACGTTTTGATATTTGAAGTGTTTTTTTTCCCCAAACATGGTGATCAGAATCAGACTGATATACAATTTTTAATATAATGAAATATATACAAAGTATCCAAACCCACTAGGGAGGGCTTGAGTCACACCTGTTTTCAAACACATTCCTGGTATGAAATCTACTTATATTGGTGGGAACTATCTCCGTCTGGGTGCCATGCACGGAGCATTCCTTCTGCACGAGGATCTCCCTTCCCAACAGAGCAGGAGTCAGTGCCTTTGTGACACTGTCACAGAGTAATCTCAGGGGACCATCAGGGGAAGGACTGGGCACATGGGCACGGGAACTTGCGTTATCCTACCCCAACCAATGTACAACATACCCCTGTCCCAGAAGTATAGGAAGTGAACCCAGCTATTGTAGCCCTCATAAAGAATACAGGAAAAGAGACCCCTTAGGAGGTACATGGTGGGTAAGTGTCTGCTCTAAGCTCTGCTGGTTCAGGGCCTGCATTTCTGCAGACCATGTATAGGCTTTTCTATGGCTCTCATCACCATACAACCTGCTAATGGCCACCTTTGATGAAGTGTTCCCTCCCTACTACATTGGGGGCATGACATCCCAAATGGGGCCCTCTCATTGGCTAGTGGAGCCACAGGTAGAAGCAGCGGTTGTGCTGCCTTGGATCAGTACAACTCTGGGCTATCTCCACCCCATTCAGTCCCCACCTCTACCTGTGCAAATGTATTATCTTTAGACTGTGCTCAATAGCAGCTGCACAATCTTGTTGCTTCAGTGAGGTCACACGGGGTAATGCTGGGAACTTAGTGAAACATTCTTGTGATGATGCACAAGGAACAGAATCCAGCTCACTCTCTCATAGCAGGCCTTTGCTTTGCAGGGCTACGTAGCAGCGACTTATCCAGTCCTATCTGCTGCTTCAGTTTACTTTCTTCCCAAGTCAAACAAATATCCCACAGCTGATGCTTTTGCATTAACTCTCCCCTTCTGGGGGCTGGTTTATTAACATAAATTAACAGTTTAACTTAAAACAAATCCAGCCCTTTCCCAGTCTCAAAAAGTCCTTCAACTTTTTACCAGAATACCTACACCCTTAACTCTCTTCCTAGGATTCAACTACCAACTTGCCTTATATAGTGTAACCCTGTCACATGGCTGTAATCTGATTCACCCTGGACTCAGACCCACCCTCTGGTAAGCAGGCTAAATCAGGCACAGGTTCCATAAAGCCCAACCCCCTTTAAGGGCCAGCTTTGGAACAGGTGCACTGGGATGCACATGTGCCCCAGGACTGGAGCACCATTTCAATTAACAGCAGTAAAAAGCACTGGTCAAAAATTCTCAACATTTCAAGAAACATTTTGCAACTTGCTCTATTTATTTTTGCCACTAAATAATATATACCTCTTACATAGCACTTTGTATCAGTAGCTCTTAAAGCACTTCACAGAGGAGTTCAGTACCATAATTCACATCCTGTGCTTGCCTAAGGTCATACATGGGGCTAGAGACAGATTGAGGAAAAGACCCCAGATTGGCTAAGGGCTAGGCTGTTGCAGTATCCACAGGGCCTCATTGCCTCCCCTGCAATGATCAGCAGGATGTTGAGTAAGAAGGTGCCATTTTTTACATAGACTCAGTTCCTCAAAGCTATTTAAGCACCCAACTTCCGTTGAAATCAATAGGAGTCAGGCACATAGATACCTTTTGATGATCTGGACCATAGCCATTTTTCACAGTAGGACCACATTTTAAGAAGCATGAATGTGTCGTCTTATTCTTTTCTCCATGTATTCCTTGGTACGGATTTAAAGATTTGCATGAGGGCCAAAGAAGATCCTCAAAGAAAAGCTACTGTATGTGCCATTGGTTTCATAGACCTATGGCCCCAAGTTTGCATTGCCATTGCCTCTACTTGATCAGACCAACAGCGTGTCACATGACAAGGAAATGGGCATGGTGTGCTTATTTGAGCAAGAAATACTCCTTTGACTCCTGAAGCCATACCATCTTTTACTGTGATCTCATCAGCGATTGTAACCTAAGGAGTGTTGTGTCTGTGCAGTACTCCGATGAAATCTGCAACAAAAGGCAAGATGCTGTAAGGGAGTTTGTAGGCTGTATTCTTCCCTCTAAATCATTGGTGAACACATGCCTGAGCATGGTGTTATGAGTCACTATGCTGCTGTAGACTTTCCTCCCAAGTTGTAAACCCAAAGTGCTGACACTTATGGTCATTACATGTGCCCCAGAGCTTATACATAAATAGGGGTTATTAATCCCAAAGCCCTGTTAATATTCCAGCTGGTTAATAGCAGTCTTCCTACCTTTAATACTATAATCCCTGTACTTTCAATTGGATAGGGTATTCGTCACTTTCTGATGGAAACCCTTATTTAATGCTGCTGAGTACTGCCTGGATTCAGCCCTGGCATGGCTGCACGTCACTGATGGCTGAAGTCATCCCTGTGTAGAAAATTTGCAAATCAGTTTGAAGAGTGCTTGGGGATCTCTAGATAAATCAGGCTATGTAAATGTCAGTTATCATTTTCTTAGACAAACACACCACATCACGTGGAAGTTTATTGCTGTATAGGGTAAATGTAATAAGCCAGACAGCAGAATGCTAATTTTGTGTTCTTTATATGAGACAGCAGCCATTTAAAACTAAGTAGAGTGTTTAACTGAGGGCACAAGAGTGTCCTTATTCAGCAAGGCTCTAAAATGCTGACACAGGACAAAACCGCTCTGTCAGATGTAATCCAGTTGTCATTTATATTTACAGTACAGTCTCTCATTTACCTTCATCCCTGGCTTAACTAGGTTTTTCAGTGGCTCTCTAAAGTTTTTTTTTTTTTTTGGTCTTGAAATTAGAAGTGGAAAGACTAAGAAAAAGATTTAAGAGATAACTAAAGTCTTTTGAAGGAAGACTATAAAAAGGCTATGAAAGACCAGATAAAATGACTTATTTATTTATTAATGTGTTTTACTAGGAGAATCCCATGGAGATATAGTATTTTGTTTCCAAATGTATCCTTAGAGAAGAGTGGAATAGCAATCGCACACATAATCATCTCAGACATCACACAATAAATTAAAAGGCACACTAATGTGCGTGTAAAAGCATAGGAAGACTTTCTTATTGCCGGTCCTGCAAAGATTAATTCTGTTAGAAAGAACAAATAAAGCTCTTGTAAGAATACAACAAATGCAAGACAATCTATAAGACAGGATTTTAAAATCTCATTATGGTATATATGCCTTAGCCCCTGGGGCCTGATTCTGCAACCACTCAAGTCAATAAGGCTCAGATTTTCAAAGGTATGTAGGTGCCTTCTAGGTGTTATGTTCTGTCCCATCTAAGGGGGAGGAGGAGGAGGAGGAGAGAGAGAGAGAGTGAGAGAGAGAGAGAGACTGCTTTACAGCCTTAGCTAACAGTCAGTTGGCTTTTAGCTCATGTGGTACAGGCTCATGCCCTAAGCGCCAGAGGTCCCTGGTTCCATCCTGCCCGCTGACGACCGGAGTCTGTCAGGGTTACACTAACTCACATTAAAATCAATAGAAATTAAACACCTACATACTTTTGAGGAGCTGGGCACAACATCTGTGGCCTGGTCTACACTAACCCCACACTTCGAACTAAGGTACGCGAATTCAGCTACGTTAATAACGTAGCTGAATTCGAAGTACCTTAGTCCGAACTTACTGCGGGTCCAGACGCGGCAGGCAGGCTCCCCCGTCGATGCCGCGTACTCCTCTTGCCGAGCTGGAGTACCGGCGTCGACGGCGAGCACTTTCGGGATCGATCCCAGAAGATCAATTGCCTGCCGCCGAACCAGGAAGTAAGTGTAGACGTACCCTTTGTTATTAACATCCATGGATGCAGGACAAGACCTATAGACCAAAAGGTGTAGTCTGTTGGCCTGAAAACAGGTACAAAATTCCTGAGTTCCACTTTTGACTCGCTCTGTGTCACTTAATCTCCCTGCCTATAAAAATGGGGATAATATTAATCTACCTCACAGAGGTATTGTGAGGATCAATTAGTTAAAGTTTGTAAAATGCTTGAAGGATGAAAAATGCTAAGTATTATTGTACCCTGTTTAGTAGGGGCAGAGATGCATTTTGTGCACTCAGTCTCTGAGACTAAGCCCTGGTCTACACTGGGTGGGGGGAGGAAATCGATCTAAGTTATGCAACTTCAGCTGCGTGAATAATGTAGCTGAAGTCAATGTACTTAGATCGACTTACCATGGGGTCTTCACCATGGTGAGTTGACTGCTGCTGCTCCCCTGTCGACTCTGCCTGTGCCTCTCACAGCGCTGGAGTCGATGGGAGAGGGCTCGGGGGTCGATTTATCGCATCTAGACGATGCATCCCCGCTGCATCGATCGCTGCCCACCGATCCGGCGGGTAGTGTAGACATACCCTGAGGCAGTACCTGGGTCACTGAACAGAGGCCAAATTGTTCATCTGATTCAGGAGTAATGTTGATGAGTTCTCAGAGTAGTCCTGTCTATTCTTGGCTGGGAGATGGTGATTATAATATGAGCTTCTAGAGTGCTTTACTTTGAGAAGCGGTGGGATTCTTTGGGTTCTTGAAAAGGACTCCCCAGGGTGAAATACAATATGTGAGGTACATTGTTACATTTGAAATAAGAAAGGCCAAGCTGCATCTGAAAGCTGCAAATCTGTCAAAAACATGTAAGCATAACTACATCATCCTGGTCCTTATTAACTTTCTGGGGCTTCCCTGGCTCTCTTGCTTTCTCTGGATTTCCATATTTCCCTTTCTTTTGTCCCACTTTATTTCTCCCTTCAGAGAGGTAAGAACAGCTGACTCCTCTGGTGCAAGTTAGTGTAATTCCATGGAAGTTAATGGAGCTATGCCAATTTGCACCAGCTAACGTTCTGTTCAGTACTGTATTGTAACTACCGATGGGTCCCAGCCACGTAGTTTAGCTCTTGATCCAAACTCACTCAAAAGCAGGGGTTGTTTGGATCCAGGATTATGGGTCAGGCCCTTTGCTAAGGCTATACTACATTATAGTTTTTTTAAAAAGAACTTCCTGAGTACTTCCCAGGAGATGCATAGCACTTTTCAGGAATAAACCCTTGTTGGTGGTTATCTATGCCCCAATGTGGACACCAGTTTTAGTGACAATGGCTTGTGCAGCTGTTCTTACCAGAAATGAGCTGAATTTATGGCTACTCAGGAAAGGGGAATCAGACACAGTAAGATAAAATTATGAATCCAATGTAACCCCAAAATAAAACTTAATATTGTCAAGTCATCAGCTTATCAAATGAGGTTATATGCCATATATCATTGTCAAGGAAAGAAAGAAAATCCTTTATTAAAAGTCTAGCAGAGCAATAAAAAGGACACAGACGCTCAAAGTCATTAACATATATTTTATTCTTTCAGTGCAATACTGTTAAATCCCACATTAAGTCTTAGTTTTTTCCCCAAGCTAAAATAGAAAGAGGCACTTTGTCCTCCTTTATTTAGCAGATCAGCTGGAAATGCTAATAAAATAATATGTGATTCATGCTTTTTGAAGTCCCATTCTCTTTCAGTTTTGACCTTGGAAGCTGATTCAAAGTGTGTGCGATGTCAATGTCATTAATACAGAAAATCTCTGGGATTTGACTGATTCTGAGGGATAGATAAGGGTAGAGGAACTTCAATAAATTGCTAAAACAATTTTTAATTGTTTAAAATATTTGTGTTTGGTGCTGCAAGAGAATAATTTCCTCTAATGTTATATCACCATTATTGTCAAGGGTCAGGATTTAACAATGTAAATCTGTTGCTCATGTAAGGGACAAGAGTGACAGCCCTACACATTGAAGTCCTTTACTGATCTACAAATTGTTCCAAGTTTCCTCCCATCGCTCTGCCAAGTGCTTCTGCCCTGGCCTGGCAGGACCACTAATAGGGGTTCGAAGGTTTAGTTTCCATGCCCATTCAATCACCCTCCTCTCTGCTAAGACTGCAGGCAATGTTGCCACTCAATATTGTTTCTTACCTAGCAGGAACTGGATTGAGACCACAAACTCATTTTCCCTAAGCCACCAATATCACCAGACGGTAAGAGCTTGGGCAGGATTTGAACTAGTGACTTGGGAGGTACTGACTTTGTAAGCACTTGCACAAATCGGACTGGTCCCATTGAAGTCAATGGGTGTAAGTGTTTGCAAGATTAGAGCCTTAAACCTGAAATATTCTGTATTGTGGTCCTGATTCTGATCTCATTTATACCAATGCTATGCCATCTTTAATGGAGTTACTTCTGAGTTACACCAATGAAAATCACAATCATGGCCCATATTACCAAGTTGCTGAGCCATCCAGCCACCTCTCCTTTTACCCTGCAATATTCCTCTAAGTATTACTATGAGCCTTATCATAAAAAAATAACTACTCCCATGAAGGTGGTTTCTAATACATTAAAAATACACAACTATTCCTTTGCATACATTGGCAGAATCTGGCCCATGTTTAGGTGACACCCACCCTTTAAGATTCAATATTTCATGATTTTTCAGTGATGTAAACAATTTGGTGACCAGGACATAGGGGGGTTTTGCCAAGAGTTTCAAAAACAGAAGCGTGAAGTTAGGCTCCTAAACCCATATTCAGGCTCCTGAATAGATGGGCAGATTTTCAGGAACAGCTGCACGAGACTTTTGAAACACTTTTGAAAATCTGCACACATATTTAGATGTTGAAGAGTTGTGGAGTGGGGGCAGTTCAAAGGCAGAAAGGGGAACTGGGCATCCAGCTTTCATTGAAAGCCAATGGAAATGAGGATGCTAACTCTCAATTGGGCCTTTCAAAAGCTTCTCTAAATCAGGATTTAGGAGCCCTACCTTATGTTCCTATTTCTGAAAACCCTGGATTTAAAAAGAAGTAAGCTTTCCTAAGCCCTGCTCTTGAGCAGAAGGAAAGTTTACAACCCTCAACCTTCCAGATTTCCATGCACTACCTGTCATTTATTTATGTCATCATCAATAAAACAACAGGCTCACTTGGCCTTTGTTTAACCCAGATTTGGTGTTTTTAGCCATATAGCTGATTATACTGTGCATTCAACTGAGGTTTGAAAGGAAATTTTTAGTCTATTGGGTAATCAGTTCCTTGGCTTTACATCCAAACCACAAAATGTGTATTTGTTTCAAATTGTGTCTTGCCTTGAGAGGCTGTTGAAAATCTGCTCAAGATGCAGTTGGCCAGGTTTGCAGCTACATTACATACATAATACCTCATCTCCCCATAAAGAACAAATAGCTTGGGTTCAGCAGATGCATTCTGCCTTGGATATCAGCTTGAACTTTATAGATGGCTGTTTATTGAAAAAGCACGTTTAATTCAACAGTGGTTGGTGTAGAGGTATATTGCAGATACAGGTGTCAATAACAACCTTGTATTTTATATTATTTTACCCTAGTTTAACATTGCAGTTTATTGTTAACCAGTTTCCTCTTTATCCCTTCTCGCTGCAGATTTATTAGCAGAAATGTATTGTGCAAATGATGATTTATGATGGAGTCAGGTTCCCTCAGAAAACGTATTGATTTAGAATGAAGTCGCAGTTCCTGCTACAAAGGCATGTTGTGGGAGATGTGAAAGATCTGCCTTGAGTTAAATTAAGTTTATCTGACAGCCATACCATGCGTTTTCTTTCATTTCTAAGATTTTACATGAAGGAAAATGGTTACGTTAGCTTTTTGGGTGTTCAAAGCTTGTGATCTGTATTCTTTAACATGTCACAATTACTGTGATTCTTCTTTGTTCAATTCTTTCATCAGTTCAAAGCAGTATGACATTTACCTTAGCAGCATTTAAAATGAACTAATCAATAGCTAGATGTTTGCTATTAAGAATGATGAAGAAAGGTCGAGTAGGAGGCAAACAAGGTTATCTGTTATCTACTTTTAATGTATCGCCTAATTCTTTTCTATGTTAGAAGGAAGGAATGCCTCCATATAATTGATTCTAACACACACACAGAGAATTTAATATAAAAGCTCAAAGGTGGACTTTTCAAAAACTGCTGTTTTTTACTGCACTGGGGTTTATTTGTTTTTCCCAAAGGAAAGTTTGAAACACGTCCTTTTACTGCTGCCACCGATGGGACCCTGCATGAAAAATAAAAAACAAACATTTAAAAGAAGATAGCCAGATGCCTGCAGAACCATTTCCCACATTGTTGCTTTTATATAAGGCTCTGAAAAATTATAAGCCAATTTCAGAAAGAGAGAACCTAATTTGTCACAATATTTTTTATTTTATACATGCACCGCAGTATGAATCAGTGGTTTCCAAATTGCAGTCTGTAAAGCTTTTTCTGGCCCTATTCAAGATGCCATTTTCAGAGAGATTTTTGGCCATCTTAATTAACTCATTCATTCATTCATCAATGAAAGCACCCCACTGAACCCTATGACTGCTACATTTCTTTCCTTACCAGGCAATTCTTTTGGTGCAAAATCAGCACAAGTGTGACCAAATTTGTGACAAATTTGAAGCAGAACTGAAGCAATAGCAGTGGAGCTTGCTATAGGTTTTGTTGGGACCCTTTGTAAAATAACGTGCTGAGCTCCATCCACAGATGTCATAGCCACATCCCTTGGCCCCCTCCTGCCTCCTTCAAAGCAGGCCACCCTAGACCCTTCAGATCTGTTTGTGAGTCTCTGCAGCTTCCACTGATGCCCTAGAGTCAGTGGGAAGCCAGGAAGGGATTTGGAGGCCTCTAGAAATGATGGGCTGTATGGAACAGCATAGGTTATATAGGTTGAAAACAGCCCCACTTTGCAAATAAGCAGGAGAGTGTAATCAAATTACAAAGTGACTAGGGGAGATTCAGTATTAAAGCAATGTGAGATACAGGCAATGGGGCAAAATTTGGTGCTAATAAATGTAAAATCCTACTACGCACTAAGGACCTGATCCAAATTCCATTGAAATCAATGGAAAAGCTTTTATTAATTTCAATGGGAGTTGGATAAAGATGAAAAAACAGCACAGTATAATTCATTTTCCTCTTCCCCCTAATACTATCCCAATGTCCCTTTTTCAGGAAACCAAACACAAGACTTACCCCAGGTTTTGTGTAGAGTTTTATCCTTCAGTCAATATTTATTTACTGTGATCAGAGAAACATATAGTCTACTTTTTGCTTTTCATCTGAGGATTGTTATCATTATTGTGCCCATCCTAGCTTCTGATGCAGCCACAAAGCTTGTAATAAGTGTTTTAGTTTTTCCTAAAAAAGTGTTGTGTTGTTTATGTCCATTTTAACTAAGTCTCTGATCATCATTTTATGATTATTACTATTATATTTTTCACCTTTAACATTAGCAACCCTGAAATATCAAACAATTCTGGGCAGATGTTCTCCATCTCATTCAGAAATATTTAAGAGAACACTTTAAACATGGACAGAGATGGGTTAAAGAGATTTTTCCCCTGTCTCATATTTTGCCAAGATGTGGGACGTTGAAATTCTGGTCAGTCATTCAGCACATTTTCAGCATTCAATATCAAGGTTATAAATGACAGAAAGGGCAGATATTTTTATATTCTTGCCAAGATGCAATGATTCTCCAGTTACTTTGTTCAGTGTTTACATCACAATATGAGCTACTGTGAGTTCTATGATAAAAAGATATCTGTGGCTTTAATTAAAACAATATATAGCATATTTACAATGTCCACATCTCCCTGAATTGAATTCCTCCAATACTGTATACAAACGGGGATGAAGTTTCAATTAATTTAACCAGCAGAGCTCCAGTGACTTCAACTATAACATTGATTGTAATATGTAAACATAACTAAGTGATTTGACATGATTCAAAATTCATCTAGATGCTTATGGGTTTACTATTTTTAAAGCAGACAGTTCTATTCTTAGTTGAATTATTCTTTAGTTGATAACTATCCTTCAACTTTCTGCCTCCTGCTGTAACTGTAGAATGCCAGTCTCGGATTGTTAATGATAGTTGTAAAAGTCTTTTATCATATAGCTGCCCTAGTGAGGGATAGTTAATAAGGAATAGGTGCAAGCAGTAAGGACAGGGCCCACTCTAACATTCTAGCCTCAGATGTAAAATGTCTCAATCATATTTCCTTTTGCCTTGATCACAGAAGTGACTCAAATGTAATATTACTGATGTAATTATATAAATATCTGCTTCTTATATAGTGCTTTACAAAGTATAATTAATTCCATTTTATAGATGGGAAAGATGAAGCACATTGACTTGCCCAGGATCACCAGGTAGACCAGTGACAGAGCCAAGAACAGAACACAGGTCTTCTGAGGACATGTCTTAACTCCTTAAAAAGGTGCATTTTTTACCTAAAGATAACTAATGTGCAGGAGTTATCCCAAGGAAAAAAAAACCAGTGAAGACCAGGCACTTTAGTTGTATCATGAGGTACACTCACACTGGTCAACCCCTAGAGGGGGAATTAGAATGCTTACCTCACGGTACAATTAAAGTGCTTGGTTTACTGTGTTTTTACCTTGTGAGAGATCATGTGTATAAGTCATCCTGAGGTAAAAAAATGCACTTTTTTAGCATTTAGGTCTGAGTTCAGTCCAGTGTGCTATCCACTAACTCACACTGCCTACTGCTTAAGTATTCCTACTGGAGTCAATGCATCATGAATAAGCTACTGGAGTCAACACAACTGACTACTCACAGTTGTAAGCACCATGGCCCTGATTCAGCGTGACATTTAAGCATGTACATAATTTTAAGTATGAGTATTTCCACTGAAATTAATGGGCTTATAGTTAAGCAAGTGCTCAGGACAGGGGCAGTGGAAGCTTCCTAAAAGCGGGGGAGACTACTGGCACCTGAACCATGGCTCCGCCCCCACGCTGCCCCTTCTCCCTGAGGCCCTGCCTCCTGCTTGCTCTTCTCCGCCCCCTTTTCCCCTTACGGCTGGGAAAAAGTGGGGGGCCATAGCCCCCCGGCCCCTTCCTTTCTGGCGCCCCTGGCTCAAGAATCCTGTTTAATCAACACCGAAGCTTGGTAGTCCCTGCAGCATCAGGCCCAAAGTTAGACAATTAAAACAAACATCTATTTCAGGCATGAGAGTGGGAGCAGATTATCATTGGCAGTTGAAAGCAAGTAAGTGAATGAAGAGGGTTTTGAAGAAGGAATGGTAGGTTGATTGATGGGGAAGGGTAGACTGTTCCAAGATAAAAAGGTGCAAAGGTACGAGTGGGAGGAGACAAATACTGCAATACCAAAATAACAATATGCATTCTTAAAGGCAAGATGGAAAAATATTACTGAAAATTAATCTGAGTAAACCCTCCTCAGGCTCGTTTTCATGGGCACTTCAGCCCAAATTCTCAAATGTATGTAGGTACCTAATTCTCACTGATTTCAATGGGAATTAGGCACCTAAATACGCTTGAGGATCTGGGCCTTCATCTAAAATGTCAGTATTCGGAGGGACTCTGCCACAAACATTTGGAGAATTGTCGTTCAATTAATATATCTATTATTTCTATAGCACAATAAGTCTCTCAGCACTTTACAGACAAATGAGAGACGGTGTCCTTTCCCTGAGAATCTCACCATCTAAGTTTAAGTTTAGGCAAGTCATGCAAGGTATGGGTACAACCATGAGAGAGTATGCAATGGGAAGAGAAGGGATCTTGCAATAGGACTATGTATTTGTTGAGGTTGCTAGTATATGCATTTTGAAGTGTACCTGGGTCCTTTTACATTGCTTTCTAAAGAATTAAATTAAATAAAGGATCTACTTTTGTGCAGCAGCCTCAACAATTATAACAATTCGCCATCCCTGTTCCTAGAAGCTACTAAAGACTCACTTAAGACTGAAAATAAATGCTATCTTTGGTGCCCAAAGCTACCGAAAGCAGTCATAATCCTCACAAACCAAGTTTCAAGGAGTTCAGAGATCTGGAAGTGCCAGCATCTTATGGGATCCTATTCTCATTAGGAAAGAGCCTAGTGTATTGTCATCTGTGAGGCTGAGCATCATCCTAAACCCTTGAGCTTTGCACGTTGTACACTAAGGGACCAAAAGATTTGCTGCAGCACATTTCAGTGATGAACAGGGATGTAGGGTAAGGGTAGTGTATATGTACATGGCCATTTAGATACTATTATTCTCCATATGGTTCATAAAATCATAGCACACTTCAGGTTTATACTGAATACAAAAGTAGGTCTTTCTGAAAATATTAGCTAAGCTGATAAAATCTTATCTTATCAAATGAGGAAAATTGCTACAGAAATATTGGTGAAATTAAATATAAGAAAATCAGTTGCACTAAAATATGAACCATTAGAAAGGTATTTAAAGATCTCTGTCAACCACCATATAATTCAACTCTGCAAACCAGATCTCTCCTCTTAGTCTAACAGATGAAGAGCACTGTCAGAGTCCCAATGGCAGTGTGTGAGATACGGGAAGCTATTAAAGGGCCTAATGTTGAATAAGGCCCTTGGGCCTGATGGCCACTTAATTAATTCCTATATGGCTATATAACTGGAAGTAATTCCCTGTTGATTAGAGTGTTTTGAAACATTTTCAATACATGTGTTCCACCAGCTATTAGGTATAAGTCTTAATGGAAACCATCTCATGACTGTGCCTCTTACAGGCAGACTTTCAATGGGGGATAGTTGCCAAACTGCCATTTTATGCCTTTGCAAATCTCCCTCTTAGGAACTTGATAACTATAACTTAACTTTCAATGGGATTTATGCTCCTAAGTCACTTAAACCCTATTAAAAATCTCACCGTTAAGCACCCACATTTGAAAATATTTGTCCTGGATCTTGTTTCAGTTCATGAATTATCCATGAATAGACTTTGATTTGCTTGTTATTCATAATTGCACAACAATCATAGATCACAGCTTAGAATATTTAGATTGTAAGTTCTTTGGGGTAGGACCATCTTTTTGTTCCGTGTTTGTACAGCACCTAGCACAGTGGGGTCCTGGCTCGTGACTGGGACTCCTAGGCCCTACCACAATACAAAAAAAAAAATAATAAATACTTTATGTAAGCCTATTGCAGTCTATGGATCATTTGCATATTATTTGTTTCAAATATGTCTATTAATGTGTAGTGTGTGATTGGATACCTAAGTGATGGCATTATTTCTGTCTGTGGACTGAAGCTTATAAAAAAGAGCCAAGAACTTTCCATGTGGACATCAAATACTTACATTTGCGTGTGAATCCCCATGTTCCTGTGTGAATACAAGTGCTCATACAGAGAACAACCATACTGCAACATTTTTGTGAGTAAAATGCCATTTGCAAAAATATTCATGGAAGAAAAGACACGTGGCTAAATTGAAAATGCAATGCAGAATTTGCAAAAATAATTGCAAAAAAATTCCTCACTAATCCAGCTCTAATTATTACTGACTGTGCATATCAAAAACACACTTCCAAAGTCTTTATTATATGGAAAAATAATTAAAAATTCTCTTTAAATTCAAGCAACAATAATTTCTAATGAAAATGATTATTTTGGCATCAGTAACATCCATACTCAAAAACTTGAAAGAGGAATCCTGTGTTTTCCTTTCTTCAGCTATGAACTACATTCCAAGGCCAATATTCTCAAAAGTATTAACTGAATCTTAGAGTCTCAATTGTCAAGAGCCCAAATTGGTCCTGATTTTCAGAAATGCTGAGCACCTATGATCCCAACTGAAGTCAATGAGAGGTCTGGGTCATCAGCACATAAGAAAAATCAAGCTCTGTGTCTCAAGCTGGGCACCTAAATATCAAGGCACCCAAAACAAATAAACCCCTTTTGGCCCTTATCTCTTACCACAGCATGCTTTTCTCTATTCCCACCTTTCATCTTAGTCCAAAAGTATCTCTTTTGCATAGCTGGCTACTTGGATCTGCTCTATCTAATAGCTCTACTTAATGGCGTCACATGACTGCACAGTCCTTTTAGGGCCAATCATTTTAGAAACAGCCCTCTTGACTATGGGGAAGATAAGGAGGCATATAGTGGTATACTATTCTTTTCATTTCTTTTTGCTGGTTGGTTAGTGGGCACATTGTTTTCTTATCCCAGACTTGTGATTATTGTCTAGTATACCAGTGAATACAGAACCTATTAGATTACAGGGCTGGAACAATGCGGTTTGTGGGACTTTTTGTATTTATCGATTTGTGGTGTTTGTGGACATGTTGATGATGAGTGGGCCCACCTGGCTACCTAATCAATTGATCCACTAGTCACCAAGGAAGAGAATGGATGTAAGAAAGTAGCTGCACCTTCAAAGTTTTATTTCAATTATTCTTTTTAGATTTAGGGACTACAGATCTTGAGCCAGACCCTCAGCTAGTGCAATATGGTGTAACTCCATTGACATCAGTGGCGCTATTCTGACTTATACCATCTGAGAGTCTTGTCCCTAGAGTCAAATGCAACATTCCCACCTCTCACAGAATCAATAAGCAGGAGGAGAATGGAGTTTTAACAAAAGTAGTCAAACAATGCAAATATTTTCTAGTGAAAAGTCAGGCAGTTTCATTTGTCATGAGTAATGCAAATGTTTTGTACAGCTGTACCTCCTGGCCAAATTTTTCACCTAAAAGCAGATTCTAAATTCTGCCAAAAAATTTGGCCACTAAGAAAGGAGAAGTAGCTCCTGGAAATAATAAAAAGATCAGTGTGCTTTTGTTAAAGGGTGACACTTTGCTGATAATGATGAAAGGGAAATTTAATCAAATCCACTTGTCTACCTCAGTGCAGTTAAATTCACTGATCTACTTCTTAGATATCAAGAAGGAATTTGACCAGGTCAAATAGATCTTCCTTTTTATATATATATATATATATTTTGTGAAAATCTGGATTTGACTTGAACATTGCTTAAATCTTTTTAGGTTTCACTAAAGGCATATGTTTTAGTCAATGGTGGGTTATCACAACAATTTGACCTTCAGAGGGACAGTAAGCAGTGGAATCTATATGTTACGTTGGCTTTTTAATTTAATGAATTTATCAGTTGGTTCAAGCTGTTAGAAAAAAATGCTAATAATTGAGGCATCCACTGATGCTGGAAAAACGTAAAGTTACATTTTACATGGATTGTATTTATTTTGTTTCACTTCTCTTAATTTTATTTCTATGACTAGGGAGTTTCAATAGTCGACTTATACTGTACTATGAATTTTAGCACAATAAGATTTCCTATACAAAAATCACAAGCACTTTTAAAACTTATTAAAACCCTTATTTCCTTGTATAGACTTTCTGTGAATTAAAGTACAATTCAATAGGAATAAGGGTGGCAGAATCTCATCTTAAATCATTAAATAATTCAATTTATCTCTCACAACTGTCTTCTTCTTTAACTACAGTACAACCTCCCCACCTTTGAGAAAGGCATCTAGAGAATGGAATTCCAATATTTTGCTATTGTAATTGCACTGGTTTCTTCAGACATTGAAAGACTGAGTTGTTGTGTGTGTTACACTAATAACTCCAAAGTGGTTTTGATCCAGGCTCAGTGAAATTGTATTGGATTTTCAATAGAAGCATCACATTTTTGTAAAGCCGGGCTACAAATGGTCCTTCTGAATCTTTTTCTTTAGTACTTCTGATATCTTCTCCCTTACTTATTGATGAGTAAGAACTGCTCATCCCTTTGGAGTCAGCATGGTATGTGCCAAGTGTGTGTGCTTTCACCTTGTGACCCACATCTGCTAGGGACAGATAGGAAACTTTTCAAACACGTGGATCATTCCACTGCTGATATTCAATAGTTTTTCCATAGCATTATTCATGAAAATAGCACCTCTTTCTCTCCCGCACCTGCACCCATAGTCTGAGTAGCCCTCTGAGGGGATCGGTGGGTTCTTATTTCCTGTTACTCCCCTACATGGGCAGCTAGCTCAAGTTGCATTTCAACCCAAGTTCCCTGCTCCAAAGACAATCTAATTAGATCCTGCAGAGGGCTAGCAGTTGTTGATCTTTCAGACCTTCCTGTGCACTTTCTGGAAGAGATTGTCAAAGGTATAAATGGGAATTAAGCACCCAACCCCCATTGTCTATTAGTGGGAGTTGGGCATTGCATTTCAAAATCTCCCCCTCTGGCTTTTTCCCACACATTTATGCATCAAACAAATAGCTGCTGAATGATACAGTTCACCAATTTTTAAGTAGTGTTTTAAATCTTATGGTGTTCATTTTTTTCTCTCCCCTCTTCCCTGGCATTTGTGTCTCCCACACAAGTCTTATTTAATGTTTATTTGCAATCTTTTTAGCACTTCAAGATAAAATTAACAAATACATGAAGGAATCCAAAGACATACTTTGCTTTTGATTGCTTCGAAAACAACTACAACAAGGTGAGTATTTACAATTTACTTTATTGTAACCATTCTCCTCCAACTGCCCTAATTTACAGACAAAAGAACTGCCATATATAATAAACTGTGGCATGCATGACCCACCACTTAACATGATTCAGGTAGGTATGGAATTAAACATGAGCTACTTTTTCAATTTGCTGCATGTCAGATAATATATAAAGTACAATAGGAGACTTGTTCTAATCTTTCCTGTCCCTATTTTTACATCAGTAGCCTACTTCCTGTAGCAGCTAGGGGGGAAAAGTACAATGAAAATGTTTAAATGTACTTGTCTGCCTAAAGCATGTTATAAAAAATATGACAAAAAAATGAAGCACAACTGTTTACAGAACATGTCAGAAATTTCCTGACAACTGTAAGGAAACTCAGACACCAAAGGCTACCTTCTGGTTCCAGGCACGAAACCACATTAATTAAACCTCTTGCCAGTGGCAGAAGTGACCCAAGTGAGATGGAGGTGTGTGGGACTGGGTCAGGGTGCTTATATGCTTAAGTGTGTGTGGACCATACCCCCAAGCTTTGCCATACCATGACCTTCTAGCAGTCTGCCCATGGAATGCATGTAGAGTGTTACAGCGGTTTATTAAGGCAGAAGTGAAGCAGAGAATTTGTTTGATTCCACTCCTTGCCACAATTCCTTGGCCATATACATCATGAGCACAGCTGCAACCTGACCCAAAATCTGTGCCAGCAGTTGAAATCTGCCACTTAGTTAGAAATAATGGTCTGTCATTATTTATTTTTAAAGCTAAAGTGTGTCTTTTAGGCACAGTCCAGAGTACAGGGAGCACTGTCCAAGGGGGAACACCTGAAGGCATTTTGGCCCAGATCCACAAAGGGACTCACTTTTAAGTGCCTAGAAAATCATTGGAATCCACAAAGCCTGAGTTAGGCACCTAAGCTCCCTATACAATGAATAGGGAGAAAGAGGCACCTAAGAACGTGATCCTCAAAAGCCAGCATGCCAGGCAGGGAGCTGCCTAAGCTAGCCAATGGGAGATGCTGACAAGAGGAGTGTATCCTGAGCACTGACCCTTCCACAGAGTTCAGCACCTAAGTCTGGGCTCCAGGGAGGCACCTAAATCTGCTTCTGATCCACAGCCAGGAACCCCTGTCCTGGAGTCAGGCTGCTTAGGCACCTAAACCATTCTTCCAACTCTGCACAAAATGGCTGCATGGAGGAGGGGGAAGAGAGTCATTTTCACTCTGTGTCTGGCCCAATTATAATTGAATTAAGTGTAATGACTTCAATAAGAGAGCCTCACATCAGAATATCCTAGTGCAGGGGTCGGCAACCTTTCAGAAGTGGTGTGCCGAATCTTCATTTATTCACTGTAATTTAAGGTTTCGCATGTCAATAATACATTTTAACATTTTTAGAAGGTCTCTTTCTATAAGTCTATAATATATAACTAAACTATTGTTGTATGTAAAGTAAATAAGGTTTTTAAAATGTTTAAGAAGCTTCATTTAAAATTAAATTAAAATGCAGAGCCCCCCGGACCGGTGGCCAGGACCCGGGCAGTGTGAGTGCCACTGAAAATCAGCTCACGTGCCGCCTTCGGCACGCGTGCCATAGGTTGCCTACCCCTGTCCTAGTGGATAGGGCACTGATCTCAGAGGGGGGAATCTGCTGTTCAAATCTTTTCCACCCCATCAAGAAGATGAGGAACTTGAACTAGGGTCTCCCACATCCTGGCTGAGTGCTCTAACCACTGGGTTACACATTACTTGGGAGACCACCTTCCCCCTCCCACTTTGTATGTATTTAGATGAGCACACATACTCGATTAGGCAAGACAGGCAGGGGAATGCCCATCTTTCTTTTGTTTGAGGATCATGCTGAGGTATGGGCAGGCTGTAGGCATCCAGACATCTGCCTGAGCCAGAAGTGTGCATGCCCAGAAACATAAACTTAGGTGACTAGAGGACCTTAACAGCATAAATGTAGATTTTGAGTGAGTTTAGGTGCCTACAGGGTTATGTGTCAGCTGAATAGGGATTTTGTGGATTTCAGTAGTGCCTAAATCCCTGTTGCAGATTTGACCCTTTGTTTATGAAGGGCAGAATATCTCCTAGGAGGTGCCTGCTACTACACTCTTTATGAGGTACAGCCTATTCCCACCAACATGCTGGTCCTGTTCCATAGCAAGTCAGGAGAGGGGTGGGGAGAGCTCTAGCTTCTCTTCTTCCCCCCCCTCCCCATCATAGGACACCTGGCCTATTAAAGGGCCCAGTCTACCCATGATGAGGGCTTCTTTTAAGAAAATGAGCCCACCTCAGCCCACCTGGAGGTAAATACCTGCCTAGGTGGCTGGTTGGCAGCTAACTGGCTAATGAGCACCTGAACCTGATAAAAGGCTACTAGATCTCAGCTGGGGGAAGGTGATCCCAGAGAAAGGTACTTAGGGAGGGACTTCCCAGACATCTGCTGGAGGTTTACCCCATGAGGAACTGTGTGTTGCTAGGGAGCCTGAGGAGACTCTGTATTGGGTACAGACTGGCAGGAAGCAGCACAAGAAGCTAGGCCCCAGGGAGAAAGCCCTAGAAGGAGCTGATTTGTGAAAGGGGCCTGGAGGCAGGTGTGGGTAGGAAATGGCCCAGACATACAGCAGTGAGTCTAAGGAAGGAGACCTCAGCTACTTAATACAAGGACCCTGTGCTGGCACCCAGAGTGAAGGAAGGGCCTGGGTTCCCCTACCTATCCCCTAGAAAGGGGTGTAAAAGTCCCCTGATATAAAGAGGGGTCAGGGACTGTTGAGCCCAACATGGGGCCGAAGGTCTGGGATAAGGTCACAGACATCTATTTTGTTATACTCTCTATCACCTGGAATAGGTGAAATTATAAGTGATCTGGCTGGAGGGCTTAGTTGTGAGATGGGGCAAACCACCGAAGGCTTGCACTGGCTATTGACAGAGGGATACCTACCAGAGTCAAAGTATAATGTAAGTGCTGATATAGCACACTTGGCCATGAGGGGGTGCACTGACCAATGAGTGACCCCTCTACACACCTCCTTTGGGGTTCTGTGTGCTTCAGGGACAGAATAGTCCTTGCGTTCCCCTGAACTTAGGGGCTGCAATTCTAAGGCCTTATCCTGACCATACGTCAAGGAAGGCTCTTCTGGCCAAGTTCAGCCCTGATATGAGCAGGCACAGCATAATTACAATCAACGCCACTAATCCTTCTTGTACTATATCCTGCTGAAAGCAGTGGGCAGCACCTAATGCTTTTCAGAAAGCCCATAATATATTCAGTAAACTATGCAGCACTATCCTCAAGAAGAGGATTGGGTCCTTTCCTAACTGTCCATTCTGTCCCCTTTGTTTCAGATGATCATCTCACACTATGAGGCGTGAAGTTGGACTATCCTTATAATTATCTTAACTGCAAATATTATTACTGATCATAAAAGGAACAGATCACTTTGAACTTCAACTACTTCCAGTGGCCATGAATGGCACTGAGTATGACACATAATGCACAAAGAGGTAAGTTGTAAAATTTAATTTTAGTTTTAATATATTACAGTATCTTATGACAATATATTGTATGCTTGTTATTGTAGCAACCACCTTTGACTAATATTAATGTCTTCAAAGGGTGGAGTGGGATGAGGACAACATTAGGAGTTTGTTGCATGGCTGTAGCCAGAATTGAAATGTTCCTTTGTTGTGCTGTGATCTCAACTAATGGTGCTCTCATTTGTAAGCACAGAAGAGCATGCGGCCCAGACCAGCTCCCACTGAAATAAATGGGGCCTTTCCATTGACTTTGATGGGAGTGGGATGGGGCCCTAACAGCAGCCTTCAGTACCACAGACCATGCGAATGATATTATAACCAAGGTTTGATTCTGACCACTTTTACACTGGTGTAACTCCATGACCTCACTGAAGCCTCTAATGACTTGTGGCAGGAGAGTTAGATCCTACATACACAAGAATTGAAATAAATAACTTAGCAATGCAAAGATGCACAAACTAATTTTGCTAATGTATGTGGCTGTGGTCTGCTTCTTGCATGAGAGGGGAAGTAAGACCAACTGGATGATCAACAAGATCAAAAGGATGGCTAACTTCTTTTAAAATAAACTGTTTTTATCAACTTAAAAACAACCATAATCTAACTAGCCTGGCATAGCTGGATACCATGGAACTGAACAGTAATGTTTGATACTTGTCATTACCTCATACTGCCTTGGGCTGTTATCTTGCAGTTCTGATAAAGAACGAGATTGTAATGTTATAGTCTCTCCTAGGGAAAGGGTGGCATGTAGCTGCATAGCCATATGAACGGGCCAGAAATTGAATTGTGACTCAGTCAAAATTCCTTCCCTGCTCCCCATTTCTCTAATGGAAGTAAGTAGCTTTATTCCTTTTCATGGAGCAGTTTACTCCAGTCTGCATGTCCAGCTAATCTGGCTGGTGAGTAGAAAGGGGAACGGAGCCAAGGATGAACTGTCAGAGGCAGGGAAATCATCCCAAACTTCTTTTTAGTGGGGAGGCAGTATTTTAACAATGAGGTAAAGAAGCCCCTGGGAATTATCTCTAGTACTTCCGAGCACTTGCCACAATGTTGTGTTCTGAGCTAGGTATTGTCTTGGACCACTGCTCCATTCCCCCCTTTGCCTTGACTATACCTTGTATATGTTAAGTAGCTATATTTGAGCGTCTGTCTTTCCAGTACTACTTATCAGTGCAACTTGGAATGCTATTAACCATGAAGAAAGCTTGACTACTGGGAATGCTCAATGACTGACATTTTAAAGGTTAACTTTCATCCAGAAGATGCTGCCGCCATGCAGCAAATGCTTATATAGCTAATGTCACTGACAGTGATGGGAAGTGTATAATGTCAGTTCAAGATGAGAGGCTACAAACTCAGAAAGAGCCCACTGAACATGAATCCCACGGCACCACTTAATCTTGACTTTTCTGAGGGAAAGATGACTAAATAAAAGAATGAGTGCTGCATACATTGCCCAGTTGTCTTTTGTTTTTCCCTCCTATCTTCAAAGACTGTGTTTTGACTCCTCATCTACCCAATTAGGTTATATTTTTCTTCTGTAGCAGGAATGACATTTATGACTTTACTAGAGGAAGAAGCAAATACAATGGTGCATTGTGAACAACAGTTGGAGCAGAGAGGATGGGAAGGTCCAAACAATGTGGGACAATGATCATTATGTGTGTAACTATTTTATTCTGCTGTTAAGCTGTGAAGGCCCATGCTCCCACTGAGCTGGTGTCTGGCAATGCCTGGATGACATTTGTTGTTCGGGATATATGTCACCCCCTCAAATCAATGACAGGTAATATTAGACTTCAGGAAGGTGGGGGTTTTCCCCGCCTGAGCTGTTTCCCAATAGGTTTGTTGTATTAACTGCTGCCATAATTCTTTTGTTTCATGTTTTGGGGCCTTTGGGAGCAACGATCAGGACCCAGTTGCACTAGGTAGTGTATCAGTATACATATGATCTTTGAATCAAGACTGAATGTCTTTTTAAAAGATATGCTCTAGCCCATGCAGCAGTTATGAGACTGCTACAGGAATTACTGGGTTACATTCTACAGCTCATGAAAGCAGAGTATCCTAATAGTTCATTCTGGGCTTCAAATCTTTGATTATGAGGCCTTGACCCAAAGAGCTTACAGATTTGGTGATTCAGGGACAGGGATAATTGCTTATATATGTATGTGTGTGTGTGCGTATCTGTTTGTAAACATATGTTGTGTCCCATATCCCCATCTATCCCTCTGTACGGCCTGTTATATTTTAATCAAAATCACCTAGGCTTGCGCGCTTAGAAACATTATTTCTGAATGTTCTTTATTCAGAAATGAGCATTGATAGCTAAAAGAGCTGTAAACAACTGCCTAGTGTGGACCCACTAGGTAGTACTTCCTTTGAATTAAAGGAGAAGTATGCAAACCCTTCTTAGGGGCATTAAGGATAAGCAATGTGAACAGAAATGAAATTTACATTCAGGCAAAACTAAACACTTTATTTTTCATGATGAGAATCTTAGCAGGTTGCAAAACCATGTTTGGATACTTACATCACGCTTATGCCTGATTCCGTGAAACTTTCTAGTGACTACTATGGGTATTGGATCAGACTGCTAAATTTAGACCTTATTCATGTAAGTGCCAATTAGAGTACAGGTCTGTCGCATCTTATGCATATTTAACATGCGCGAAATCAGCTTTACGTGGTCTGCAAAAACAAAACAAAAATGAGAAAAATAACAATTTAAATACTGTTCCTGTAGTGCGGGCAATTCCGCCCGCCATTACACTCAATGTAATTTTGACTATACGCGGTTTTCGCTTTACGCGCTGACCGCGGAACGTAACCCCAGCGAAAGATGAGACAGACCTGTATCCAGATCCTGCATTTGGACGTCCTCTTGAGTGCCCCACATTTGTGAAGTTGCCCTGAAGACAAAGGTGTGATCACTGGGGAAAAAATACAGGAGTGAGGACAAATTGTGAAATGAAGATGATTAAATGTTGCATAAATATATTGTGTGTTTAAATGGATGAATGAAAAACTGCGTTAAGAAATTATTTGACTAGTAATTCACACATTATTTTTGGTTCTCCCCAGATTTTCTGTCCTCCTTAAATAGCATGCTAATGCTTTTGCTTTCCATAGGATGTTGTTTTGGGCTTAGGGAGGGTTCTGGGTGTTGAAATTAGTTTTCTTGGTTTAATGTATAAAAAAATGATGATGGGCACACAAGAATGGGAGTTTTCCAGATGCATCTGTACGAAAAGATAAATTTTAAATGAAAATAAATGACAGGCATACGTCTGAGGAAACAGCTGTGAAAAGTCAGTCTACTGTTTATAGTGTCATATTTTTCAAAATTTTGCAGCAATTCTGTGAGCAAATTTTATTCTTAATTGCGCTTTTACATCTCCATTACGTTAGACAGTACAAAGGATATAACCCTTATACTCCACAATATGAGCTAAATGCTAGGTACGTGGAGTTAAAGAAAATTGTTCTCATGGGAAGCGTATTGTCCATTATTGGGATTTTACACTTGTCCCTAAGGCATATAGTACTGGCCAGAGACGTGATGCTGAACCTTTGATCTGGTATGTAACTATGTTACTGTTGTTTTCCCCATCTGTAAATTGGGGCTAATGATACTGACTTTTGTAAAGTGCTTTGAGATTTACTGATGAAACACGCTGTATTAGAACTCTGTATTATGTTTCTACTAACATAAGTGGTCTGTAGGTGAGATCTGAATTAGGTCCATTTCTCATACAAATCAATGGCGCAAGCCTTGTGCAGATAATGATGAGAACAACATTTTTTTGAAATAAGGTCATCTTCATGTTCCTTTCCAGTTTGAATGTCAATAACTTCATCCTCTGATTATGAATTGTTTTCTAGTGAGACATCTTAATTTAAGATATTATGAATTTTCTATTATTTTTCTTTGCTGCCAGTCTGCAAAATACAGTGATAGACTAGGTGTTTGTCACTGAGCACAATGGTACACATATCACTGTGGTGCTCTGCTTCAGCAGAGACAATATCCTTGTAAGTCCTTGCATTCTTCAACCACTCTAGCCTTTCATGGCAATTCAATAAGTGTACATAGAAATAAAAACGAGGAGACTTAGGTAGCTCATTTCATGAAGAATGATCACTTCGCCTTCCACTGAAATGTAGCTCTGGTGAGGTGGAACCTGGAAGTGGCTGAACAGTACACAGACGGATTATGTGAGAGATCAGGATAAAAAGTGAAGAATAATTCTTGTCCTACTGAACTGCAGAAGGCCTCATGTAACAAATATTAATTATGTAATATATTAAACTAATAACTAGCAAGAGGAACAATGATTTAGGGATTGGCAGGAGGATTACTGAAGAATTAATTAATATGGGATGTTTGAAGTCATGTAGGGGTATGTGTATAGATAAAAAGTGGTAGGTGTTTTTTATGTAAACAGTTGGCCACTAAGGCCAACGTTTTTCAGAAACAACTACTGATTTTGGGTACCTCAAGTTTTGGATATACCGCTTGAGATACCTAGCATCTGATTTCAGTAACTGCCATTACCATTTATTTTATTTGGAATTGTGAGTGCACAGCCTTTCTGAAAATGAGGCCACAGATTTCTCAAAATGACCACTTGGACGTTTTAAAAAAAAAAAAATTGGCCTACAATTCTTCTTCTTGATGAGAAAGCTGAGCTTGTTTGTAAAGCAACATTCCTTACACTTAGTACATTAGAGGAGCCTAATAAATAGAGTGTATGAATGGAAACTGAGGTCTCTTAGTTTTCGGTTGCATAGGTAACTGGGCTGGTGAGAGGAACAGAATATCACAATTTATGATTTATAGGAAAGCTATAAAATGTATTATGTCATTAAAATCTGATACCTCACACTGTAATAAAACAAAATAATGGCAGCTGTGTGAAAGGTGTTCAGGCTTGGGAATGTTAGAAATAGTCCGGGGATTCATTAGTTGTGGGATTGAGCAAATAATTGAAAATCAGGTGTAGGGTTTTTTACCCTTTCTTGAAAAAAAGTTAAATCTGGCTCTACTTCAGAACAAAACGTCATTTTGAAACAAAAAAACAAAAGTCAAAAGGTTTAGTTTTTAAAATATAAAAATGTTTTGACTTCCTGAAATCCCCCCATTTGTTTCGATCAACTTGTTACCTATCATCTCTGTGTTCTTGGGAACCAGGGTGCAGTACCCAGCCTGTCTGACTCACTAAAGACCTCTCCCCTGCCAGCCTCTGCTTGAACCAAAGCCAATCAGAAGGACTTACAAAAAGCAATGAAAAGGAAATGGAAAACACACCTAAACCCCTCCGGACAAGGGTGACAGGATTAGGAAAACTCCCCTAGCCTCATTTGCATCAAAGATGGGACAGGGAGGCATCCCCATTAGCATACAGAATGGAGATCAGAAATTCCAAGGCAAGAACCGCACTGAACTCTGGGACCAGAAAAGCAGGGAAGCACTGAATGATGGGGAATCTCTGCTCCAGATGTTAATGAACCCACACCTGCACACACCTAGCTCAGTAGTTATCAGACCAATTCTAGTAATAAATCCTTTATTGGTATCCAAAATACTAAAATACTGAAGCTACCTAACTGCATTATGAGCTCCTTCCAGGGAACACTGTCCATAGCCAGGAATAATCAGTTCCTGTTGTCTAGTCTGAACAAAACAACTTTGGTACACTCTCTTGAGCCATCAGTTTACCCACAAACAAATATAGTCTTATACTTTGAATCATTGTTCTTTCCCTACAAAAACCCCTACCCATGCTCAAGTAAGTGCCCTGGATACAAAATCTGCATCAGTTCCACTGGGACTTCATCTTCTCCTGCCTGATCGTACTAGGGGCTCTGCTTGTCTCCAGCACTCCGGACCCTCAGCTACCATCACCACCACCTGGGAACCCCTATCGATTCAAGCTTCACGGAGTGGTGAGAACCCAGCTCTCTCTCTCTCTCCCTCTCTAGGTATAGCCTTCTGACCCTGACTTGTGTGATCTGACTTTTATAATCAAATTTAAGTTAGATTTAATATTATAACTGTTTTGTTTGTTTGGCTCTCCTTGTATAGTTATTACCTCGCAATAAATAACTTTCATGGTTAAGCTCGTTGCTTCCCTCTCTCGCTCTCTTCCCCCCGCCTCCCTCGTGAGTGTTTTTTGGCTTCCCCATTCACTCTGCAGTAACGCTCCTCATACCTAAAATAAAGATCCCTGCAGCGCCCAAAAATCCTGTGGGGCTTGCTCATCAACTGGGGTACTACCAGAAAAATTGTAATGTGAAAGTGGGGATAGGGATGTGCTGAACCTGGGACATATGAGGGTGGCAGATTGAAAGTGCTGCTTGACCCAGACTACTGAGTCCACGGGCATATAAGGGGTCAGCTTGGGAATGCTGATTGACCCGGTCCTCTCAGACGCGCTCTGTTAGTGTGTGTGTGTGTTCGTCTGATTCTGGGGCTGGAAGAACCTAGGTCCTGCAGGATAGCTCCATTGGGAGGGAACTTGCAAAAGGGAGAAGGAGAGCTCCGCATTTGAACTCCAGTGACACAAGCAGAACATTGATAGAAGTACAGACCCCCCTCCCCCCCGAAGAGTAACCCTAATAAATGAGCATACCCCCAAAGTAACAGGCAAATCTGGTAACAAACTTGAAACTGTATTTTTCGGCAAATAAACTACTCTTCAAAGAAGTTTCATTCAGCTCTAATTAGAAGGGAAAGTGCAGACAAAATGCAAGTTAGTTCATTATTTCAAAGCTTATCACTTGAATATCACCATTATAATAGTAACAGCAAACCTAAATTGCAAGCTCTTTGGGGCAGTGACTGTCTTTTCAAGAAGTTTAATGGAGCCTGCTCTGACATACAGTAGAACCTCAAAGTTACAAACACCAGAGTTACAAACTGACCGGTCAACGACACACCTCATTTGGAATCAGAAGTACACAATCAGGCAGCAAAGACACACACAAAAAGCAAATACTCTACACCACAGTGCTATGTTAAACGTAAACTACCAAAAAAAAAAAAGCGGGGGGGGGGGGGGGAAGGAAGCATAAAAAAATTGACAAGGTAAGGAAACTGTTTTTCTTTCATTTAAATTGAGATG
>NW_020664393.1:53515366-53522826 GCF_002925995.2 Terrapene triunguis
AGTTGTTTTAATTGTCATATTTGAATTCAGCACATCAAAATACATAAGAAATAGCATATTTTATCTCTGAAGCAGACGACTTCTCAAAAATTGTAGACCAGTGAAATCTATCCTATTCTTAAAAAAGGTACATTTTAATTAAAAACAAAAAGAAAGAAAATACATCTGGAACTTAGGTTATTGCTAGATTTAGAAAGAGCAAATATAATAATTAAGCATCAAGAATGGTTTTCGTGAGGTCCAGCTTAATGGTTACAAGCAAAACAAAAGTATTTGGGGGTTAGCACAGAGGAGTCCACAAGCCAATAAGAAATAAAAGAAATAACCCTAATCACGTCTTCATAGACATTCCCTGATTTACTTACATATCTGAGGTTTCAGATAAGCAATTCCTAGGTATGATTTGATGATGTTTCATACCTGGTTTATCTTCTTACAGCATTGCTGCTCTGTGTCTCCTTTCTCCGGAGAACAACAACAGACAGACAAAGGGAATTTTTTCCCCAATTTTAAAAAGTTCCAGCCCTCCCATTGGCTCTTTTGGTCAGGTGCCCACTCCCTTCTTTTTACCTATGGGCTTTTTTAAGCCTTTACAGGTAAAGCAAGTAGAGAACAGCTACTAACAGGGATTTTATAGCTAACTGGCTGGCTGGATGTCCATAAAAGGGAGCTACCTCTCCCCCCCCGTCCCCCCCATCATTTGTCACAGGAACAAATCCTGTTCACCATACACAAGTACTCCCGTTGTAAGTTTGGAAGTTACTGACAGCCATTTTCTATCTGTTGGCATTATTGTGGCTAATATGAAATGAGCTATTATGGGTCTCGTCTAGTTCCTAGGGGATAGCCATCCATATCACAAAAATACAAAATCACAGATGTCACCCATGTTGGCAATTTCAGCAGAGGCCAATCATTGAAATGTCTTCTGAGTTGAACTACCCCTGCCATCGTAGGTTGATTGTTCCACTGCTTAGTGGGGAAAAGCATGACAATATTCTATCATGGGGATAATCATACTGACCTCCCTCACAGAGGTTTTGTGAGGCTTTATTAATTGCACTTTCCCCATAATTCTCATTGAGTAGAATCAGGTGCCACAGACCTCGCTGAGCATAACTTGTTCTTTAAATGGACTGCTCTTCAACCCAAACCTGATGGATACATTCGGGCTCGTGATGATGTGTAAGCCAAGTGGATCAATGTCAGCAAGGGCATTGGAGATGTTGTTTCTCAGAGTCTACAAATCTTAGGGAGTAGTTTTCTGCCATTCTGTTCCCCACATGCAGAGGGTCCATACAAGGCATGTGTCCCACATACAGTATGTCTACATTGCAATTAAAATCCCGCAGCTGGCCTATGCCAGCTGACTCAGGCTTGTGGGCCACAGGCAAAGGGGCTGTTTAATTGCAGTGTAGGCTTTTAGGCTTGAGGGAAGAGGAAGAGCAGGGGGCAGTCCTCAGGCAGAAGAGGAGGAGCAGGGGGCGGGACCACAGTTCTGTTGCCGGTTGCTCCCCCAACTTCTACAGAGGTTATGGTGCTCCTGTCACTTCCTCCCTTAGTCATCTCTTTTCCAAGCTGAGAAGTCCCAATCTTTTTAACCTCTCCTCATGCAGAAGCTGTTCTATATCCCAATCATATTTGTTGCCCTTTTCTGTACCTTTTCCAATTCCAATATATCTTTTTTGAGATAGGGTGACCAGATCTGTACTCAGTATTCAAGATGTGGGCATACCATGGATGTATATAGAGGAATTTTGATATTTTCTGTCTTGTTATCTATCCCTTTCCTAATGGTTCCTAACATTCTATTAGCTTTTTTGACTGCCACTGCACATTAAGCCGATGTTTTCAGAGAACATCTTTGACCTCATCTTTACTAATGAAACCCATAGCACTTCAAATATAAATTAAAACAAACAAAAAACCCTCCACATACCCTTTGTCCCTGGAGGCGAAGATGGAATTAAAAAAACACACACTTAACAGATGCTGGTCACATCACTTAATGTGCTACTGGCAGATGCTCATTCACCACACTGATGGACGCAGGATAAGAACTTGAATAGAAAAGAACATACTCCTCAATTTATTTGAAGGAAAAGGCAAACCTCAGGGATTGTTTCTTATACAATAAAAATAATATCTTGTGTTTCACACATGGGCTTCAAAGCACTTTACAAAAACTAATGAATTAATTCCTACAACATCCCTTTGAAGTATTATTATCTCCATTTCACAGGTAACATAATTGAGGCACACAGAGAATCAAGGTTATAGAGAAAGTCTGTAGTAGAACCAGGGATAGAAGCCAACTCTCCTGACACCTAGTTCTGTGAGAATTAAGCAATTAGGCCATTTAAAAATCAAGATGACAGTCTAACAGAAAAGCAGTCTCACATGTTTCCAGTTATAAAATATTAATAACTCTGGGTCCTACATTTTAAAAATTGCCTCTGTAGCTTCTGTTCCACAAACTCAGGTTTTTGTAGCCATGAAGGCTAATGCCAATTTTGCAATGAAATATCCTCTTTCTAGTGACAAGGAGCTATGACCTCAGTGGAAATGAGAGGAGATGGAACAATCTCAACCAGGGACACTAAGGAGTATTGGCACAGGGGAGGCAGATATATTTTTCTCCTTGTTGTGGTCAACAGTCAAATTTACTTTATTAAGATGCCTCCACAATACTAAAATAAACACCAGAAGCAACTGTTTAACTACCGCTTCCAGCTCAGCAAGTAAGGAACAGTGAGGGCAAAGTCGGAGGCTCACTTTTTGGCTTCAGCAGCCACTTCTCACATGCAGGTATAGAAATGTAAGCTATTCAGCACGATGTGAGTTCATTTAAATTACCTAACATACCACAGGGCAGCTCCCTGCTCAGGAACTTTTTCTTTCCTTTTGGTCTTCTAACACAGAGGTAGCTTTTCACATGGATAGGTGTATTCAATATTTGTGGTCTTCTGTGGTTTGCATAGCCTGGAAGGCCAAGCTAGGCTATATCCAGACTTATAAAGTAGCTTATTTACACTCTATGGGCCAGATCCTCAGCTTGTGCAAATTTGTGTAGCTCCACTGAGGTCAAACTACTATGACAACTTACACCAGCTGGGAATCTTTCCCTTATATGCCTATAGGTTTAAATAATCTCTATAACAAGGATAGATATTGCTTTTCATCATTTGTCTATTGATATAGTTATGCCAGTGTAAAGGTGCTTATACTGCTATAGCTTATTCCTGAAGTGGAATAATCACCTTTATACTGATATAACTGCATCCACACTAGGTGCTGTACTAGTAAACTTTTGGTAAAAAGTCACACCGCCTAACGAATATAGTGATACTGGTACAATATCTGTGGAACAGGCATAACTATATATTGGTTTCTTTGATTTTCTGCACTCTAGACTTTCCTGTTATTTTCCTTATCATTTATTCAGATTTCTATTCAGCTGGCACTCCTCCTGAACCTGGTCTTTAAAACTTTGAGTGGATGGATCTGTCTTCATTTCTTGAGTCTCATTACCTCTTGGGTCCCTCTGTTTGACAATCATTTTCTGAAATGTAGTGGTTTGTTTGGTGTTACTTGCCTGGCTCAGGATTCTTAATTTTTGTTGGAAGATTTGATAAAGTTTATTTATAAGCATCTCTCATTTTTGTTGTTGCTGAGTTTCTCATTCCACTTTTGTGAAGCCTATATCACCAGGGACCATTGTGTGAAGGCTGTTCTAAATTTTTCTCCTGGTGAACTAAGGGAATCTAGTTTCATTTCAGCTGGCCTACAAAGAGGAACTTTACTTGTTTTGCTAAGATTTCTGCTATTTAAAATATCTCTTTCTTTGCTTAAAAAAGATCTCTCTTCTTTTTCTAGCGTGCACAGTGGTCATGTATTGTTTTAGCTGGGCTTCCAGAATGTATTATTACATACAGTTAGTGTTCAGTGTTCTTATAAAAACAAATTTCTAACAAGGCTGCAATCAGACAGCAGCATGATCTATTCCATTCAGAGATCTATGCATTGAGTCCCACTTATTGTGCTGTTTGGAATTAATTGTAATGTCCAGGTATGTATAATACCACACACAACTTTAAACTTTTTCCCAAAAATATGATTTTGATTTAATGACATTCTCACAGCAAGGGATGTTTTATCCAATACTGCATTATGAACGAGGACACTGATTGTTCACAACCATATTCTGACTGGTCATGTTGGACTTTGTGTAACTATCCCAGCTGTGTGCTACGCAATCCTTTGCTGGTCCTTCACTAACCAATGAGGAAACTCTTGCAACTCTCAGTGGGGCAGAGAGGGAGGAAGTTAACAGGGGAAAATATTATCTCCCCCAGTATACACTGGTCCTAATTGTCAGCAGATGTAAATCAGCAAACTCTACTGGCTTCAGGGGAGGTAGGCTGATTGTTACCAGCTGATGGTTGGGCGCACTTTCTGAATAGAGTGATATTGGCATTACTTGCAAAGGCAACCAAAACTTGTATTGCTCCTTCTTCTTCCTGCATCCTCTATCATCAGCCTATTTCCTTCATTCATCCTCCTCCCCTATGGCCTCTCCCCACCTGCCCCCCCCCCCCATCACTTCCTAGAGCTCCTTTCAACATGCCCCATTGCCATGTTAATTTGAAGGCTGCATTAGAAGCCTTAAGACAGCTCTCAAGTAAAGTTGAATTCAAAGCAACCCAGCTGCTTCCAGGAGCTGCTGAGCATGGGGTGGAGCTGGGAGGGGAAGCAGTGGTTTGCCTTTGAAGTCCTGCTGTTAGATGGATGCTGATTGTTTCACATTACTGTAAGTGTTATGTAACTTAAAAGGAACCTCAATGTATTGTGTAGACTATAAAATGCAACAAAAAATATTTCTCAGGTATGCTAATGACTTCCATGTAAGGAACCTCTGGCTAGAAGCCCAGAGGATCACAACTAAAACAGGCCTCTAGAAATCATTCTCAAAGAAACCAGGTTAGCATACAAGGTTGAACACAATAATTATCTGCAAATTTGTGTGATCTGATACAGGAGGTGGTTTTCATCACTCCCTTTATGTTCAGTATCCTCTTTGGAAACTCTGAAATTTGATTCTCTGTCCATATATAGCTGTTCATCCAGAATACGTACTCATCAGGAAAAGTGATTAGTTTGCCCGTTTTGCTACAAATGTCTTATTTTCCTGTTAACCTTGCATATAATAAGACACCACTGCTCATTCATAAGACTAAAATAACTTAATTTATATTGTCGTAGAAACTATGGACCAGATCCTCACCTTGTGTAAATCAGTGTAGTTCTTTCTATTGATGCCCAGGGAGTTATGCCAGTTTACACCAGTTGAGCATCTAGCCCTTTTTTTTAATTGTAAAGTTAATCTAACTCTGATCCTTGAGCTTTTATAGATTGATGTGTTAGAAGGCACATCCATCTTTCCTTGTTGGGTAAGTTTTATAGAAATTAATAGAAAAGAAACCAATGGAGTTTTAAATAAATTATTGTAAAAACCTAGAGAATGAAGTTGAAGTTATGAACTTTCTCAAGTTTTTTGTTTACTTATTTTTGTTTTATTTTATTGCATCATCCTGTCACATTCTAGAGCAAGGAGATTATTCTCTTTTAAATTCTACATGATCGTTAAAAATACTATAGATAGATTTTATCCAACAAATTTCATAGGACTTATCCATAAGGGTTGGGACATAAAGTGAAATATTACTTGCAAAAATGCCTTGTTGGTAAACAATCCCAAATTAGGAACATAGACCTAATTAAAAGGCACCACCACTTGTATGTCTTATACTCTCAATAAATGCTTTTATTTTGTATCACTCTATACCTTGGTCTCAGGCTACGTCTTCACTACGGGGGGGGGGTCGATTTAAGATACGCAAATTCAGCTACGCGAATAGCAGCCGACTTACCCCGCTGTGAGGACGGCGGCAAAATCGACCTCCGTGGCTTCCCTTCGACAGCTCTTACTCCCACCTTCGCTGGTGGAGTAAGAGCGTCGATTCGGGGATCGATTGTCGCGTCCTGATGGGACGCGATAAATCGATCCCCGAGAGGTCGATTTCTACCCGCCGATTCAGGCGGGTAGTGTAGACCTAGCCTCAGTGCCACAACTTCTGGATACAAAGTCTTGCACATGAGTATCTTGGGGATAATGTCTTCTGTTCAAAATACTATACATTGTCTAATACAAAAGAGGAAGGAAAGAAATCCAACACAAATGAGCTCACTGGGGCAGGGATCTGTCATCTTACAGTTTTCATGAAGTGGCATGAACACCAAAATTATGGTGCTGTATAAAAAATTATAAATACATCTTAACATGTATACAAAAAGATATAAAATACTACACATTTGCCAAAGATCTTATAGGATGAAATTGTGGCCTCATTGAAGTTGGTGGGAGTTTTGCCATTAACTTTGATGGGACTAGAATTTTACTCATCATGTTCAAACAACATGTGGATTTCCACTTTCTTGCAAGATTATGCCTTGATACAAAATATGATCTTAACAAGAGTTGTTTCACTAGCTTATTTAAAGACAAGAGATCAAATTAATTCCTTTTATAAGACAGTTGAAGTCAGTGCTGTTACACCAGGGATGAATTTGGTTCATCATGTTTTCTATATTTTGCAATATAAATTTTCTGGGATGACTGTGGATTTCTATTAAGTATCATATTGGCTAGAACTAAGGCTGCACGTCTGTCACGGAAGTCACAAAGTGACTTTCTGGGACCTCCCTGATTTCTGCAGCTGGCAAGTGCGACTGACCCCAGGGCCGCCAAGCAGCTCAGGTGACCTCGGGGCCAGCAGCACCGCATCCCCCTCCAACAGCGGCTATCCTGGTCTGCCCCCCTCCAGCAGCAGTGGAAGTCCCATGCCGCCCTCCATCAGCAGCAGTGCAGCGGTCCCGGGCCGTGGTCCTGGGCCAGCGGGACCGTGGGTCATCCTCCGCCAGCAGCAGCTGCCACAGTCCTGGGCCGGCGGGGCTGCCCCCTGCCAGCATCAGATACCGTGGTCCCAGGCCGGTGGGGCTGTCCCCCCCCCCCACCAGCAGCAGCGGTCCCGTGCCATCCCACTCCCCCGAGCACCAGCGGGCACCATGGAGCCCCCACCCTGAGCATCAGCAGGCACCCCAGAATCTCCCTCCAGTACTAGCAGGTGCCCCAGAGAACCCCCTCCAGGGCAGCAACTGCACCCCCGGAACCTCCTAGAACACCAAAGATTTAGTTTAATCGCATAAAACCAAACACCCTTTCCCTGCCCCTTCTCTGAGGTCCTACCCAAGACCGGCTCTAGGCACCAGCAAACCAAGAATGTGTTTGGGGCGGCACAGTACCAGGGGCGGCACTCCGGCCACCTTTTTTTTTTTGCTTTGGCATTTGCACTCTCTGAGGGTTTTTTTTTTTTTTTTTTTTTTTTTTTTTTTTTTTTTTT
>NW_020664393.1:53522926-53564492 GCF_002925995.2 Terrapene triunguis
TTTTTTTTTTTTTTTTTTTTTTTTTTTGCTTGGGGTGGCAAAAAACCTAGAGCCAGCCCTGGTCCCACCCAACTCATTCCATCCCCCCACCCTCTGTTGCTCGCTCTCCCCCACCTTCACTCACTCACTCATTTTCACTGGGCTGGGGAGGGTCCCTTTTCGACCGGATGTTCCGGTTGAAAATGGGAACCCTGGCATCCCTAAGTCATGGACAGGACACGGGGCCGTGAATTTTTGTTTATTGCCCGTGACCTGTCCATGACTTTTACTAAAAATGCCCATGACTAAATCTTAGCCTTAGCTATAATCTCTTCACAATATATTTGAAATGCTCAAAGACAAATACATTGTTAACCACAGAAAATATCAGACTTCTATCAAGAAAATGCAGGTCCTTGAATTCTCTTCATTTGATATTTAAGTCACTAGATGCCAAAATGTCATAGTGTTGTTTTCCTCTAATAAGCAAGTATCTATCACCCTAAAGTGCAGTTTATTTTCTAGGAGAGATATAGGAGGAGATATGGCACCAAATTATGAGCTGCTGTCCTAGAAAAGGCCTCTTAAGACCTCTGTGACCAGTAGGATCACCCTAGAAACTAATATGCTTATGTTTAATACTATGTGCAAAAATTTCCAGTTCATTTGGATGTTATGGACAGAGGTATCTCCCATGTGCATTAGAGATTTTCCAATATGCCCCAAACCTGCAGCTGGAGCATGGTTGCAACTGCATTTTGATTTTACCCTTTATTTTCCTTGTAATTATTTGTTTATCAACATTATCTGAAAATGTATGCTGCATCTAGAAAAAGCAAAGTGCAGGACAATGTTACAGTAAACAATGTCTAGCTATATTTATGCATAGCAGTAATGATTTTTATTTGTCTTTTATTTATTCTCATATTAATTTCCACATTTGACCTGATTTGTTTTTAACAGTAGCAGCAATAATACAAAAATAATGAGAAACCCTTTTTAATCCTTTCCTGTACTATATACGTGAATGAATGATACATACTGAATGCCAATGAAAAGATAGAGGGAAATCACGTGTCATATACACATGGAAATGAAGAGTTACAATGGAATACAATATACACCTCTACCTCGATATAACGCTGTCCTCGGGGGCCAAAAAATCATACCGCGTTATAGGTGAAACCGCATTATATTGAACTTGCTTTGATCCACCAGAGTGCGCAGCCCCGCCCCCCAGAGCACTGCTTTACCGCGTTATATCCGAATTTGTGTTATATCGGGTCATGTTATATTGAGGTAGCAGTGTATATGTATATAAACATTTACAGTAGCTCCTCACTAATGTACATGAATGACCATAGGAAAGATATTTAGGACCACTCCCCATTGACTTCAATAGATTTTGGATTAGGTCATTTCTCTCTCTGTGCCTCTGTTTCCAGTATCTAAGATATCATAAGAATACTTACGCTCCTTCACAAGAGAGTTGTGAGGGTCAAGACATTAATTTTTAGGGCGCGCTCAGATACTGTAGTGATGAGTGCCATAGAAAAGCCTATGAATATGAGGGCTAAATCCCATCTGTATTATAACTTTAAACCATGTGGTAACTAGGTCAGATGACAATCATGTTGTAAGGAGATCCCCTGACTTTCCCCATGATAGCGACAGGGACCACAGAAATCACATTTCTGTTAGAGCTGCTAAGAATTTTATGTCAAAATGTTTTTTCGATGGAAAACTCATTTTTTACAAAAATCTAAATTTTCCAAAAGGATTTTTTTGAGTTTTTCAAAAAAATTTAGTTTGCATTTGGGAAAGGACAAGAGAAATATTTTGTTTGAATTGGGTTCACCTGAATCAAAACATTTTGGTTTGGCTAACAGAACCAAAATACTTCATTTCGGGTCCATTCAACATTAATCTCTGTCCACTTGACCTGTTGTGGAGCCTCATGTGAGTTGTAGTTTGGGTACCTCATGCCCACAAGTCTCTTATGGTCATGATGTACTGTGTCAGTTCAACCAGCAGAAAGACCACAGTGCAACATGGGAGATGTTGTCCATCCGGGGAGCCCAGCCATAAAGGAAAATGGGAACATGAGGGACTGAACAATAACTCCCATGAGACCCCATGGCAGCTCAGCGGGACACAGATTAATGTGAAACCAAGGTGAACTAAAATGTTTCAATTCAGTTCAACAAATCAAACCAAACCAACATTTTTGCACCAATTTTTTTCAGAATTTTTCATTTTGTGAAAAATGTCACTATTTTTACTTTTTATCCTGATTTAGGACAAAAAGAAATGTGAACCATCTTTAAAGAATTTCAACCATCTTTAATTTCTGCTGTGTGTCCTAGGAAGATCTGGACTAATCTTAGGGTATGTCTACACTACGAGAGTAGTTCGATTTTAGTTAAATCGAATATGTGCAATCGATATTAGAAAGTCGAACGTATGTGTCTACACTAAGGACAGTAATTCGACTTTGTCAGTCCACACTACCAGGGAAAGCGTCGACATTGGAAGCAGTGCACTGTGGGCAGCTATCCCACAGTTCCCGCAGTCCCCGCTGCCCATTGGAATTCTGGGTCGATCCGCCAATGCCTTCTGGGTAAAAAAATGTGGCGAGGGTGCTTTTGGGTAACTGTCGTCATCCGTCAGTCACTACCGCCCTCCCTCCCTCCCTGAAAGCGCCGGCGGGAAATCAGTTCGCGCACTTTTTGATCAGTGACAGCGCGGACGCCACAGCACTGCGATCATGGATCCCGCTGCGACCATCACTGCAGTTGTGGCCGTTCTCAATGCCTCGCACCTTATCATACACCTTTCCCAGAGGCAGATGCAGAGAAATCAGGCGAGGAGGCTACGGCACCGCCGTGAGGGCCTGAAGTCGGAGAGAAGCACAGAGCTGTCAGAAACCACGAGCCCCAGCGCCCAGGACATCACGGTGGCAATGGGGCATGTGGATTTTGTTGAACGGCGATTCTGGGCCCGGGAAACAAGCACGGACTGGTGGGACCGCATAGTGCTTCAGGTCTGGGATGAATCCCAGTGGCTGCGAAACTTTCGCATGCGGAAGGGGACTTTCCTCGAACTTTGTGAGTTGCTGTCCCCTGCCCTGAAGCGCAAGGACACCCGCATGCGAGCAGCCCTGACTGTCCAGAAGCGAGTGGCCATAGCCCTCTGGAAGCTTGCAACGCCGGACAGCTACCGGTCAGTCGCGAACCACTTTGGCGTGGGCAAATCTACCGTGGGGGTTGTTGTCCTGCAAGTAGCCAAGGCAATCGTCAAGGTACTGCTGTCAAAGGTAGTGACCCTGGGAAACGCGCAGGCCATCATAGATGGCTTCGCTGCGATGGGATTCCCAAACTGCGGTGGGGCTATAGATGGGACTCACATCCCTATCCTGGGACCGGGCCACCAGGCCAGCCAGTACATCAATAGAAAGGGCTACTTTTCAATGGTGCTGCAAGCACTGGTGGACCATCGGGGACGTTTTACAAACATCAACGTCGGATGGCCGGGCAAGGTTCATGACGCTCGTGTGTTCAGGAACTCTGGTCTGTTTAGACGGCTGCAGGAAGGCATTTACTTCCCGGACCACAAGATAACTGTTGGGGATGTGGAGATGCCTACAGTGATCCTCGGGGACCCAGCCTACCCGCTAATGCCCTGGCTCATGAAGCCCTATACTGGCGCCCTGGACACTGCACAAGAACTCTTCAACTACCGGCTGAGCAAGTGCAGAATGGTGGTGGAGTGTGCTTTTGGCCGTCTCAAGGGGAGATGGAGAAGCTTACTGACTCGCTGTGATCTCAGCGAAACCAATATCCCCATCGTTATTGCAGCTTGCTGTGTGCTCCACAATCTCTGTGAGAGCAAGGGGGAGACCTTTATGGCGGGGTGGGAGGTTGAGGCAAATAGCCTGGCTGCTGATTACGCCCAGCCAGACAGCCGGGCGATTAGAAGAGCCCAGCGGGACGCGCTGTGCATCCGGGAGGCTTTGAAAGCCAGTTTCAAGGCTGAGCAGGGTACCCAGTGACTTTTAAGTTTGTGGACACAGAAGCTGAACTTGCCCCCGTTTCTTTACCCAGTTGCCATCGACTATCCTCTCCAGTTACATACCCCCTTCACCCCCTTCCCAAAAAATAAAATCTGTTCTGTTTTGTTAATGGACACCGTTGTCTTTATTACTGTTTTCGCGGGAATGTTTTAAACCTGGGACGCAGACTGTGGCGGGGGGCGGGTTTAGTGTTGTGATGCAAATGATGCTTCTAAACTCCAGGAATGACAGGCTCCGCGGTGGTGGACTGGTTGTTTCAACGGAGCCTGCCAGCCCTCCTGGCCGGGACTGCGTGTATGTGTCGGCTATGTGACTGTCTTGCAGGGGGAGGAGGGTTACAGATCCCCTGCTGCGCGGCTCTGTGATCCAGGGTAAGGACCGCTGCATAAGATCTGTAACTGCCCTCCCCCGCCACAAAGTCACAGAGCAACACGCCCCCCCCCACCACACAGAACATGAAAACCACCTCCCAGACTGACCAGGATAACTAGTCACTGCACTGTATATGTGCCCTGCTGCTGGACCTGCCCCCTGCTAAAGGTGACTGTCCTGTCCAATTACCAAGCCCCTTCCCCCCCCTTCAGACAGACTCTCCTCCAAAAGAAGAGGATGGAAACAGTAATGAACAGAAACGTATTTTTTATTAACAACCGCACATGGAACGGGGGGGTGAAACTTGGACGGGGTCTTGTGTGAGGCGGGTAGGAAAGGACTTTTCAAATTTTGGGGAATGAGAGCCTTCTAGTGGTAGAGCAGTCCGCAGGGGTGGAGTGAAATTTTTCACGGCCCCTTCCACCCCTCCGTGTTTGGACTTTGGGTGAGGGGGTCTGGGACTTGGTGGCGGGGCAGGGCAGTTAGAGAGAGACTGCAGCGGGGCTCTCTCCTCCTGCCTCCGGTCCTGCAGAACATCCACAAGGCGGCGGAGCGTGTCCGTTTGCTCCCTCATTAGTCCAAGCAGCGTTTGAGTAGCCTGCCAGTCCTCCTGTCGCCACCTCTCCTCCCGTTCAATGTTTGCCCAGTGCATTTGGGACAAGTTCTCCCTCCACTGTGTCTGCTGGGCTGCCTGTGCTCGGGAGCATCCCATTAGTTCAGCAAACATGTCTTCCCGTGTCCTCTTCTTCCTCCTCCTAATGTGCGCTAGCCTCTGGGCAGATGGGGCTGTGGGAATTGGAAAAAGGGAGTGAATTCCTGAGACAGATCAATGTATCTGTGAACAGAGAACATAGTCTTTCAACAAGACCATGCAGAGCACCTATCACACGCGCACTGAGGACAAGGTCGAATTTTCGGCCCTCGCCTACAGTGCCTGCGGTCTTGCTGTGGTGAGCTGAGGAGCAGGGCAGGACACCGGACTTTGTCTAGATGGCAAACATGGTAAGCCGTAGACTTGTGGCTGCTTAAAACTTTAAGAGTGGCACTGGCCTCCTTTCACATAGAAAGCAATGCGAGTCTCTGCTGGCAGCAATCCTGCAAGCATGAACTCTGGCCCTGTCCCACCCCCTCGCGGCTGTAAACCGCGTGGCTGTAAACCGGCGGTTGCAGTTCTGTAAAGGGACGGGCAAGCAGTCCCAATACTAACTTTCCCCTACCTAATTCACAGCAGGGAGTCATGCCAGACATCACCCTCCTGAAGGTCTCGGAGAGCCAGAAGGAGCGGATGCTTCGGGACAGCCTGCAGAAACCGGGGCCATTTGCTGCAATGCTCTGCAAGGCCATGATCCCCGAGTACCTGCTGGCGTTGTGGCAGGGAAACGTCTCATACCACGGGGGGCCTAATAAGCTCTCCCTGCCCAGGAACCTGCTCATGAGGCTTGAAAAACACCTGCAGGAGGCCTATGAGGAGTTCTCCCCGGAGGATGTCGCCTCTATCCCCGGATACATTGACCAGTTTTTGGCTTAGGTGCCCTTGGAGGGACAAAAGAGTGCAGCGTTTGGGGCAGTATAATCATGAAGCGGACATTGTGAAATTTTTTGAAAATAGACTATATATTGAAGCGCCCAAAGACAGACTAATCATGATACACTTTGCACAGATTCACGTTTTGTTGGACTTTCCTGTTTACATGTTTTGAAGCACTTTACCCACTGTTAATATTTTAAATCTTCCTGTTCTGTTTTAAATAAATGTTTACATGTTTGAAAGCACTTTAGCTATTGTTAATATTTTAAATATGCCAGTTATGTTATAAATAAATGTTTAGATATTTAAAACACTTACTGCTTGATCCTTCCCCTGAATCTGTGTCTGGGATAACGGCTGGGGAGGGTTGGTAGGGGATCTCTGTGAGGGTGATGAAGAGCTCCTGGCTGTCGGGCAAATCAGCGTTGTAAGCGCTGTCGACTGCCTCGTCCTCCTCATCTCCTTCCTCCTCTTCCCCGTCCGCTGAGGAACCGGCCGCGGACAATATCCCATCCTCAGAGTCCACGGTCAGGGGTGGGGTAGTGGTGGCGGCCGCACCTAGGATGGAATGCAGTGCCTCGTAGAAACGGGATGTGTGGGGCTGGGATCCGGAGCGTCCGTTTGCCTCTTTGGTCTTCTGGTAGCCTTGTCTCAGCTCCTTAATTTTCACGCGGCACTGCGTTGCATCCCGGCTGTATCCTCTCTCTGCCATGGCTTTAGAGATCTTCTCATAGGTCTTTGCATTCCGTCTTTTGGAGCGCAGCTTGGAAAGCACGGACTCATCTCCCCACACAGCGATGAGATCCAAGACTTCCCGATCCGTCCATGCTGGGGCCCTCTTTCTATTAGATTGCACGGCCATCTCTGCTGGAGAGCTCTGCATCGTTGCCACTGCTGCTGAGCTCGCCACGGTGTCAAAACAGAAACTGCGATTCAAACTGCCCAGACAGGAAAAGGAATTCAAATTTTCCCGGGGTGTGGCTGGTCAGAGCATCCGAGCTCAGACTGCTGTCCAGAGCGTCAACAGAGTGGTGCACTGTGGGATAGCTCCCGGAGCTATTAGTGTCGATTTCCATCCATACCTACCCTAATTCGACATGGCCATGTCGAATTTAGCGCTACTCCCCTCGTTGGGGAGGATTACAGAAATCGATTTAAAGAGAGCTCTATGTCGAACTAAATAGCTTCGTGGTGTGGACGGGTGCAGGGTTAATTCGATATAACGGCGCTAAATTCGACATAAAAGCCTAGTGTAGACCAGGCCTTAGTTTATTTACCCAGCGCACAAATCATTCATAGGATTTATGACATCATTTCTTTTAAGTAATGATTTTTGCAGAAACCCCTATTTTTGTCATAATATGTTCCAAACACCATGATTTGTTCAGTCTTAAATCAAAAATACATTATTTAATTGTTAAATCATTGTAGTGATTGAATAATGGATGATATTTTTAAAATGAGCTTCTGGAGAGAGAGGTTCTGGAGGCCACACTCTGCACTGTGTATTTTCACTCCTTGAATTCTGCAGCCTTTGTTAAATCATCCTTAAAAATTCCTGGGAAAGATGGACTCACTGAATTTTTTTTTTTTTTTATAATGCTAGGTTTAAAGCACAGTCATATGGATTTTGAATGCTAGCTTGGTATAAAGCTTTCCGATTCTTACAGGTTATTTGACGTACCAGGAAAATTGATCTATACCTAAATTGGAAACACATTATGTAACTGTATCTGGCAAGAGAAGAAATTAGATTTATCGATTAAGGTTTTTATCAAATAATACCTCACACGGAAGTGTGAAGCTGTCTGTGGGGCATGCCTGATTGCAATCACAAGCCATTAACAAAGGAATAAACTGGCTTAAGCACATTAAAGCATTTTACAGGATATACTGAGCAGTGTTAAAATAAAGGATGTCATAAACTGCATGCCACAGCTCTTTTCAAACAGCCAGTCACCTCTGCAGTGAACCTTACTGTATTTTAATTGTCAGATCTTTGTCATTATCACAATCTTTCTTTGAGAGCAAAATCAAGTTTACCCTGAGGTTACTGGCCTGGTTGATAATTTCTTAAGGTGCTTACCATTGCTTTTAGATTAGATAACCTACAGCACAGCTAACCATAAAGCACAAAACAACTGTATATTTGCCAAATGAGTTTTTTCAAACCACTTCTTTGCTGAAATATGTTTTTCCACACTTAAAAAAGAGCAAGAGATAGAGAAATGATTGAATAGTGTTAATTTAATATGCTGTTTCACCAATTTTGCTATTTTTCATTTAAGAATTCATTCAATTTTTTTGTTTGGTCTTCAACTAGGGTGGCACAATGCTATTAATTCAACTTTGATTTCTATGGACTATATTCTGAATTGGCATATGTACGTGGTAACTCTTGTGATGCCAATGTGCTCTGTAAAAGCCTGTAAACAGTCCTTGTGCAGGTCAAGTATCTGTGTTCTTGTGCCAATTTAATAAGAAAACATTCAGAGGTTGTATTATTTTCCCCTGAATGAGGCCAGCTGCAGCATTAGATATCATGGCCTACATTTTCAAAAGTACTAATTTTCAGTGCCTCAGTATTTGTGTGTCCAAATTGAAATGCCTACGTATCTTAGTTACACCCAGATAACTTAAGTATCTCTAGTTGAATGCCCAAATACAGAGGCACCAAAAATTAGGGGAATTTTTTGAAAATTTAGGTTCCAATACATTATCTGGAATATTGCATTAGAAAGTCATAAGGGACTTAATTCATCTAATGTCTTGAGGACCTGGGGATCATCACAGATGTTAATAATGTGTAAGCAATATAATCAGTCACTGAAAAACAACAATACAAAATAAATGTGGTTGTATATTTACATCTAAATAAAGATACCATACTAATTTATTCTCTCGGTTACACAGGTGCAAATCCAGTATAATTGCATTGAATCCATAGCAGTTATTTCAGTTATTTATTGGTATAAATAAAATCATAATTTCAACCATAATTGTTTCTGGATGCTCATATTCTACTGTTGTACTAAAAGACAAAATATTATGTACTCTTGACTGAGTATCCTAACCAAAATAGTTGAAATGAGCTATGGGACCAGAACAAGTGGGGACTTCCCTCCCCCTGTAGTCCCTCTGCTCCCCTCCCCCACACTCCTGCCGGGGACTGGAGTCAGGGCATGACAGCTTGTCCCCCTCCCCGGCAGGAGCTCCAGGCAAGTGGAGTGGGGCAAGTCCCCACACCCCGACCCCGCTCCCCAGCAGGAGCACTGGGATGGCGGACTGGTTTGGGGTGTGGGGACGCCCATTTTTTTCAGAGCCCCTAATTTGCCGGGACCCCTGGGCACGGGCCTAGTTGGCCCAGTAGCTAATCCGCCACTGGAGCCAAGAGATTAAACATGGTTAGTTATCACTCACCCAGCAGTTTATTTAGTTTCAGTCATCTGTACTGAACTCAGTAGTCCACAATCAAGATACTACAACTGCAGAGTAAATACAAGATATATCCTTGAAAGAGAAAAGCATGGGATCTGTAAAATGGCGAGGATATGGATGATCAAATGAAAATAAATGATAGATTTTTACTTTCTTCGTTCCCATCCAATTTCAAATAAAGAGTTAGCAGTGTAAAATGTTAAGTATTTTCACCTGATAAATCTACTAGGCACCCTTAGAGATTCTTCCTTTCCTGTCCAGCTTGTCTGAACATGAAAATACATGATGGAAACCCCAACAATTCCTGCTCCCCTACAGACAACTATTCTTAGTTCTGTCCCATTAAAGATATAGAGAGTTTATACACACACACCACAAAATATGGAAAACTAAAAAAAATATGATTATAGGTATCAACTGAAATATCCTTGTTTGTTTCACTTATATACCCTGCATTGTCTATAGACAGATCTTAGATTTTATTTTGTTAAATATCATAAGTGTTTGCTTCTCATTTATGTGTTTAATTTTTAAAAAATCAATACAAATTTATGCAAAGAACTTTTCATGTACCAAGTGCTCTACAAATATCTGATTAGTCCCTACAAGTTCTATTGGTCCCTTTGTAATAGTTCTCTGCTAAGATGCCATTTACCCCCAATTCTAGCTAATTAATGCAGTTGTAAAATCAGATTTAACGTGGCCACCAATCTGTCTGGCCACAGTACACCTCTCACAGCTCAATTCTTTGCCATTTCTCATTCCTCTTTATTTATGGACCTTGAGCTAATTTTAAATCCACATGATTTGGGATTTTTGAAGGTATTTAGGCAGCTAAAGATTCAAATAAGCACCTAGTGGCATTTTCAAAAGCACCTACTTCCCAATCTTTGTCCGCCTAAATACCTTTAAATATCTGGCCCTTTTGTTCTTACCCAAGCCAATTTAAATTAATTTGGCCCTTATTTGGGAAGGATAGTTGAACATGTTGAACATGGGGTTCCGCAGGGGTCTGTTTTGGGACCGACTCTGTTCAATATCTTCATTAACGACTTAGATATTGGCATAGAAAGTACGCTTATTAAGTTTGCGGATGATACCAAACTGGGAGGGATTGCAACTGCTTTGGAGGACAGGGTCATAATTCAAAATGATCTGGACAAATTGGAGAAATGGTCTGAGTTAAACAGGATGAAGTTTAACAAAGACAATGCAAAGTGCTCCACTTAGGAAGAAAAAATCAGTTTCACACATACAGAATGGGAAGAGACTGTCTAGGAAGGAGTACGGCAGAAAGGGATCTAGGGGTTATAGTGGACCACAAGCTAAATATGAGTCAACAGTGTGATGCTGTTGCAAAAAAAGCAAACATGATTCTGGGATGTATTAACAGGTGTGTTGTGAGCAAGACACGAGAAGTCATTCTTCCGCTCTACTCTGCTCTGGTTAGGCCTCAGCTGGAGTATTGCGTCCAGTTCTGGGCACCGCATTTCAAGAAAGATGTGGAGAAATTGGAAAGGGTCCAGAGAAGAGCAACAAGAATGATTAAAGATCTTGAGAACATGACCTGTGAAGGAAGGCTGAAAGAATTGGGTTTGTTTAGTTTGGAAAAGAGAAGACTGAGAGGGGACATGATAGCAGTTTTCAGGTATCTAAAAGGGTGTCATAAGGAGGAGGGAGAAAACTTGTTCACCTTAGCCTCTAAGGATAGAACAAGAAGCAATGGGCTTAAACTGCAGCAAGGGAGGTCTAGGTTGGACATTAGGAAAAAGTTCCTAACTGTCAGGGTGGTTAAACACTGGAATAAATTGCCTAGGGAGGTTGTGGAATCTCCATCTCTGGAGATATTTAAGAGTAGGTTAGATAAATGTCTATCAGGGATGGTCTAGACAGTATTTGGTCCTGCCATGCGGGCAGGGGACTGGAGTCGATGACCTCTCGAGGTCCCTTCCAGTCCTAGAATCTATGAATCTATGAATCTATGTGCTTAAGTGCTTACATGAATCAGGACCATGGGCAGAAAGATATCATATGATACTGTCTCTCATGGATTTTGCTAAAATCTGTATATACCCAGAGGGTTCCCTTCATCCATGAATATTTAAATATATGATGTAGTCTGTGTAGTTATTCTTTATAAATCTATGCTGTATGTGACTCTTCATTTCCTAATTCTGTGGGTGCTTAGGCCACAATCCTGCAATTGACTTTCCATAGGTGGTGAATCTGCAAGAAGCCCCATTGAAGGTGAGCACAGAGGTCATCCTGTGTGCAGTTAGGAGCAGGAGCAGAGTCTCATTTCTTTTTTTCTGGGGGTGTCCCCCAATATTTGTTCCTTTCTTTTACAAAGGGTAGATGTTAGCATTACCAGATGGTAATTGTTAGGTGTCACGCTGTCGGAAGTGGCTCACAACCGAGAGTGTCTACCTCATGGCAGACTGTCAGAAACAGGGCAGATATCCGAAGCTGGTGGTATGTTCTATAATTAGATTTCACCAAGCCAGTAAGAAATGTGAACTCCTGCATCACTATACCAGTCTTACCGTGGAATCACAGACAGTCCCCTTGGACTCTCCAGCCCTGCTTGCCACCCAGACAAATTGGACTTTGTGATAAAAGGTCACTTAAACCAAAAATCACACTACATCGGGTTTTGCCCAGTCCCAAGAAACCAGCCACTTTCCCCAGATCATTTGATACTCTAGATCTTACACCAAAGACAATGCTGACAGACAATTCTATAATAAACTAACTAAAGATTTATTAGACAAAAAAAGAATGAGAGTTATTGAGAGGTGAAAGCAGGTAAAATATATGTATAGATGAATCACAGTTTGTAATTCCAAATGGTGGCAGTGATGTAGTAAACTGCCAGTTTCCCAAAAGTCTGCCAGGGTAGCCACATTGTCTCTGGGGATCTCTGTTTTGCATCTGGTACACTTCCCTCTAAGAGTCCAAACAGTTCAGCGATGAAGGATCTTTCATTGAATCCATTCTCATATCTTCTTCTCACAGATGACGTTTGATGACGTTAATGTGAGGAATGCACTTTCCTTTGATGATATTGAGTGAAGAATGCACTTTGAGTCTTTGACCTCCAGTCATCCTGATCCATATCCATTCTGATAAAGTCCTTCATTAGCATTCCATAAAGCTTCTTTGATGTCTGATGAGTTATTTAGTTACAGGGATATTTACAATGTAAACGTTTGCTATTACATTTTCACAGGACACAGATAAGTAAAAACAATGCATGTAACATCATATTAGTTTTATGAAGTTTAAACACTTAAAACACTTATACATTTAACAATCTCTTTGATCTAATACATAAGTGAATTGGCCTGAATACCACTCTGACATGACCTGGTCTGCCAGCGTCACATCAGGTTCACTCTCCCCCCCCCCTTTTCTGAAAATTGGTACTACATTTACCTTTCTTCAGTCGTCCTAGAGCTGCCCAACTCCCCATTCCATTACATTTGTTATACTACATTATTAACAAATTAGCTGTCACCTGAATTGGCTGATCTGAGTGTGTTCAAATTTCCCAAGTAGTCTCTTTACCGTATCATTATGTGTATTAGTATGGCCCCTAGGAGCCCTAGTCAATGGCCAGGACACCATTTTGTTATATTCTCTTCTACAAACACAGAGCACAAAAATGATCCTGCCCCAAAGCATTTACAATCTAAGTAAATATAATTGTATCAACTCTTCCACATTTATTATTGGACCTGCTTGCCCTATAGCCTTATATTTGCAAATTCCCTTCCTATTTCCCTTAACCCCTTTTGCTAATATTAATTTATTCTGGATTTTCTTCTGCCCTTGTACTTTCCCTGCTAGCCTGAACTCACTGAATGGTCTTGTGTGACTGATCTGCTTCTACAGCCTCCTGAACCAAACTTCAGCAGAACTGCAAACAGGGCCGGCTCTAGGATTTTTGCCGCCCAAAGCAAAAACAATTTTGGCTGCCCCTCCCCATTTTTTAATTACCCCACCCCCGGCCCCGCCTCAACTCCGCCCCTTCCCCAAATCCCCAGCCCTGCCTCCTCTCCCCAGGCTCTCAAGTGGCGCCCGCACCGCGGCCACTCGGAGTCTCCCCCTCCCTCCCAGGAGAGGGGGAGCAGCAGCGCGCAAAACAGCTGTTTCGCGCGCCACGGCCGCTCGGGATCTCCCCCTCCTTCCCAGGTTTGAGAGCCTGGGAGGGAGGGGGAGACTCCGAGTGGCCGCGGCGCGCGAAACAGCTGATTCTCGCTCCAGCAGCAGTGGAGGTGAGCTAGGGTGGCCGGGGCACATTTTTAGGGGCGGCATTCTGGCCCCTAAAAATGTGCTGCCCCAAGCACCAGCTTGTTTTGCTGGTGCCTAGAGCCGGCCCTGACTGCAAAACTGTGTTGCGCGATGTAATACATGTAAAATACATTGTTGTTGTTTTCCCCTGTGGTCTTATGCAATAAACCATCATCTTAATCACTTAACAAGAGAAAAAATAAATTCCAGGAAGAATGCTGCTCAGTCAGCAAAAATACCACCACAAAAAAAGATGACTTACATCTACAAATTGAGTGACAGAACTTTTCTCATTAACAATCAGTTGTAGGATTATGAACTGTTCAATGTCCAAATGTACAGAAGTTTCATAAGGAATTAACAATACAATTGAATTTTCCCAGGAGAAAAATACAGCCCATTACAAGGTACCTCCTGTTTGGATCAATTTGAAAATGTTGCTATAGAGGCATTTAAAAAAATAAAACCAGTTACCTAGGACACTTTAAAGAACAGAAAGATTTGCTTAGCAGTGATATTATAACACTTTTTATATAGCATCTAACATAGTGGAGTCCTGCTTCATGACTGGGGTTCCTAGATGGTACCCCTACCCCAATACATTCAGGAGAGATTATAAAGAGAGTATGGTATTTCTCCCCAGACTATTGGATTTACAGGAGCTCTACCCAGTTTTCATGTCATTTTTACAGGACTCTCTTAATGAAGGATGGCATTTGGACATTCTCTATAAGAACAGTTCATGATCCTGGTTCATGTTGCCATTGGAAAAGGAAAGGATTGCAACTTATTTTTAAATCAAATACTGAAAATAATCCATGCCACCAATACGGGGAAGATAAACCCCCGGGGAAAGCCACGAGAGACCCCTGTGGGTTGAGAAGAAAAACTCAGTAAAGTGCCTCATACAGAACTTCATCCAGTGGGAGACTGGGCTTTGGAGAAGAAAGGGATTTTACCCCCAAACTAATCTGCCAGTCTTAAGGGATCTTCCGGAGACCCTTTATCTCCACGGTCCCTGGCAATGGCTGTCTCCATAGGAGCTGTTTTGTCAGGGCTTCCCAGCAGCTCATACCCTCTAAACCTCTCAAAGGGAGGTTGCAGAGAGGTCACTACACAGAAGTTACTGTGGCTTCAGGCCACATTAACCTTTGTGTTGATTTACTACTGTTGGCTTCATAGTGCCCTGCTTACTAAACCTTTTCATTTATTGGGTGGTATATTTGCCAGAATAGTGAAATACAGTCAATGTAATCCCCTGTTGCTGAAAAATGTCATTCTTGGATAGGAAAAAGAATAGTAGGTCTCTGTATGCAGAACAGGACTTGCTCTGGTCCAAATAATTCAGCATGTGTTATTAAGATTTTTTTTTCCCCAGGGGACTTGATCAGAAATAAAGGTCAAGATGCCAGAGCACTTGAGAAAAGGGGGACAGGGAGGGATATGGCTTTATGTCACCACTTTCTCTCTTCCTCAGTCCAGGGGAATGGGGGGGTGGGGAAGGGGTCAAACCAGTATCTAGTACTGGCTGGAGTTGTATTGCTTGGAAAGCGTGTAGCATATCGTACGTACTCCTGGAACTATAATAATAATTACAGCAACTTCAGGACTAACTTACCTCACACCGGCAGATAGCTGCTTCCAAAGAGGCACTCCGCTGCTGTAGACTGCAGGAACACATTGTGCACTGGCCCCACTTCTCCCAACCTCACTTCACCATTCTGGCCCCTTCCCTTCTCCCAGCCCACCCTGGAACTATATCTGCAAGCCCTCCACTTGTTGATGATCCCCCTCCAAAAAGGAAATCCTCAGCTGTTGCCTTATATTTAAATTTAACTTATGAAGTGCTGAGAATATGGCCTAAGATCTTTAATTTTTTGTGTGAATAATCTGTCCCCCTCTTTTTGTAGGTTGGAGAAACCCATTTTCTATGTCTCACATGACACAGTTTTAGCCAATAGTGTAGAAGGAAAAATCACACAAACTAAATCTGTGACTCTAAAAATAGCAGACCAATGTACAGGCACCCCCTCAACAGGTATGTACATTACAAACTATTCCCTGAGGGGGAAAGGAAAGCAAATTGTTTAACTTAAAGTGTCAGTACTTTTCTTTATCATCCTCTTCCTTGGGCAACATTCTCTGACATGACTGCATTCCAGCACTTCTTTGTATCACTGAGAAAGTTCAGTCTCTGGACAAAGTAGAAGGCCACATTCATGGAATTTGCTAGTGCAGAAAGATTTGTAATTTTAAAGAGAATAACAATCCAACTGTTGTTAATGTGCCACCTCATACAAAAGGGAGATACTCCATCCATCTGGAGGCAATATAGCTGTAGATAGCTACTTGATTTTACTTGAGAACATTCACTATCACGTAACATCTGAAAAATTGTTGAAACATTTTGTAACTGAGATCAGATATCTCAAATTCTTTGATGAGCTGATTTTAGGCCCTGTTCCACCAGGTGCTTAATTTTAATCACTTAAGTAGTCCCCTAAAAGTCTTGCTGCTCTCTAGTCCAAGCACCCCCTCTTCCAGTCTTACTCTCCTGCTTGACCCCTACTTGTTGCTGTTTTTTTTCAAAGTCAGAAAACATGGCAAAGGTCCGCAAGTTAAATATTTTTGTGCATGAAACTTTTTCAGGGGACTACGGCACTAATCACATGTTTAACTGTAAGCATATGAGTAATCCCAGTGACTTCAATTAAGTATAATGTTTCTTGTTGATACGAATACTTAAGATAATGTAAATCCCAAGGGAAAACAACAAAACCAAAGTCTTTTAGAGGGAATGGCAGAGGATTTTAACAGTTCAGTTTCCAGAAGCCCTGTAGTGAAATACTGGCCCTGGTGAAGTCAATGGCAAAACTAATATTGACTTCAGTGAGGCCAGGATTTCATCCTTGATCTTCTAGCAGTGATACTTTCTGTGAAAAGGAGGTTTTCACAAAAAGGACTCATCCCCATTTTTAGTCATTTTATTGTATTTTAAAATTGCTGGTTTTTTACACATTTATGTCTCAATGATTATAAATGAGATCCCTGATGGTGACGTAAAAATAGAAAGTATGTGCTCACAGAGTAGAAGCATTCTGTTTGCTTGAGTGGCTGGATTCCTACTAAGGAGCACATTCTCCTCTTGTTATGTATTCGTGACTCTCACTCAACTTAATGGGAATTATGTTCACATCTGGTGGATGAAGAGACCCCAAAGCATGCAGTGAAATGAGCTCCATTTCTGTTTTGCAGAAAACCAAAAGCGAGTGTTATAGCCTGAACATTTTTAGGGGGTTAAAATTAAGTAAACACAAATGGCACTACTTCTTCATCTCCTTGACTAATCATGCTTCTGTATTTCTTAAGAGATTTATTGGGCTACAGTACAGTATAATCCAGATGTCTAATTTTAAAGTCCTCCTCCAGCATTATTGTTTCATCGAGTTTAAGGCCTTGTCTGCACAAATAATTAGTTTGCATCAAGCTGGGATGTGAATTTACCCTGTGCTAGCCTGCTGAAGACTAACTGTCCATGCTGGATCTAGTCCACTCTGATTCTCTCTACCACTTCAGAGCACTGGGCCACCCAATCTGTGTCCCATCTCCAGATGTGACCAATCCCTGGTGCTTCAGAGAAAGGAAAAAAAAAAAGAAAATCCAAAATACATCTGGCCAATTGTGCATCAGGAGAAAAAAATTCTTTCCTGACCCCTGCAGACAATTGGCTGAAGCTCTAAAGCCCTGGTTTTTGTTAGATCTTATGCAGTCTAAGTCTAATCTTACTGGTACTGTAAATATTTTTTAGGCCTTGTTACTTGCTGCCATATGCTAGATTAAACCCTATTAAGATTTGTACAGCATTTTAAACACATAAAATGTTATATAAGTGCTAATTAGGATGATTTTATAATGAGTTATAATACAGCCTTCTTCAGAGTTAACTGTTCTAATGAAGAAGAATTATTATATGGGGCTGCATTATAATTTCACTGTTTCAAAAAGTGTAATTGTGTAGATGGAATCTATTCTGAAATCTGGGATCTGCCTGTTGCAAATTGTGCTGTGGAATAGACTTTTATACTGGTGGATGAATTTGGACAAATACAAACAAATCTCTTGCGTCTGATGAAGTGGGCATTCACCCACGAAAGCTTATGCTCCAATACTTCTGTTAGTCTTAAAGGTGCCACAGGACCCTCTGTTGCTTTTTACAGATTCAGACTAACACAGCTACCCCTCTGTTACTTAAATCTCTTGATGTTTCTTTTCAGTAAAACATAGCTCCTATGACACTGTTACCTGCAATGGGGATGGTTAACTGTGCTGGTTAACATAAGGGCCTGGTAGGGATACCCTTCTAAGGTAATTAGGTGAGTATCATTAAATCAATTTTTCAGATGGAGAAATTGAAATATAGACAGCTTGCACAGCAGGCTTGTGAGGCACAGTGGTGCAGGAGAGTAGACATACACCTCATCCTCTGGAGCGCTGAGTTCCAGTACTTGTTCTGACATGGATTTGCCATGTGACTTTGAACAAGTCACTATGGTATGGATTCACAAAGGGACGTAGGTGTTGTGAATGCTCTGCCTTGCAACATTTAATTTTTAGACGCCTAGAGAATAATTGGAATAACACTGAGATCCACAAAGCATAAATTAGACAACTACACAGGCGCCAGCTTCCAACTTTCCCCAGGGGTGTTCCCCTGCTCAGCCACAGGCCCTGCCCCCATACCACCCCTTCCCCAAAGCCCCCACCCCAACCCTGCTTCTTCCCACCCCCACCCCACTCCACCCCTTTCCCCAGGGCCCCACCCCTGCCCCTTCCCAGCCCCACTCCGCCTCTTCTCATCCAGTTCCACAGTTCCCCTGAGTGCGCCCCATCCCCACTCCTCCTGCTCCCTTCCAGAGCCTCCTGCCTGCTGCAGAACAGTGGTGGGAAGGAGGTGCTGGGAGGGAGGGAGACGAAGCAGTTGATCGGCAGGGCCGCTGGCGAGTGGGAGGCACGGGGGCGGGGGAGAAAAGGGAGCTTGGCTTCCAGTGGGTGCCAAGCACCCAATCATTTTTGTCCGTGGGTGCTCCAGCCCTGGGCACCTAGGCTCCCCATACAATAAATGGGGAAAGATACCTAAGAACGTAATCCACAGAAGCCAGCATGCTAGCTGGGGAGCCGCCTAAGCTAGCCAATGGGAGATGCTGATGAGAGAGGTGTGTGTTTCCTAGGCTTTCCTAGGAGATGCTTATCTCTGCTAGCGAGCCACAACTGTAAACCACTCTCTTGGAGCTTAGGCACCCAAGTTGTTTCTTGTGAGAACGGGTTAGGCATCTGCCTCACTCCGTGCAAAACAGCTGAAGGAGGAGGCTCTGATCACCTTATAACTTGAAGCCCAGCAGTGGAGACCTAATTTCAATTTCCCCTTTTGCCTGAGGAGGAGAAAGGTTTTGACCGGGGGCCTCTGCCACCTCTCAGGAGAGTTCTTTAACCACTGAGCTATTGGATAATCTGATGTGGGGTTCTCTCAGTCTCTCCCGTTGAGGCTGTTCCACTTTGGATAAACACTTAGAGTCACTGGGCCAGAGAGAGAGAGAGAGAGTGAGAATGATTCTATAGGCTGGTATCATGGCATTCATTTGGAAGATGAGAGACCCAGAGTCCAGTCCCCCGGTTCCATTCACTTGTTCACTGTTTACCTACAATGGAACAGCTTCGGCACAAGAGACTGAGGGAGCACCATCTCACAGTATCCCATAGTTCAGTGGCTTGTGCATTGCCTGGGAGTTGGGAGACCCCTATTCAAATGCCTTCTCACCATCAGACAGAATTAAACCTGAGTCTCCCACATCCTGGGTGAGTGCTCTAACCACTGGGCTAAAAGTTATAAGGTGGATGATAGCACTGGCACCACCTCCTACACCTAGATTTTGAATGAGACCCAATTCGGTAGGTGACCTCTAAGCACACCCACCAGATCAGGCCCCAGCCCCCATGGGTGATACAGGCACTACTTTGACCGTCTTCTCCGGTTTGAGCATTGCAATGTGGCTTAGGTGGGAGATAGTCATCCAGACACCTAGAGTGAGGTTGCAGTGCATGTGCTCAGAGACAGAAACTTAGGCACCTTGGGAACTTTTAAAGGAAAAATTTAGGCACCACATGAATTTAGGCATCTACAGGGTTAGGGGAAGCCAAATGGGGAGGGGGCGGAGGTTATGAATCACAGTGGTGCCTAAAATTGGGACTTAGATGCCTAAATATATTTGTAATCCAACACCAGCCAAAATTGATCTCTTTGGCAAAGCAGCTCCATCTGCTGAATACCTAGGTAGAGTAGGTGTGTTTATGCAAATAATGTCTGTTCCTGAAGTCTTTCCCCCACAGCTTATCACTAGATGTCAAGGAAGAGCGCATTCCAACCCTGCTTACATCTATGTACTGCATACGGGTGTTGTGAGGCATGATTAAGGCTCTGATCCTACAAGGGTTTATGCATAGACTTAACTTTATACATTGTAGAAGAAATATTGACTCCATTTAAATCAATTAGAGCTTTGCCATTGGCTTCAATGGGGCCAGTGTTTCCAATGGACTTTGCAGGATTGGGGTCTCAATGATATTTATAAAGTGCTTTATAAATACAAAATATTAAATTCTGTCCATGGCAGTGGTAGTTAGAGAGGAGGGGCGGAGAAGGATGAAGGAAAAATTATAACTAACAAGATGCATACCTAATATCAGCTCAGATATTTTGCTTGTATTTTGTTTGCCTAAGTATCTATCATAAATCTTTATACTACCAACTATCACCATAGGCCTTGAGTGCCTTAGAAATAGCAAAATCCCCAGTGCAATTTTTTGTTTATTTAGATAATAGGACCTGTTTTTGTACAGTGACTAGCACACTGTGGATGCTATTGCAAATATAAATAGTAAATAACAGTAATATTAAAGTTATCAATGTGCACTGGATTTTATTTCGTAATCTTACTTGGTATGCAGTGTTTCATGTTGAGCTGCTACATTTGGCATTACCCTATCTATAGTTTACTAGACAGCCAATCTGCTGAATCTATTGTAAAAGCAACCCACCCACCCACTTGTGTGCACACACAATATGATAGCAATGTGGAAGGAATTAGGCATAGGTTGAAAAGGCTGCAAATTTGGGTTCAACGGGCTACCAACTCTACCACCGCTGGGAACCCAGGTCAGAGCTAATGGATGTCTGTCATAAACAGGTTTCAAATTTGTAGTTTCAGGGCTCCAGGACTAGATCCTGCAGTTCAGAGCCCTCTTTAAATCCATCAGAATGGTTACCCCATGGTTCTTGAAATAGTTAGCTCTGTGCTTATGGCAGCCACTTCTACCCCTAGGCCTCTGATCTTGGGAACTTGATTCTAAATACGCAGAAGGGGGATCAGATCTGGGAGATGTAATAAAGTTCTTGTTCAGCTGCATGTACTGTTCACACCCCCATTTGAGAACCTCATCATAGATTCCAAGACCAGAGGAGACCACTGTGATCATCTAGACTGACCTCCTGTATAACACAGGCCATAGAACTTCCCCAAAATAATTCATAGAGCAGATCTTTTAGAAAAAACATCCAATAATTATTTAAAATTTGTTAGTGGCAAATCCACCACATCTCTTGGTTAAATGTTCCAGTGGTTAATTACCATAATTCCGAATCGTCTTGACAAGAGCCTTTTATGGGAATTAGCATACAGAATATCTTTAATCTGGCCTTTGAACACATGCCCTTTATTGAACCCCAGCACACATACCTTTCCTGTTTAACAGGCAACAGAAGGCAAGGGGTTAGTGAAGTTAAAAGGGCATGAGCAGACCCTGTATTTAGAGTGCAACAATATTTTTTTAAAGAATAAGAAATTTGGGAAAAATAAAAAAGTGCATTTATTGGTGCCCTGACACCATTATTGAATTAAGGTCGATTTTGGAGAAAAATGGGGCAAATTGATTTTTTTTTAAATGTTGAAATGTTTTGTTTCAACATTTTTACAGTGAACCATTTTGCTATTTAGTTTTTAATCAATATTTGCTAAACAAAATGTCGATTCAAAATAACATTCAAAATGTTTCATTTGACCTGAACAAATTTATTTATTTATTTATTTATTTATTGGTTTTTGCATTTTGGTGAGGGAAAAAGAAAGTTTTGGGTGAAGATTAACTGAATTTATTTTGGATTTTTCAGGTCAGTCACCAAACCGAAAAATAATTTATTTGCTCAATATTATCATTAATGATCTGGAGGATGGCGAGGACTTCACCCTCAGCAAGTTTGCAGATGACACTAAACTGGGAGGAGTGGTAGATACACTGGAGGTTAGGGATAGGATACAGAGGGACCTAGACAAATTAGAGGATTGGGCCAAAATAAATCTGATGAGGTTCAACAAGGACTAGTGCAGAGTCCTGCACTTAGGACGGAAGAATCCCATGCACCGCTACAGACTAGGGACCGAATGGGTAGGCAGCACTTCTGCAGAAAAGGACCTAGGGACGAGAAGCTGGATGTGAGTCGACAGTGTGCCCTTGTTGCCAAGAAGGCTAATGGCATTTTGGGCTGTATAAGTAGGGACATTGCCAGCAGATCAAGGGATGTGATCATTCCCCTCTATTCGACATTGGTGAGGCCTCATCTGGAGTACTGTGTCCAGTTTTGAGCCCCACACTACAAGAAGGATGTGGAAAAATTGGAAAGAGCACATGACTTAGGAGGAGAAGCTGAGGGAACTGGGATTGTTTAGTCTGCAGAAGAGAAGAATGAGGGGGGATTTGATAGCTGCTTTCAACTACCTGAAAGGGGATTCCAAAGAGGATGGATGGGGGAGGGATAGCTCAGTGGTTTGAGCATTGGTCTGCTAAACCCAGGGTTGTGAGTTGAATCCTTGAGGGGGCCATTTGGGGATTTAGTGGGGGATTGGTCCTGCTTTGAGCAGGGGGTTGGACTAGATGACCTCCTGAGGTCCCTTTCTACCCTGATATTCTATGATTCCTACCTGTATTACCCTTTTGCAGCTTGTAGAGTATGTAGTGCTAAACTAACTAGCCTGCTTTCCCCCTTAGAACCAGTACACACATAGGCTGCTATGGGGAATATGCAAAGAAAAGACCTGCATATTTCTATGTTATGAAGGCTTAGGCCCATGCTAATTGTCCTTCCATGGAGAAGGGAAATTAATCTGCATTTGCCCTCTCTTCAACCTCTCTCTACAGCCAGTGGGAACCAGGGGGAAAAAACTATTTAATTACTTTGGGATATTCATTCTCCAAGGCAAAATGGATACTTAGGAGTTTTATCTGTTTTATCTGACCATAAGCACATCTAAACAGCAATACATTGTGATAAGTTGACTTCTATTGTCAAAGTTGCCTACTGTAATTCCAATTGCTGTCAACAAGCTTTTGACATTTTATCTCAGTAAACAGAGATAAGCATTTTGTGATGATTAACTCAATTAAACCATTTATGCATCACAATAACAATTAACAGCCTTTGTCTTTGCAAGAACCTGTTTACAAAAGACATTTCTGCTCATCTGCAACTGTTCTATGAGTCTGGAAGCTTGTCTCCTTGTAATGCAGTGCTCTCCTTGGTTTTGTTGACAGTGAAAAACTACATTATGTTAGAAAACTTAATTTAGCACAGTGTTAACCCCCTTCGCCCTCCCCCCGACAAAAACATGCGGGTTGAGATTTTTCAAAGCTGACTAGGGGATTTAGGGTAAAACTTTCAAAAACTGAATACTTCTGTGTAGTTCAAAAGCTTGTCTTTTTCACCTACAGAAGTTGGTCCAATAAAAGATATTACCTCACCCACCTTGTCTCTCAGGTTTTAAAACATTTTCCTGAACCACACAGCTGTCATTAACTTCATTAGGAGTTGTGTGGTTAAGTCCCATGTTTAACTTTGGAAATCTCACTAATCATGTTTAACAACACTATCAGCTTGCCATGGTAAACTCTTTAGGGTTAACCATGACCAGCTGACACGATATTAAACACCACAAACTGTCTACACTGAGCGATAAGTAGTTTTTAACATTGTGATGACAGTGCACATGTTCTAGACAAGCCTGTTGTAAAGCAATTATACTTTCTCTAGGAGCCAAAATTTTACTAATCTGAAACTCCATTGACTTCAGTTTGAGCTTTGCATGAGCATAGGGTGACCAGATGTCCTGATTTTATAGGGACAGTCCCGATTTTTGGGTCTTTTTCTTATATAGGCTCCTATTACCCCCCACCTCCTGTCCCGATTCTTCACACTTGCTGTCTGGTCACCCTACATGAGCAAGAACTACAGCCAGAAGGAAATGGCCGTGATTATAGTTGATTTAGAATGCAAGGCATATTACATGTTACATGATTATATCCATAAAGAAACAGGAGTTAATATGAAAATCAACAGTTGAGCCCTGATCCTAAAATATGCTCTGCAACAGTAGTCCACGGTGTCCACACGGAAACCTACTGATTTGAGTGACACTGTGCAGATCATATTGCATGAGAAAAGCCATAAAATTTAAGAGTCATTTCACAGTTTGAATAAAATAAGTGCTTTAAGTGATGTATGAAGGAAAAAAGTGTCTCTAGATTAAATGCTTAATTCATAATTTCTACACACTCAATTTGTGATATTGCAATATACATTTTAAATACTATACCTATATCCTTTAAACTCTTGTATGGAATGGTTATTCCATAAATAGCCACTATGGAGTTCCATGCATCTTCCCCTGAAACATGCTATACTGGTGGCCTCTTGTCACAGACAGGAAACCAGACTCGATGGACCACTGGTTTAATCTGCTATGGTGATTCTTATGTTCCTGCCTGCATTTACACCACTCCATAGAATTTAAATCAGGCTAGAATTTGGTTCTAAGTCAGCTCCTCATTTTCTATTTGCCTTTGAAAAGTGTGAATCTCCAAGACAAATCTTTCAAAATAAAAAAGTGGTAGGATTGGTTTGGTTTGGGGAGGGGGTGATATTTCTATTTGCAGAAGCTGATGTCTTCTATTCAACTTTAATACACATTTTTAAATTGGAGGCAAGTTAATAACACCCTGTCTATACAATCAACACCAGGGAATTACAGACAAATTGCATTTGAGAAGAGAAGTTGTTTACTGTAACAGAAACAGTTAAAAAATGCCTTAAAACTGACAAAGTAATAGCATTATCTATATTCTTGCATGCATTCAGACAGAGTAAATTCCAAAGAGACTTCAGTAATATTTTAGATATATTTTACTTCCATTAGATTCTACTTTAAATGACCAATCTTTTTTACTGCTTCTGCAAAAATACTTTGTCCAGGTTTCTTTGTAACTGCTACTTTACTATGAAACACATACTTCAGCACATGCACTACTATCATGTGAACATACTACTATCTCATCTCTGACTCCAGAAGCTAAATGGAAAAAAAAAAAAAAAGAATGTTTCCTCAAAGCCACATTTTGATTGCCAGTTATAATCTTGCTTTCCTCTAAACCCTTCCCATTATGCTGCTGTTTTGGGCACTGTTGAAAACTGACATTCACCACACCATTGTGATACTGGACATTTACCACCCCGTTGCTACACTATTTGCTATGTCCCTTACACGGGCTGGGAAATAACTCACATGAGCTTGAGTTCTGCCAACCTACATGTGCTTAATCATCTCATAGTAAATTTAACTACTGCAGATGGTCAATGGCCAGTGTATAATGATGCCTTGTGTGCCTATCTATGCTGAATTCTATTTTATGAATAATTCTAGGCCATGTATACTCTGACAGGCATAGAGGTCAGTAACCAAAACAATGAACTGTTTGGAACCACATTATTCCAGAGGTGTATATGTATATTAAATAGAATCAGGCTATAGAATTTTAATAAAAATGTCATAATTGATGGTAAGAGAGTACTTTTGCTTAAATATATTGTCAATTGTTCTTCCAAACTCAGCCATTATATGTAAAAACTAAAGTCACAGCAATGTAAGTGAAAAGGTTGGAAAAGTAGTTAAGGCCAATGCTGAATCAAGGAAAGCCTGAGGGTATGAGAATCATTTGTCTTTGTACTAATGGGTATATGGCTTTTTTTTTTTAACAGCCAGCTGGGAAAGGGGGAGGGCTGGGCTAGGTATGGAAGAATTGCTAATCCTTTATTCTACTCATCCCCATCTGCTGCTTAACATGTATGCAATTTGCGTGAGATGTGTTCCTTTGGTTACAATGCTAGCCCATGTAACGTGACAACACTTTGCACCAGAAAACTGCCTGGCAATTGACATGATAATATCATATGTGAAAATACTACAAGATGATGGGCCTACAATTAAATGTAAGAAAAAACATCTGTGTTGTGATTTGTGTTCTAAGGAGGGATATTTGACATTTTAATGACTGCCAGGGCATATTTAGAATGGTCTCTAAGCCTTGTTCTGTGCTCACACTGGTTTAAGCCATATAACTCCATTGAGTTCATCCGAATTACTCCAGATTTACTCCAGAGTAACTGAGACCAGCATATTATCCTCTGATTTTTATGGTCTTTTCTTTATGCTGTGAGCAAACCTACCATCTCAGTGAGCCAAACCCATCCCATTCATAACTCGTATGGCAGGGACAATTTATATGCATATTATCTTCCTGTTAATCTGCATGAGAGTTTGTGGTTATAGAAGTGCAACTGCATGACATTTAATCTTTGAGGGGATCTAGAGGTCTCTGGATTTACTATTTTTGCAATTATTGCTTTGCACATCCTTGAGGGTTTCTGCTGAGGGGAAGCTGGTGGAAATGCAACTTGACTTGTTAAAATAAAGTAATTATTTAAATATACAGCTAGAGAGAAGACAAAGGGGGGTTTCCCTTGTTTAATGTTTACTCCAGGTTATGCTTAATCATTCTCTCAAGTGCTATAGAAAAATAACTGTAATGCAATTCACACTAGTAGTAGAACAACCAATGAGTAAAAATATTGACCATCTTCAGGCCTGGCAGAACAGCATCCTTTATTGTCTTCTAATGCAGTTTTGCAGATGCATGGTAGGTTTCTTAGGAATAGTTTACACTTCAAAGTTTTGCTGGCATAGCTATGTCAGTTGAGTGTGAAAAAAATCACCCACCTAAACAACATAGCTGTGCCAGAAAATGCCCTAGTGTAAATGCAGTTATACCAGCAAAAATGCCTTTTGCCAGAATAGCTTATTTTGTTTTGGGAACTGGTATAAACTACAGCAGAACTCAATTTGCATCTCCAGTAAGAGGGTTTGCTAGTATAGCTATTCCAACAAACACTTTCTAGTGTAGACCAGGCCTTAGAGAGAACTTCCTTGTTTAGAGTTAGAAATTAGGATGTGTTTGTGCCTTTTCTGACACAAGGAGCCAGATTATTCCTGCTGAATGAGGGCAGAGGGCAAATTCTAGGAGTGTGGACAATCACAGATCCTGCATTCAGGGGAACAAGAATGGCCATACTGGGTCAGACTAGTGATGCATCTAGTCCAGTAGCTGTCTCTGACAGTGGCTGGTGCCAGATGCTTCAGAGAGAATGAACAGAACAGGGCAATTTTGAGTGATCTATCCCCTGTCGTCCAATCCCAGCTTCTGGCAGTTGGAGGGAGGTTTAGTGACACCCGGAGCATGGGTTTATGTCCCTGTCAATCTTGGCTAATAGCCATTGATGGACTATGCAGAGACTAGTATCAGGAGGTAGCCGTGTTAGTCTGTATCTACAAAAACAACAAGGAGTCTGGTGGCACCTTAAAGACTAACAGATAGTCTTTAAGGTGCCACCAGACTCCTTGTTGTTTATGCAGAGACTGTTTTCTTCATGTGCCCCCAGGGGTGGGAGGGATGAAGAGGAGGTCAGACCATGAGCTGCCTTGGGTACAGGCATCAAAGTATGATGCAGCCTGCTCACTCTCCCAGAATGCTAGCAAGCTTGGGCATAATTCCCCCCAATGCTCTCCTGGGTGGTGGAGCTGTTACTCCTGGGGGAATTCTGCACCACTGCACACACGTAGAATTCATGTCCCCTGCAGATTTTCTTTCCTTCAGCAGAAAATACATTCTGCCAGGGAGATGCCACAATTCACCACCCCCAGGGGCTGCTGTGTTGCCAGAAGAGAGGGCAGCTGGCTTCAGGCCAAATCAGCTAGCCACGAAGAGAGATAGGGCAGTGGCTGCCTTCCTCAAAGCATTCTTCCCACGGGGGCAGGTGAGGAGGCACAGGCTATGAGGGGGATGGACAGAGCAGGACACATAGGGCTGCTGGAGAGTCACATAGACTGGGGCTCAGAAGGACTAGTGGGGGGGACGGACTGGGGCGGGGGCACAGATGCTAGTGGGGTGACAGTATTGAGCCATGGGCTGAATGGGAGTGGGGGTACAGGGCCACAGGAGAGGCAGGGGGTGGCAGAGTGGAGGTGCAGGAACATACAGGGATAGGGGGAGGGAGGGTGTAGGGACACACACGGATGGGACAGATGTGTCTGATTGAATGGGAAAGGCTAGGGTCTGCATGGGGGAGGCTCCCCAACTCCCTAACAAACCTCCCCCCCCTCAGGGGCATGCACAAGGGGAGGCAATCAGGGGCATGGCTCCCCCCAGTATTCATCTAAAAATATATATATTTCTGCTCCAGTCCCAGCTGTTTCTCCAGCCTCCAGACCACTGTTTGCTGCCCCAGCAGCTGCTCTGGCCCCAGCCACTGACCCAGCCACTGACCCAGACAGCCCCAACCTCAGCCACTACTCCAGCCCTGGCCACTGCTCTAACATGCCCCTCCAAAAGTGAACAAATTTAAACTCCTGCTTCCCCTTCCTCCCCAAAACCCTGTTCCATAGTTCTCAAACCAAACAACCCTCCAGGTTCACAGCCAGGCTCCTTCCCGGCAATTACTTCCCTCTTCCTCAGCTCCTAAGTTACCCTTGACTCCCCCAAACCTTTGCACTGATTCTGAGGGGTGCAGGAAATATGTTTCTATATTGTAGTTTAAATGAATTATCACTCAAAGTTCTGTATTAATATACCTAGTAAAAACTCTGTTTGTCAAAAAAACAAAACAAAACATAACAAAAAAACCCAGTTCTTGAATCTTTTTTGTTGTCTGTATTGTTGCAGACATACTTGCTGACAGGTATTTTGAAATAAATTACCAAAATAATTGAAACTGGTACAATTATATTGTGTTATTTTGACAAAGAAAATATGCAGAATTTTAACACGTGCGCAGAAATTTTATTTTTTGGTGCAGAATTCCCCCAGGAGTAAGCTGTGCTCTGTCCCCAGCACTGGCTGATAGTTAAGCACCACAGTCTGGTCCAACGCCTCAAGCAGGACCTGCTTCAGGGCTGGATACTGAAACCCAGAAATTTCACAGTGTTGAGGGGCAAGGCCTTGGTGCTACCAGCTCAGCAGCTTTATCTGCTAACTCTGCACATTTCTCTGCATCAAGCATCATTGATATTTTATCCTCTGATTTGTAATAACTCTTTCAAGGCTGCAGGACTGCAAATGCATCTCCATGCTGCTTTAATAATGTTTCCCTTCAAAAAACTAGAACAAAAGCAAAGATACACTTGTTTCAACCAGAGCGTTTTCTGTACACACCACCAAAGAAATACACTTCTCCAGTGCTGGTAGAATACCCAGGTACAGCCTGCAGTCTATTGCTTTGCAAAAGCATTTAGTTCAAATTACTACCCAGAAACATGCCACGAAGGGGTTAAAGTTGCAGCAGCACTGCGTGGTGGATCATATTCTTGCAAGAGTTCATTCTCTGTGCTTCCTTCCTTTAGTGGGATGCATTTGGCGATAGAAAATAGGCCCTAATACTGTATGATCTGTGATTCTGCCCCCCACACACACATCAGGATTTTCCTGGGGTTTCTCTGTTTGCATTTCAACCAGACTGGAACAATTTCCTTCTTTCAAATTGTCCCAGCAGGGCCTGGGCACCACCGCCAACCCCTCTTAGGCTCCGGGACAGCAGCAGCAGCCGCCACCTCCGTAAGGCAGGGCCAGGAGAATGTGCATTGTGATCTCTGAAGGGGGAAAGGTTAAAAATATTAACAGATGCCACTGAGCTGCCTCAGAAATGATTTTAAATCACTTCTTATTACCCAGCCCTGTCGAAGTGCACAATCTTAACTGAGGACGCCTTCCGTACCAAGAGCTCTCTCCTACAGCTGGAGTCATGCTGCTGGAAGGGGTGGGGAAAGAAGGGTATACTGCCTCTGGTGATGTGTATAGATGCCTATTCACCATTTACTTCTTTATTTAAATCCTATTGAAAGAAAAAAAAAGAGGCTGAGATGACAGATTTCACCTCCGGTTAATCAGAAAGTTCTCTATTGCTTATGGGTCAGAATGAAGTTCCCCAAGGGTTGAAATTTCTCTTCTCTGTCTTCCAGATATATTTTTAAAGGACTTAAGAGGTAAAGGGTAAGTATGTCTCTATACCTGACAGAAGAGGCAGCATTCAGTTCTATTGTTAGTCAGCTACCCATGGGACTGAGCGATAGGGACTCTTAAATTCCAGAGCCAGCTGTGACACTGGATAATCAGGGATAAGTTGTTAAGGCTAAAGCTAGTACAGGTGAAAATAACCATAGAGGGCGCTATCTAGGGGAGTGAGTGGGAATTTCACAAGGGAATGCCTTGAGTGCCTCCAAGGTACCAAACCATGTGTGGATATGAGCACCTCAAACAGGGCCGGCTCCAGGCACCAGCTTAACAAGCAGGTGCGTGGGGCGGCCAAGGGAGAGGGGCGGCACCTGCGGCAATTCGGGGGTGGCAGGTCCCTCACTCCCTCTAGGAGGGAAGGACCTGCCACTGAACTGCCGCCGATCGCGGGTTTTTTTTTTTTTTTGCTTGGGGCAGCAGAAATGCTGGAGCCGACCCTGACCTCAAAGAGGTGTATTGAGGGCCTGGTGTGAGTAAGGGGAAACCAAACTATTTTTAGAATTATGTAGTAGGGGGCCCCAGGTAAAAGAATGCAGCATACAAAAATAGAAAGTGCATCTGCCCCAGGAACACACTAGTAGTTTGCAGCCCAAGGATGGTCTTTGCAGTGGCAATGGACAGATTTCCCAAAGTGTGCCATGACTTCTATGTACAAGAGCACTCATGGCAACTGGCCCTTTTTGAGCAGCAGAGATGCAATCTAGATGGTTGCTAAGTGACCAGAACTGCTCTCAGAGGTACCTCACGCAAACACACAGAAGCCCAAGTACACATGTGTAATGGTGCAGTCCCTTACCAAGATTAAATCCTATCTCACTAGCAAGAGAAAAAGGATTCCCCTTTCCCTACTGCCCCGTGATTGATTGCCTAATTACAGACTCTCTCAAGCAAGAACCAAAACACTGCTGCAGAGGAAGTGCCAATTTCTACGTATTCCTCCCACGGGGGTATGATCATCACCTCCTGTGACGAGCAGAGCAGGGCCATGTCTGCTGAGGAGGCCTGAGGAGCTATAGCCCCTACACATGGTTTTCCAGTGCCCATGCAAACTGAGTGATAGTAAATCCCAAAAGACGGGAGACAGCTCTCATTTGTCCCTCATTTTATCCCACTCAGCAGAAAGATCTTGGGTTTGGCATCATTTTAACATGGTCCTCTGTCCTGGTAGAAGATCTTCAGGTCACAGGAACATGTGTAGATCCGTTCAGAAATAAGCCCACAACACTTAAATCCAAAATACTTTGTAACAGTTATGTCTAGAGGTAGCATCATACTTGACAGAATTAGGAAAGTATCACAAAAAATGTCCACTAATTCATTTGAATGTGTACACTAAATTATTTTAATAATATTTGCCCCCAGTTGTGTTTACTTTCCATAAGTATTCAAGCAAATGAGTTTACAGTCAGGAACATTTGTCAGATCGGTGACTTTGAAGCAAATATTTCAGAATATTCATTCAAAGGAAACTGAATTCACAATCAGAAGTGTTTGCACTGCAAACCTGGTTTAAAGAGTTATGTTGATCCAGACAATAAGCAAAAATATGTCATGTAACCTCTGATCAATCATACCAGGTTGAATTTCAAATATTTAATACTCCCAAGAAACTGCTTATGAACAAGCTACATATCACTAGGAATTAATTGCAGAAGTATTTGGGAAATAATTTACCAGACTGGATAAATCTGATAATACCTACCTCATTGTGAGTGCATTTCTATTTGAATTCAGACATGCAGGCAACCAAAGTATTACAGTAAAAGCTGACCAAAGGATGACAATTCTGTTTGGGGCGGTAATGTGTGTGCATGCTCCAAATCAGGCAGAACGGGGGCTTGAACCTGTGTCTTCCATCTCCTACACCAGTTCCTGACAAAATTCCTATAGAATTTCTCTCACATCCAAAAATCTCCTTGATTAAAGTTTTGTGGAAACCAATACATTTTGACAGCATATTTCTGACCAACTCTAACTACAGCACACCTTAAACCACAGAACAAAACTGTAAATATCTCTTTATTCATATTTTCCCTAACAAACAGTCCAAAGATTTAGACCTTCCTTAGGGTTCAGCAGCTGAATACATCTTGCAGTGTTGGAGATGTTCAATTACCCACTGCAACAGCATATGGTAGAAGCTCAGAAGGAACATACACCATACAATATCTTGCTTTCCCCCCACATTGTACTGTAGCTTGGTATCTGTTAGACCTGCAGCATTTCCAGCTCCTTTTTCATCAATGGCTCTTGATGAATTTAACATTAGCTATCATAGAGACTACAGATTTAGAACAAATAACCCTTTCATTTAGTTAATACCAGCAGCATAGCTATAAAGCTGTAATAGTTTATGACTTTCAGGACATAACCTGCAACCACAGACAATACAAATTATATTGTGTTCTTGTGTTTTATTACTCATTGAGGCCCACTAAGAGACTCAGAACTGTTTCATACTCAAGGATAGTAGCTCTTTATTCTTTTACCTCACAGCTGAAAAATGGCTTAATTCTGTGACCCAACATGCTATAATTCTTTGTCAAGTTAGCCCCAAAACGGCATTGAGTTAAATTATCAAACAGCAGAAATACTCATTTATATAGCCTTGAGACAGAAAATACCTACACAAATAGAATTCCTTCTCTGTAAATGTAGTGGTTACTATGTAAATGGAAAGATGAGTGCCATTTTAGAAAAAGATGTTTCAATTATCATTTGCAAAGATATCTGTGTTATTTAATGAAAAGCACATTAAAAATTGCAGATGTGTTTTGTTGTTCTTATTTTAGCTTTATATTAAGATGCTGAAGAAATAATTAAAATTGCTAATGCAGCTTCTTAATCCTACCTCTTCTTGTCTTGGCCTAAGGTTTGGGATATGAAAAGGAACGTAAAGGATGAGCCATGCTTTCTTTAAATGGAAGGTCTAAATAAAAAATGAAGATAATGGTGCTTCAAGAATTGCTGTGGACCAGAGGCAGAGAATGCAAACCAGTCCTGGCTTTTAAAATAGGGAAAGGCCATGTACTTTTATGCTGCACCTGCTGCCGGAGCAGAGCTGTATTTGAAGAGGGCTGCAGTCCGATCTGCATATCAAATAGCTGATTTGTAGATGAGGTCATTCATTTTGTGGTGGTATGTTTGCTGTGTTGGGGAGGGGCTGTTGCCTAGCAGTAGGCCACAAAGTCCCAGCAGGTTTCCTGAGTCAGCAGCCCTCCTCCATCCCTGCTCCCCCCATTTTGAATTCAAATCCAGGGTTGACCTTAATAAATAAAACTCTGAAACATTCAACTCATTTCTAAATTCAAAGCACACGTGATGTATTATGAATTGACAGTTTCCTTTGATGATTCCAAATCCTTTGTTTGGTTCCTCTATAAACAAAACAAAAATCTAGTAATGTTCCTACCATGTGAATGAAGGGATGACAGATAATGCATTATTACATAAACACCATGACACTGTCTTTGGCTGCCGTGGTATATGAGGTATGTTGTTTTGCTAGTGTAATATGGATGAGAGGATTAAAAGATTGGTGCCATATCTATTTAAGTTCATAAACATGTCAAACCGTTTTGTAAAATAAAATCTACTTTTCGTGTATAAATTTCAGTGCATCAGTTATGCCCTTACTGTTAATTTTGACAGCCATCTCTCAGTGCTGATACTTATTTGAAACATTTTAAGGGTGTATATATTTTAGTTTCAAAAGCAAATTAAAGATACTTGTTTGTCTGTTAAACCCAGCACAGAAAGCCATTATATAAAATAAAAAACTAGGCAAAGACGGTGACATACATAAGTTGAGGTACAAAACTGCATTTAAAAATGTCATGCACATATTTTGCCTCTTATCTGCAGCCATTAACTGAGTGGAATGACATGTATGGATTTAGGGCTTTTATTTTAGAAGTATACCCTGACAAACGGGATGTGATCAAGTCATGACATTGCGTGCAGGATCCATATTTACTTTTTTGTCAAAAAATATATTTTTCTCCAAAATGACTGAAATGTTTTCTATAAAGAAAGGGGGAAAACCACAACCCCTAGCCCCAAAATAAAACCAAGCATTTCAGTATAAATTGGAGCCTCCATAGCTCAAAGCAAAATCCTTGCAAACATCTATTAGAAGCAGGAAATGTCTAATGGAAAACTTGCAAACATCTGATACATGAAAGGGAACGCACAAAACAGGAAAGCAAATAGAGGCATGAACAGCTAATTGCTGCAGATGCTATGCAAGTTAAATGAAACACAGCAAGACATCAGTGAGCGCCATGAAACAGGGGTATACTAACCACCACTAAAATAACAATAGGAGCACAGAGAAAACTAGCATTTAAAAAAATGTGAGTATTAGTTTTAACTAAAGGAAGAACGAGAAAAATCGTATCTGTCATTGAGTTTAAGAGGGTGTTTTTGAATGTGGCCACAGGCATCCTGATATGTTGGAAACCAGCCAATTTCTGTTATGCACACTTAGTAAGAGAATTCTTTAAAATTCTGTGCTTAATATAATTTTATTTCATTTTTTAAGCAATGTCCAGGTTCGAGATAAAAACTGTCAGGATACCATACAGATGCCAAATTGATTGGTGTTGAGTACATATAATATTTTGCAACTGAAAATTGCATTTACACTAGTTTTAAAGTCATTCAGTCTACTTAACATATGCAATTTTGACAAGTATAAACATATTGCACATGAATATGGGTGTTCATTGTATACACAGCACCAAATTTATACCTGTTGTAAATGGCTGGATCTGCACTTACTTCAATAAAGTTCTGTGCTAAAATGGGCCCATCGTCTTCACCCAGATTGCCTCTTGTTTGAATTTGTACACCAGATTAGGAATGCAAATACATTTACATGAGATGACCATTGCCGCACTCCTGGCACATCCCAAATTTACAATGAGATAAGTGGGCATTTTCGGTGTGCTAAAAAGACAGAATTAGTCAAGAATTCATGGGCATTGTTGCAAATATATCAAAATAAGTTCACAGATCTGATCTCCCAGAAATAAGTCCTTTTGGTTTAACTCATGCAACCTGTCGTCCCATGGACATGGATCACTAGTGCTGGCCAAAAAAATATTGAAGAACAATTTTGCAGAATAAATAAATAAATACAATAAAAATAAAAATTTCAACGTTTTGCAGTGTTTGAAAGGAAGTACAGTTTTTGTTCAATGAAATATCTTTTTCAAAAAATGGAGTGTTCAAAATTTCAGAATTTAAAATCTTTGAAATTGCAGAAATTCCTTTTTCACAAATGCATGGATTTTTATTGTTGTTAAGGCCAGAAGGGACCACTAGATCATTTGGTTTGACTTTGTTTATAGTACAAGCCAAAGAATTTCACCCTGTTACCCCTGTAATGAGTTCAGTAACTTGTGTTTGACTAAAACATATCCTCCAGTGGGTATATTTGCACTGCAGTCACGGGGTGTGATTGCAGCTCATGTGAACGTACCCAAGTCATCTTTAATCTAGTCAGTTTGGAAACTGGCAGCAGTGAAGCCGTAGCAGTGTGCACTTTAGCGCAGGCAAGGTAGTACAAACCCACCTGGAACCCTAGGTAATTACTTGCAGAGCTAGCCTGCACTGAAGCCATTTAACTTCCAGATGTTGGTTCTTGTTATGACTTTCTCCAGTAGATTAAAGAGCCCTGTAGTATCTGGAATTTTCTCCCTGGGAAGGTACTTACACATCATAATCAAATCACTCATTTCCCCCTGCTTTCTCCCCCTTTTTTCTATTCTCCCACCCCCATCTGCCGTTTTGCCACTGACTAAAATAAAATAAATTATGTTCAGGTTTTTTTCTTTATTGTTCACTTTTTAAATTTTATTTTCATTTATCCTTTTGCTATTCTATAACTTCTCCAAAGTTCCCCAATTTACAGAAAGGAAAATCTGGGGGTGGGAGGTGGGGGTAGTGTGACAGGGCAACAAATTTCCCACCAAACAATTGAAAAAAATGGAAAGACATTTTTTCACATTTTTTTTAAAAAACAACATTTTCATTGAAACTACATTTTTCAAACAAAACATTTTTTCAGTCTCTTTTTTTACCATTTCTGATTATCATGATCTTTGCTATGGGACAATACTTGCTTATAATGTTTATATGGAGATACTAAATTTGAACCATCAGTCCTTAGTTATGTTTCAGTTCAGCAAAGTATGTAGGCATGTCTTCTAAGCATCTATTTCACAAAGCACTTAAGCATGTGCTTAAAGTTAAGCATATCCTTATATGCTATGCTGAATAGGGGAAAAGTGCAAAACAGAGTAGTAAAACTCACTGAAGTCCATTAGAGCCCAGTAGCCTATAAAGTCTACAGGATTTTGTGTTGTTATTCTGCAGTGAAAAGTAGAATGGTAATGATCTGCAAGATCTTGTGACTGAAAGAATTCAGACTAGGCCTTGATTGAAGAGAGAAAGTTCCCTTCTAGCAGTCCTAGGTAAATCCATTATCCTATAATGCAAAATTAAAAACACACATCGGCCTACATTTAAAGAATACTAGAGGACTAATATTCACACATTTATTCTTTCTGTGGGTGGGGGTGGTGAAGAGGTTAATTTCAGACACATCTTAGGGATCTGCCCGATGGCTGCATACCAGGCAAATGTCAGCAAGCTATTAATTAAACCAAAACAAACAAAATATTCTAAATCATATTTGATATTTTCTATATCTTGTCATTTTAACTTTAAACATTTACAAAATGTATATTTTTAACTCCTCTTCCTTTTTTCCTTTTATTTTCCCCATTCTGGTCCCCATGCTAGGCTTTTCATTGTATAGTAAAATGTTACCATTTCTGATTATCCATTGTTACGTAATAGCCCACTTGATTCCTTATACACCCAAAACTCCCAGTGATATCAGCCAGGAATGTAGGATTGAGCCCTTTCCTTGGTAGCCTCTTAAAAATAATATCTTTTGTGCTGTTCGAGGTAATAAGCAGCAATCTATAGTGATAGGCACTTAACAAATGGAGATGGAAGACAATTAAATTGGACTCTTAAGAATTTGGGGATTGATTCACCACAACAATGTAACACTGTTTTAAGGAGCTGTAAAAATGATTTATACTGATGTAACTCCAGAGTAAAAAAGTGTTGAATTAGCCTCTTTATTTTTATGTTCACTTTCTGTTTGGCCATTCTTATTTGTATTTCTTTGTTTCCTTTTGTGTAAAGCTTCGCCATACCATTTGGAAATGTTTTCAGAATATTAAACAGGAAGCAAGACCGTTTCCTAATTATTAAGGGCCAGGTTCTCAAATCAATGGGTTTTATTCAGAAAGTAAGATACTACTCAGTGTGAATAAAGACAACAGAATTAGACCCTAGATAGGTATCATGCATTCTAATATTTTCTCTCTCAATATTAAATAATCTTATGCACTATTATTTTTAAAATAATGTACATCAGCTCCATTGACCAAATTAAAAATAAAAAGGTATTTCCAAACTCCCAAATCCTATGTTTCCTTCCTGAAATAGTTTATTGTTAACAAATGATAAAATAAATGAAGACAAACCTTTAAAAATGTTGAGAAATTCTACTGTAAAGTGGATATAGGTAAGGTAAAAATAATGTATGTACATTTATGTGGGACTGATAAAGTCTGAGGAAACCTGGAACTGTCATTATGTATAGTAACAAGCCCATACCTGCTTACATGTATTCACTAGCATAAAAATGTCAGCCATTTTTATGCACACTCGCACCAAATGCAGAATGGAGCTGCACTCATTCCATCATGTCAGCCCATCTGCTTTTTATCTCTTCGAGAGGGGCTGCCTGTACTCATACAAACATCCCCTTGCTTACCACAGGCAATTTTCAAAAAATGTTTTCTTTGTTTTTAAAATGGAACAGAAAATCATATTTCTCAAACGAGATAAATAAAAACGAGGCTTCATCTGTATGCGTCACTTCAGAAAGCTGCTCTGCATTCAGGGGTTAGCCTGGGTGGAGAATGATGCTGTTGTCTCACAAAGGACTCATGTTGAGCTGAATCTTTGATTAAAGGACAAGTGGCTTTATTAGGCCCCTCATTGCGCTTACATTCTGCTCTTGCAATTTGTACAAAATTTCTGAGTGATCCCTTTGTGAATATGGACCCCAACTGAATCAAAGACAAGCTCTTTTTTCACCCTTATTTTTCTGCTATCACCCTCTCTCTCTTTTATTCCGTTCACCAGGCAATCTGAGATTAGGAAAGATAAACAGTATGGATTTAAAATTCTAATCAATGGAACACTCCAGAAATAGATGTGACTTTTGGTATCTTTTACACTTTCCCCTTAAATTCTGTGGTGTTCCCTATATAAATGGTGCATAACCTTGTGCTTTTTCTAATAGGATTTATGCTTGTCAGCTTTCTATATACCCTGCCACATTAGATAAAGAGAGCCCCAGAGTTCCTGCTGTAACCATGGCCACTCTTAATTCTCCATCCTTGGCAAATTTCTCTTGATGTAAAAGGCAATGCAAATGGGAGATGCACCAGCAGATACACAAACATGATAGCTGTGCATATCTTTAAACAAAGGGATGCTTGCGAAAATCCAAGTGAATTTGTAAGTATTCTCTGAGATCACTTTTTAGTAAATCATCTAAATCTCAACATCTGCAATTTTAAAAACAAAGCAAATATAGAATTGGCCTAGATTAAAACCCATCTTCAGTCAAATGTCACACAGGCTTCACACAGGCTCTAGAAGCTGAATTCTTTATGCATCTGCCCAAATTGAAAAGGTTATTTCACTGTCTTCAAGATGACTCTTGAGCTGAAGGCAGAGCTAAGGGTTGTTGCCCTGAAAGAAGGGGAGTTGCTAGGAGATAAGTCCAAGATTTCAGACAGCATTGGTTGGAGTTATCTCTAATTGACAGCTGCTTACCCTAAGGGTCTAATTCTAACCTTGAGACCAAATCCATAATGAGAGGGCAGCTTTCCTTCACCCGTGTTTTTTGGCTAGGGCAAGGAGATTACTGCAGGCCTGTTCTTCTCTGGTTTTTGTTATGCTTCTTTTAGTGGCACATCCCTGTGAGAGTTAGAGCCTGCTGTGCTTTCTGAGGCTATAGTTTGCCTCAGTGAGCCCCTGTCTGATTCATACCACCTGAATAAACTTTCTGTTACAGTTAGGATGGTCTCACATAAAAAAAAAAGGAGGGGGAGGGAGGCAAAGAAAACTTCTTTTAAACTTAAAATGATTTAAGGGCTTATTTTTTTAAGCAGATACTGTACTGTATGTTCTGCTGTTAACCCTTTTTCAGTGGGTCTTAAACTGTCATTGTTAGTTTTAAATTAAGCCCATGCTGTTAGCAAGTTGCTGTTATTTAGGATTTGAAGCCAAACAAAGAGTAACATTCAAATAAAGATTAACAGAGCCTAGAAAATAAGGTATTTTTATGGGACCAGATGTACTTGGATGCTGATTTATGTAAAAAGCCACTTGGAAAAGTTCAACTTCTATTTTAAACAGAAGTTATCTATAAACAGCTCAACAGTAGAAGATAAACTTAACAAGCCAAATTTTTCCCTTAGTTATATTGGTGTAAATCTGGAGTTCCCACACTGAAGCCAATGGAGTTATTCTGGATTTACACCGCTGTCAATGAGAGCAGAATTTGGCTCCACAATTAAATTGGGGGATCTTGTACTAGATAACCCATTGGCTTTCCACCCTGACCGAAAACAAAAATATTTAAGTTTAATGGACACCCAAAGACAAAGCTAAAGTGAAGGACTGCACAGATGATGTTGGAAACGCATGGTTTTTCTTAAAGAAAATAATCCTATGAGTTCTTGAACCTTAAATGTTGTAATTTCCCGTCAATGAAAATCGCATATTTTGTAATGATATTAGAAGGGAAATAGATTTTTTAATGTTCTAAATAATAATAAAATATGCTGACTCTACAGCTGTTATCCACAAAATGAATAATACAGATGAGAAGTGATACATGAATGCTTCTGATATTGTGTGAATTCTGGTGAAAGGTGCTTCTCAGGCAGCCTGGAGCTTGACATCTTTTACTGTCATTATGCACAGAGCAGAAGCAAATAGCTCCACTGATGTTCACCCGTCTGGCCCTTGGCAGAACCATCTCTAAGGGTATGTCCACACTGGAACTGGAAGGTGTAATTGCAAAGTTGAAGATCTATACTGGTGCTAGCTCTGATGAAAGTAACACGCTAAAAATAGAAGTCTGGCAGCAGCAGCCTAAGAGGCAGGCCACCTTGAGTATATGCCTATGATCTCAGATGGCTCATACTCAGGGCAGCTAGCTCCAACTGCTACTGGAACCACTTCTGTTGTTTTTTTAATATGGAGATATACTATCTCATTGAACTGGAAGGGACCTTGAAAGTCATTGAGTCCAGCCCCTTGCCTTCACAACAGGACCAAGTACTATCCCCAACAGTTTTTTGTCCTAGATCCCTAAATGGCCCCCTCAAGAATTGAACTCACAACCCTAAGCTTAGCAGGCCAATGCTCAAACCACTGAGCTACCACATGTCGGGGTTTTCCCTGACAGAGCCTCTTTTTTGAGGATTCTTTCCATGCCCGGACGGGCTTTTCAGATAACAAGCAGTGTCCAGGGTTTTTGCAGAGCAGACATGCTGCAACTCAGAAAGAGCTCTGATTGGTCCGCTTCCCAATTGCTCCCTCCTCTGCATCTGCAGCTGATGATCCATTCCCCTGCAAGCCACAGCTGCAGGATCCCAACCACCCAGGCCCCAGCTCTCAGCTTGGGTAGCGGGTTCCACAGGGAGGCACTGACTGATGGCTGTAGTTGCATCCTCGGCTTGTGCCAGCCACCATGATAGGAAGACACTGTCCCCTACTTCCAGTAAGTTCCCCTGCCACAGGTATCACATAAAGCACCCTCAACTATACCCCCCAGATCCCTCTCCCCCCAGCTCCTCCCTCCTTCCCCTGCAGAGTCCTCTTTTTGGGAACCTGAAATATGGTAACCCTATTTTCATTGCATTAGCTCATTCAGAGCTAGCATGAGTATGTCTTCTTGAGCTGGAAATTACACTTCCAACTGCAGTGTAGACCAGGGGTCTCAAACACGCGGCCCGCGGGATTCTTTCGTGCGGCCCATCAAGCTCCCCCCGCCCGTGCACCCCCCCACACCCCTCTGCCTACCCCGTGGCACCGCGAACCCCGCACCGCTCCCTGAAGCGGCTGGAACTATGTCCCTGCAGCCCGGGGGGGGGGGGGGGGGGGGGGGGGGGGGGGGGCCCCCTGCCCCCCCCCCCCGGCCCCGCCCCCCGCCCCCCCCCGCCCCCCCCTGCCCTGCGCCCCCATCACACCCTGCACCCCTCCTGCACCCCAACCCC
>NW_020664393.1:53574492-53580027 GCF_002925995.2 Terrapene triunguis
AGTGTCCTCTTTTTTATTTTTTTAAATATGGTAACCCTATTCTAGAGGTATTACATTTCAATTCTTGTTTACTTAAGACAACAAACCTCTTTCTTATCCCTTACCACCAAACTTTGGGATTTTAGTCCAAAATGGAGGTAACAGGACAACAAAGAAGGTAAAGAATCCCATATCCAAAATGGAGTCTGTAGTCCGGTAAAGATACATACAGAGAGTTTATAAACTCACACAGAATTCATAAATCCTCCAGACAGATTCCCCATATCATCATCACAATCATGTTTTTCATTGTTAATTAATAGAAATCTAATAATCTCCATCTAGGATTGCTTTAGTCTTGGTGCCTTTTGTTAGGTCTGTGTGTGTGTATATACGTGTGTGAGTGTGTGTGAGAGAGCCCGAGGTAATACATGAAGGCAGCCCAGATTTCACTGAGGGAAAAACCTTCTAGATTGAAATAGCCAACAATAGCCGTAAGACTGTTTGCTATAGTTTTCTTAAATACTTTGCAGTACTTTTCTAAAATGTTAATTACTGAAGACTGTTTGTATAGCAATAGGACATTACAGCACATTAAAATATCCTTACTTTAGCTGTAATCTCAAACTAATGCAGTGTTGTATATTTATTTTTATGTTCTATAATAGATTTAAGATAAAGTACTCGTATTAATAGGCAGCATAATTTATGGGATGTGTAGTATTTATAATGAAACCTCTTAAGCACTGTAGTGGCATAGCTGCCTACTTTATAGGTTTCCAGATATATTATAGGTAGATATAAAATGACTAGTGTCTGCCAGTGCCTTATGCTCGAGATACTGCATGAGTGTAGTCTGAGGATTCTATACTCATAGATTCATGGTTCAGATTGGCTAATCTCCCAAAGCTCATAAGGATGTGTTTTACTTTAAACCTGGCAGTGGTACCATTGATATCAATTAGGTCTTCTCACATGCTTACAGTTAAGCATGTGCTTAAGTGCTTTGATGGATCAGGACCTATATGGGTATAATGATACTTACTATACTTTGTAAAGTACTTTTAGATCTTCAAATTAAAAACATTACACAGCCCCACCCATTTCAATGGGAGCTGAATCAAGCCCTCTAAGAACTAAGTAGAAGTAGCAATAGCTACAATGTCAACTTCTAAAGGAATGTAAATATTGGTTTGGGATGTGATATGTGGCATTTCTCTTGTGAATTAACACATTGTAAAGATGTGTATCCACAGTGATGTACAACATGTCACAAGATAGCGTATTATAAACAGTGTGTCACTGTTGTGCAAGTTAACAAAGTGTTTCCTTATAAATAAATTACCTGTGGGGCCTTCAGAATAGGAGCTACAACTGTTCATCATAATATCCACATGGCTATCTTCAGGAAGTTTAAAATATCTTCAGTCAGAGAACAGGTTTTTACAGGTAGTACATACTGAGAGTTGTTTGCTCTTTGCAGTATTTTACATCTGCCACTAATGCAATAAATGGGGAGGCTGAAAACTAAACAGTATTATTAATGGTGACAGAAAGCTTTTAGCCAGGCTCCCCTATGCAGTGATGAATATTGTTTATCACATTTTACTTCTTGCTTTAAACTTCCCCTGTCAGAGTCAATCATTGATATAGGGGAGGAGGGACCAGATTACAGAAAATGTGCTCTGTCTAATGGTAAGATCCTCTAATCAAAGGACACACTGGAAAAAAATTAAGCAAGAACAACTGCCAGGCTAGATCACTGTTGAAAATATTTGTTAGCCAAAAACTGTCATGCCTCTCATGGCTCTAACTCTCATAGGGAACCATCATGCAGTCTGCACTTCAGGTTTTCCTGTAGTACCTAGCGAATAACGTTCCACCTGTTGTCTGGAGGACTGATAATGAAGATTAATTCAGTTTCTTATTGAAAGTGGAAACCAGTTCAGAACCCAGACATATATACTTATGACTTGGGTTTAGAAACTATCTCCCTCTTTCTTTACTTACCTTGATACTTTCTCTCATGGCAAAGTTACTGTACATTTTCAAAGCAGCAACACACATCTGAAGTATCACAATTGTTTCACATTTCTTTGTTTAGCTGTTTTCTTTTGTGAATTTCACCTATTAGTATGGATGGACAATATGGAATGGCAACCTAGTATGGATAAAATAAAAACTTCCCTCCATCAGAGAAACCTTTGCCCAAAACTTGAAATGAATTTCATCTGAATACTTTGGGGTTCAAAAATATTTGTGTAATTTTCACTATTATTTTTCACTTTTCGTGTCTGTCTTCACTTTCTGATTCTGACCAAGACCAAATACTCAGATGGTGCAGAGGTGCTCAGATGCTATGCTTATGAACACTGCATCGAATGCTTAGCTAGTTAGTACAGGTGACAAAAATTCATGGGTGAAATCCTGGCCTCATTAAAGTCAATAGCAAAACTCCCATTGATTTCAGTGGGCCAGGATTTCACCCCATGAGAAAAGTGGTTCTCATAAGATTTCCAGCCTCATTTTGCTGAACTAGGAGATGTGGATCAACCACCAAACTTCTGTGTTCAAACTTAGAGTTGAACTTGGTACTGTTTTGGGTTTGCCTGTTGCTATCCAATGCTCATCTTTGAATAGACATCTCTCCTTTGTTTGTGTTTTCTCTTTTACAGTAAGCAGTATTGTCCTGCGTTTCTGTTTCACAGTGTGACAATGATCATTTATAAGGGGCTGTTCAAAAGTCAATTTTCACAGTGAAGCTAATATATCTCACAAAATGTCTGGAATTTGGCAAATCCTGGAGCCTTTTGATGCAAATTCATGCAGTACATTTTTGTAAAGCCTATAAAAAATGCAGTTTCACGCACATGCAAGTTAGTTGTCCAGAAATATAGCTGGAATAGAAATTAAAGAAGCAAGAAGAATGCCAGCACTAGAAGTTGGTGTTTAAACCAGAGACATAGGGGGCCACTCTTCTCATTTTTTATTTTCAAACATGACTAAATATTAACTGCCAGCTCCTGGTCCCACAGAAGTCACTGGCACTTTTACCTTTGACTTCTTTATGAGCAGGATCAAGCAGTAAATTAAATAGATGTCCCCAATCTCTAGCACAGAAGAGATTAATTAGTAATGGAGAAACTATAATTGTCAATATAGAAATAGAGCTTGAAAGAGTCCCACATGATGCAATTTGTGCCAAGAGCAGCTGCTCTACATAGCGTCAGGTTTGGAAATAAAAACAAGAAAGATGAGGTTCTCCTACCTCTCTGTGCAGAACTGCCAACCAAATGACACCCCACATGTATTATGGCAATTCGTTTTTCATTTTATCTTATTCAGTGAAGCTACTGTAACTGGGATGGGCACAGGGCCGGCTCCAGCATTTCTGCCACCCCAAGCAAAAAAAAAAAAGCCGCGATCGGCGGCGGCAGTTCAGCGGCAGGTCCTTCGCTCCTAGAGGGAGTGAGGGACCTGCCGCCCCCGAATTGCCGCACATGCCGCCCCTCTCCCTTGGCCACCCCAAGCACCTGCTTGTTAAGCTGGTGCCTGGAGCCAGCCCTGGGTGGGCAGAAGATGCTCAGACGATATTTTGTATAACTATACACTTCCCCTCTTCCTGCATTCAGCTTAACTCTTTGCTAAAGCACAGGCCAGAGTTCTGTCTTTTCAGGACTATTGCCATAACGCATTACACAGAGTTGAACCTGAGGGCTATTGTATGTGTAACAAGAACAGCCTCATGGCCAAGGTGGAGTCTGCTCTGCTGGGTGGCTCCGGCTAAGAAAAGGCACCCCTAGGAACTCAGCAAGGAAACTCTTTTCCACCCCAGGGTGCTTCAGGCTGGGACCGAGGGGTTCAGAGGGCAGTAGGGGGATCAGGGCTGGGGCAAGGGGTTGGGGCATGGGAGGGGGTCAGGGGTGCAGGCTCCGGGCGGCACTTACCTCAAGCAGCTCCCAGAAGCAGTGGCATGTCCCCCCCTGGCTCCTACGTGGAGGCGCAACCAGGCAGCTCCATGCGCTACCCTGTCCGCAGGTGCTGCCCCCACAGCTCCTATTGGCCATGGTTCCCAGCCAATGGGAGTTGCAGAGCCGGCGCTGGGGGCAGGGGCGGCGTGTGGAGCCCCCTGGCTGCCCCTACGCGTAGGAGCCGGAGGGGAGGACATGCCGTTGCTGCCGGGAGCCGTGCGGAGCCACGGCAGGGAGCCTGACTTAGCCCCACTGCGCTGCCGACCGGACTTTTAACGGCCCGGTCAGCATCACTGACCAGAGCATCCAGGGTTCCTTTTTGACCTGGGACCATGGCAGGGCACCACCCAAAATTCATGAGAGGGCACCCCGGGAGGCAACACACCCAGCATATTGGATTATAGGAGCCATGCCCCAAACTGAAGGGACACTGGTAGGAAGTAGGAAGTAACCCAGAGCAGTGGATTTAGACTCCTGCTTGGAGTTCCCCCATTCAGTTGTCGACTCTCACAGGGCCCTGGGCTGGGACTTGGTGGAGTGGAAGGGTCTCGGTCCCCTCTACCTCCACTGCCTGAAAGACTGAGGCACCTTGACCAGGGAAACAAGGGGCAGGAGGTCAGGGACACCAGCCAGTAGGCTGCCTGGCCCTCTAAGCACCCTGCTACACAAAGCTATTAAACAGTAAACTGGTGTTTCTTACACAGCCTTTCCCCCTTTTGTTTCCGTTACAAATATTCAAAAATAAGGTTTCAACATAACATTTTCTATACTTTAGCACACGCATCAAAACACATTCCCCTTTGATCTTCTCTTTTAGATGGTTTCTCACTCTTCATACTGTGACCATAGTATTTCGTGTGTGGCACCTGGACTCTTTGGCGCTTGAGAAATGGCAGCATCCTAATCCTTTCAAACACTTCAGAACCTGGTCGGCAACAAACCATCTGGGGATCTCTGAAGCTGGCAGCAGTCCACCTCTTGGGTTAATAGCAGACTAGTCCTCTCGGTTGCTGGTGAATCAGAAGTCTGCAGCCTGTATCCACAGTGGCACAGGAATTGGGATCAGCAAATAAAAGATCCATTCCCTGGATCTCAGTAAGGGTACCATCTTCTGCCCATAAGCCCAGCTACGCAAGGGCAAGAATTCATTAACCCTCACCTCACTAAGTGCTGCCTCTTTCTTACTGAGACAGAATCTCAATTTAGAGCAATTAGCTGATAGCCAAGTGTAAATTCCACAGGCTCTGTATCTTCTGGCGGTAACAAATACTCCCCCCAACTCTCCCTCTAGGTCCACAGAACCAGGGTCACCCAGAGGATTCAGGGGCCTGGGGTCTTCGGCAGCAGAGGGCCCCCGCTGCCGAATTGCTGCCAAAGACCTGGCACTTCGGTGGCGGGTCCCAGGGCGGAAGGACCCCCCGCCACGGGTCTTCAGGGCACTTCGGCGGTGGGTCCCGGGGCGGAAGGACCCCCAGCCGCGGGTCTTCAGGGCACTTCGGTGGCGGGTCCCGGGGCGGAAGGACCCCCTGCCTCCAAACTGCTGCCAAAGACCCGGAGCGGAAGACGCTCTGGGGCCCCTGGAGCG
>NW_020664393.1:53580127-53596688 GCF_002925995.2 Terrapene triunguis
CCAAAGACCTGGAGCGGAAGACGCTCCGGGGCCCCTGGAGCGAGTGAAGGACCCCGCTCCAGGGGCCCCGAAAAACTCTCGTTGGGGCCCCTGCGGGGCCCAGGGCCTGGGGCAAATTGCCTCACTTGCCCCCCCCTCTGGGCGGCCCTGCACAGAACACACTACTGTGGACCAAACATTACCCTAATGGATGGATTCTCTAGTAAATAAGGCTAGAATAGATCTGTATCCAAGCATGGTAAAGGGGTTGGGACCCAGCCCTCACAGCCGACACATCTCTTGGTACTGTGAGGATCAGCTGCTGAGTTCAGGCGGACCACAGGGCTAGTTTTGACTCCTATATTTATAACCATTCCCCATTGCACTCTGATTTGTTCAGCTCTCAGAGGGTGTCTAGCATGTGACCTGGCAGGTGGATTGCCAGCAATGGAAACTTACTACACTGCCGCAGAAACAACTACTGAGCATATCTAGTAATGGCCACACCCTTGTCTGGATATTTCTAGGTCCTTCTAGCTAAGTTGCCCTGCCCTGCTCTCTGTACATGTGCAGAGACACGGAATATCTAACTAAGATCCATGTCTCCTCTCCAATGCATCTCTCCCCCTCAAAGAAAGAAACAAAGTCAGATGCTGCAATATAAAGCATATGGTTTACACCACTTGAATAATTCTGTAGCCATGTCAACTCATTTAAAATCTGATTTTATTCTGAAAAGTAATTGTATAAAATGGCACCTTCTAACTTGCAGATATGCTCCCTGTTTGTACGCAAAGTCACATCTCCATATGTTAGTGAAAAAATACATTTCTTCTACTGGTACTTTCCATTCCTTTTCATTCTGCAGAGCAAAGTCATCCAGGAGATGGTGAGCTGAATTCTTTTACTTCTCATATAGCATCAACAGAATTAATTGCAAAGAGAAGGCCAGTCTGTTATACCTGAGCAAACCCACTGAAGATAATGGGGTTGCACAACTGTCATTAACAGCACATTGGCAAGAATAACAGAAAATAAATTGGCTTGCACAACCTTCATTAGTGGACATGAAGAGCATTTCTAAGCTGTTGAAGTTAGGGACTGTGCTTACAACAATGGCATTCTAATTTCAAGTAGAACCTCTAAGTATTAGAATAAAAACGAGTAATAATTAACCCAGTTTGACTTTCACATTGTAGAGTAAATTGGCAGGGCATAACTTCTTACTTGCGAAAATGAGCATAATTGATATGGAGATGATGCCGATAGACAATAAACATGAACTCCTACAATACCATTTAGTCACTTTTCCAAGTAGAATTGGATGTTAAGGTTAGTAATTTGTCAAATGTGAAAAATAAGCTAAAATTAGCAATGTATTTGTGAAACTTTCTAACAGCTCACATTATCACAAAAAGTACAAAAAATAATTAATTAGTATTTAAATTAAAGAAAAAAATCTCTATTGAGATGGGTGGTGATGGATCAGCCAAGGCTCATGCAGAACCAATTCTAATCCAAAGGGAGTTTGGCTTGAATAAAATAAAACTGTCCTGTGAGTTGCTTCCTAAACCAGTATAAAAGGGCAACATGTTTCCCCAGAATAACAGTGTATATGGAGGGATGAGGCTCAATTGATGGTGGCACTCCATGGCAATAAAATAGGGCCAAATTCTGTGTGTTTGTACAGAGGAAATAGCAACTCGCCTGCTTAGTGGAAAAATGAAGCAGAGATTAAATATTAGGCAGGTTTATTCAGCATTCTGTACCTCCACAGAGCATCCTTAAACAGCTGCATATTTGGCCGAAGGAGGATCAGGCTATGAGCTCTCATGTATGTGCTGCTCCCCCAACCATCAAGCCTTGCTGGAGTGTTGGCTACTTGCCAGACCCCTTGCCGTAGAAACCAGACAGCTGCCAATTCAAGATCAGGTGCAGGCCCTCTAAGGGCCCAGAACACTGCTCTGAAGAGCTGCACCAGGGGACACCAGGCACACCCATGTTCTGGTAATATAGTAAAATACCAAGTAGCAGAGTGCAGAAGTAAATATGACAGAACACACAAGAATGCAGCAGAAGTGCCCATCATCGAGCAGCCTCCATGATCCTCTGTCATTTTTATTACAGTAGACGAGGATGGCGCACCCCCATCACTTGAACCTTGTTGTCTCTTGATTACGCTTCTGATCCTCCCTGCTGTCTCCAGAGCCAGCTCCAGGCACCAGCAAAGGAAGCAGGTGCTTGGGGCGGCCAATGGAAAGGGGCAGCACGTCCGGGTCTTTGGCGGCAATTCGGCAGCGGGTCCCTCAGTCCCTCTTGGAGCGAAGGACCCACCGCTGAATTGCCCACCGACGAATGAAGCGGCGCGGTAGAGCTGCTGCTGAAGTGTCGCCGATCACGGCTTTTTATTTTTTATTATTTATTTTTTCCGCTTCGCAGCTTGGGGCGGCAAAAAAGCTGGAGCCGACCCTGACTGTCTCTCCACACTGTGTAGCTGTTGCTACCTCAACACCTAGTTGGATTAACTTCTCAGATTTGCTTTGTAGTCATTTGGACCAATGTGGGATAAGGAATAACTACTCTGGGGCCTGACACACACATATGACACCCCACCCCCTTAATATACATATGTTTTCCACAAAGTTAACTCCACTTACAATAAACTGTCCCAGCACCAACTCCAGTTCATAGACTTCAATTTCACCATCCATGAGCTGGTGCATTCTCCCCTTACCCAGGGTTTTCAGGCAAGTTGTGGTCCCCGATAAACTCCTTGCCCACACCACCATAGAATGGACACCTGCTCTACACCCCCCATCCCCCACTGCGGGGCTTCCTTCCTCTTAAGTCCAACCCTGCACAGGGGTAGGGCTGACTGAACAGGTCTAACTGGCGCTAAGGCCTCTGACTCTTAAAGGGAAAGGCCACCCTGTTACAGGCCCCTAACAACAGTTTGGTTATTTGTGTAATTTTAAAAGCCTAGTTCTACAATGGGATTATTTTTAGATGGGGAAAATAAACTGTCAAATGTCAAGAAAGTTGCCAGTCTAGCAAACAAAAATGTATAGAGCTAAATGATGGTTTTGCCAGAAGCCCTGTGTAAGGGGCAATACATTATTGCATTGCTTCAGGAGCAGTCCGGGAAGCAGATTGTGATTCAGAGTCATACTCTACTTCTTCTTTTTTCCATGCTCCAAGGGAGAAAGTACCCTGCCCCAAACAATAGTGCATGTCCTTTGGTGCAAGGGCATAGATGTGCTGCCCAGCACATTGCCAGGGTAAAGTCAACTCCCCAACCCCACACACATACACACCCATTAAGTGCCTTGAACAAGAGCACAGGATTATCCACAATCTGGGTCATAATTTTTGCTCTTTAACAGAAAGAGACACAGCATAAATATCTTTGGCTTTGCTTGTAAGGTTTTATTTTTATTTCTTTCTCTTGTGGAACTCCAAAGTTATGCAAATATCCAATAATTTGGCTCAGAAAATAAAATTAAAAAGCACAGTTATCCTGGTACTAATTCACATACACAAAAGGTGATTACTTAGTGAGAGGTGATTTTTAACTTCAGAGAATATTAAAGCATAGAAGACTAGAGAAAGGTAATAGTGCTCTAAAGAATTGGTTGCATGTTAAAGAACTCTATTTTGAGTGATATTGTCCTCTGTCTGTTGAGATCAAACTCTTCCTAGCGGTTAAAGCAGAGACTTGGGAGCTAGGACATAAGTTCTATTCAAAACTCTGCCACTGGCTTGATATGTAACAATGGACATGTCAAATCATCTCTGCCTCAGTTTACCCATCTGGAAAACTGGCATAAAATACAGTTCCTATCTTGCTTATGGTGTTATTAGATTTAATTCATTAAAGTTTGTAAAGCATTGTTGGAGAAAAGGCCCCATAAAAGTACAAAGTGCTGTCCTGGCTTCTGTGCAGTTCGGAATGATTTGGCCTAGAGGAGTGGGTTATTATTTCCTTGTTGGGAGAGAAAGGAGCAGAGCTAGTCAACATGTTCTGAATTTTGAAATGTTGACAATGATGCTGAAATCTCAAATTATGACGGCGGGGGAGGGGGAAGAGAAAAATGTCAACTTTTCTGCAGTTTTTGTGAGCAACTCTAGAAATGAGTGAAGGAGATATACAGCACATTGTATGCTCAGCCTAATGTATTGAGAAGCATCTTCACTTCTGAACGGGGATACTTGAGGTAAAAGAAGAACATAGCATTCACCACCCAGCAGATTCTCTGGGCTGTGCTCAACACAAGGGAGGGTGGGGAAACTTAGGGCTGGTCCACACTAGCCCCCCAGTTCGAACTAAGATACGCAACTTCAGCTACGTGAATAACGTAGCTGAAGTCGAAGTATCTTAGTTCGAACTACAAGGTACTTACCGCGGGTCCACACGCGGCAGGCAGGCTCCCCCATCGACTCCGCGTACTCCTCTCGCGGAGCAGGAGTACCGGTGTCGACGGCGAGCACTTCCGGGATCGATTTATCGCGTCTAGACAAGATGCGATAAATCGATCCCAGAAGATCGATTGCTTACCGCCGAACCCGGAGGTAAGTATAGACGTACCCTTAGAGAGCTGGTTGCACCTGCACCAGCCTAGTCAGGCATCAATTTGAGCAGCCTCCAATTTACACCACTGATGTAAGATACCTAAAGAACCAAAGGGACCTTGCACCTATTGACATTCACTATAGTGACCCTATGTTCTGTCCCACCTCATTTCTGACAATCCCTGGTCTGCCCCAACACACTTTCTCTCTCCACTGTAGAACTGCTTTCTACATTTGAATGGCACAAAAAGGCACCATAGTAGAGGGTCTAGCTCTGCATTTTAAATCCACCCCAAATGCACGTGTCTGGGATGTCGATCAACATCACCAACCAACCTTCACGAGTAGAAAATCCCTTGAAAGACAGAAAACAGACATGGACCATTCTATTTTAAGTATGCTGTATCTGAAAATTTTAGTTAGCCAATTCAAATAAATAAATAAATAAATAAATAAATAAAATGAAGGTGATAATCCTTTTTCATAGAAAAAGTGAAATGGGCTATAAGAAATTTTGTGATTATTACTATACATCTAATTTCAAAGAATAAATTATAAATGTAATACATTTAATTGCATGTTAAATAGAATAAAATTAAACAGGAAGCCAATATCTATAATTGCTGTTCATTTAATCAAATTATTAATAATAACATAACATTACATTACAACTTTGAACAATTCCCGACTTCCTCATGAATTTAGATGCTGAGCTGTATTTCCTGCTATTAATTACACAATCAGACCAGACTTCCTGCTTGAAGATCTTAGTAAAATGACAGCACCCACTGAGAGTCACTGCACAGTCTCTAGTAACAGGGAGCGATGAAGAATGAGAGGTTTTATAAAAACTGTTCTGATCATTCATTTTAAGATCTATTTTCTACTTAGTCAATCTTCATTTAGCTACGAAACAGCTACTCACCTTAAATAATACTAATAGTAAAGGCCCAGTCTTATAGTCACCTACTAAACAAAGCCAATTAAAGGCTTATGGAGGCCTAGAAGGAAAAGAAAAAAGTGGCTCGCCTGGACCAAATTTATTTCAGATGTATTTCTACTGAAATGGATGGTATTACACCACAGCTTAATTTAGCGACACATGCACATCTTCTTTGGATAGCCACAAACATGAAGAAAGATTTTTTTCAATGCTTTGGAGTCTGACAATTGGAGAAGGACTCTCCCAGATTTGAGTAAGTAGGAACTTTCTTCATAGACCACGCCTGAATGTACTCTGCTTTTCTGGCTTACTTTCCCCATGGCACTAAAGTTTCCCTAGGAGCTCTGTTACCATTAGCAGGGTCCCCTTCTCAGCTCCAAGATAGATTAATGAAGAGGACAGATCACTGACACAGAGCAATCTGGATCGCTTTGTAAACTGGGTGCAAGCAAACAATAAATGTTTGACTATGGCCAAATGGAAAGTTATACAGCTAGGAATAAAGCATGTGGTGTGGGAAGGAAAACTATCCTGGGAAGCAGTAACTCAGAAAAACACTTGAGTTCATGGCGGATAACCAGCTGAACATGAGCTCCGAGTGCAATGCTGTAGCACAGAGGTCTAATGGGATCGCTGGATGTAGAAACAGGGAAATCTCCAGTAAGAGTAAGGAGATTATATTACCTCTGTATTTGGCACTGATAGGACCACAGCTGGAATATTGTGTCCAGTTCTGGTATCCACAGTTGAAGAAGGCTGTTGATAAATTGGAGAGGGTTCTGAGAAAAGCCATGAGAATGATTAAAGGATTAGAAAATGGGCCTTAAAGTAATAGACTCAAGGAGCTCAATATATTCAGTTGAGCAAAGGGAACGTTAAGGAATGACTTGATTACAATCTATAAGTACCTATATGGGTTACAAAATGTACTCTTTAATTTAACAGAGAAAGGTATAATGCAATCTGATGGCTGGAAGTTGAAGCTAGACAAATTCAGACCAGAAATAAGGGGCAACTATTTAATGATTTACCAATGGTTGTGATGGATTCTCCATCACTGGCTATTTTTAAAGCAAGATTGGATTTTTTTCTACAAGAGATAGTCTAGTTCAAACAGGAATTAACTCAGGGAAGTCCTATAAGCTGTGTTATACAAGAGGTCAGATTAGATTATTATATTGCTCACTTCACAGATTACTACACAGAAATCTGGAAGGTGATATGGGGAAAATGCCATGGAGAGTGATCCAAGCCCCTGCTCTCCAGTATTAACCCCAGAACTTTGCTGAGCCCCTTCTTCACCAAGCCCCAGCAGGATGGCTTCCAGTAGGGACAAGTAGAAGGGACTGGGACCACAGAGACTGCACTTCATCCTATTCACAGGAGCTGGGAGAGATCTAGCCTATATGAAGGGAATCTCTGGGCCGATATTTGGGCTAGTTTAAAAAAATACACCAACAAAGAACCTCACTCAGAAGTAGACCCATAAACTTGGATCATCTGAAAAAATAAGGGAGGCAAGCCCAGTAAATTAGGCTGCCCTGGTGCCACAGGGACCTCTGCAGAACATTCACACTTAGGTACATGAATCACAAAACAGCCAGAGATAGCCCTCAAGAGTAAAACTTCATGCAATTTTTAAATGACAGGCATTTTTAGCTTCACCAGACGTTTGGAAAATAAAGATTGTGATGAAAATATAAATGTAAGAACAAGGAGGAGCAGGAGGAGTTGTAGAAATGGTTTTCTCAATAAGATTGTCAGTAGTAAAATAAAGCTTCCTCCTCAGTTAAATAACCTGGAATACAATTTTCATGGAAAGCTTGAAATAATAATAATGGTCTTTAGCACTGGAGAAACTTAATAGATGTATGTCTTAACAAAAGTTACTCTATTACCTTCTGGAGCATGCAAGATTCTCATATACACTGATTGCAAAGGGAGTTGAAAGGAACTTAATATAAAAAAACAGACTTTCCAGGCAGTTTCTTTCCAATTTCTGTAATATGTCCCTTCTGTATTTGCAGAGAGCAATACATTCACACCATACCAGCATTTTGTTTTAAAGCAGATATAGGTACTGAAAAATCTTGTGAGCAGAAAAGTATCCCTTTTTTAATTGGTGTGCATATGAATCATGGTCTGTTTCTTAACATGAATAAACCTGTTCAGATATTATTATTGTTGCACCATATGGTAGTTACCTGTATTCCCATTATAAATTCTATCTAGTTTTTTTCTCCATATCACAGTCAATAAAATTCTGCTCCAGGTTTAAGCTTAGCAAATGGGGGAGCAGCTTGGGACCAAAAATTCTCTTGCAAAATTAGAAAAAAAGATAGTGTTTTTAAAAATATATAGGAATGAAACCACACCATCAAAAACAAAAAAGCAACTCAGGGAAATAAATATATATAGCATTTATTCCTTTAAACAAACTCTTTAAAAAAAGTAATACCAGAGTACAAAGCTGTATTTAGGTCTCATCGCAGTATAGCTACAACCTTTTGAGCAGCGCAAGATGTGTCTGTGTAGTTGCTAGCTTTGCTTTCCTGTTTGGGGGAAACGGTAAACCTATAGCAGAAGCCTCAAAGCCAGAGCAAGATAAGAAATTCTCCAAGGGCCAAATCTAAAAATGCATTGAAATCAATGGAATGGGCTTTGGATCAAGCCCCAAGTTGGGGAGCTGTCAAAAAGGAAGAAGATATCTTGTGAAAAGAGTTTCTTAGCTTCAGTATGCTACAGCGTTTTGCTCTTCATTTATTTCTCCTTCCCACTAGAGGGGTTCCTCCGCTGTGGACAGACAGATGGCCTATCCTGTGTTTTGACAATGGAATCTGATACCACAAGCTCTCCACATGCATAAAACTTCAGCTGAAGTCAACAGAAGTTCCACATTAAGGATTTACCACATTAGGCCCAGAATCAGCTGGAAGAATTGATGGTGGTATGAGTTAAATCAGACCGTGCAACATCTAAAATAATGAATAGTTCCTCCCAGTGTCTATAACTAAATGCTCTGTCATTCCTTAAAGAGCTTAGCTGGAGCATTCCTCGGTGTCTCTGACTCAGGACTAGAGATGGGTGTTTTTTTCTGGATGACTAGTTTATTCTCCAAAAAGTGTGGCTTCAGTCAACTCAGTGTTATTTGCAAATTTGATGTGAACTGTCTGAATAGTTTTGGCCAAGTTCCCCACCCTCCCCCAAGACCTAGATGCCATCTATGGAATAGTCACCTGAGCAGGGACCTGAGTCTTCTACATCTTAGGTGAATGCTTTACAATTGGGATGTAAACTCAGTCTCACTCGCTTTTCCTGCTCTAATGATTATTTTATTTATACGATGTGGAACAGCTTCAAGAGGGTTGAGAGTGCCCTGGCACAGAATATACCGTCACTCAGTTCTTAGAGCGCTCTTGTAGGAGACCAAAGTTCAAATTGCTTTTGACCATGAAGCAGAAGGGGAATTGAACCCTAGTTTCCTACCTCCCAGGTGAGTGCCCTAGCCATTGGGGGAAAGGTTATAAGTAGGTTGTTCCTCCTTCCGCCATTTTTTTAATCTAGACCTTTAAAAATACCTGAATCCAACATTTCAGATCAAACCAATAAATCAGTTATTCACCCAACACTACGAAGGACAAGTCCTCTTGCTTGTTAAATTCTGTGCTATGGATAAGCAACACCAGTCATAACTCTGGAAGGAACTGTAGATGGAAGGGCCCCTGCCTACCTCTTGTTGCTGAAGATTGCTCTCCATCTCCATTTGTCTTTCATAGTGGGAAAAGTGAAAGTATCTTCTGGCTACATGCTCTAAATGGCTCTCTCTTTCTGTTTAACTTTTGGTATCAAGCTGTCAGCCACGGAAAACCCCATATTTTCAGGCCACATCACTGAAATTCTTCCCCGCTGAGAATATTGTTGGGCACAGGGGATTCACCAAGCATGTTCCTACCCAATGATTCTCCCAGCATCACTCCTATAAACCTAATTGCCATATATGGTGATCAGGCTGGGCAGTCAGACACTTGGGAAAAAAGTACCCAACTGAATCCAAAATGACTCTCAGAACAGGGTAGAGCCTGCAGAGCTCCAATGGGCCAGCAGTCATGAGGCTTCTTTAAGATGGAATGGGTCTGTGACGGGGCAGCTGGCCCCCACTGTCTGGCAAAGGGTTAATAGCAGCCCTTGGAGTGGCTGCACAGAACCCAGCCAACCAGAGGAAGGCTTAGAAGCAGCCAATCAGAGCCAGGCTGGGCCCTATAAGAAGGGCTGCAGGGCAGCTAGGAGCTCAGTCTTTCCCTGGAGCTTGAAGGAGAAGGTCTGGCTGCCTGTAGAGAGAAGTACCTGGGACAGAGCAGTGCTGGGCAGGGTCAAGGGAGCAAGCAGAGCTTCAGCCTGACTGGCTCCCAGACTGTGGCTTTGATACAGGGCCGTCCCTAGCTATTCTGGGGCCCTATGCAGCACCCCTGTGGGGCCCCAGAACTCTGTGGGGAGGAGGAGTGTGGGGGGGCTGCCCCCAGGCCTCCGCAGGGGAGGAGTGGGCCCCAGGCCTCTGGGGGGGGCTGGCTTGGGGGGCAGGGGGAACCACCCCCCAGCACTCACCGGCAGTGTGGCTGGGGCCGGGTCTGCTCTTCCCGCCACCGGTGAATGCAGGCCTGGCCATGCTGCACTCCTCAGGGAGTGGGGGTGGGGCAGAGCAGGGGCGGGGGCACTGGGGAAGAGCCGGAGCAGGGGCTGGAGCAGCATGCAGCTGTGCAGGGCACCAGGAAATTTGGTGCCCCAAATTTCCTGGTGCCCTGCGCAGCTGCATACTTTGCATAAGGGTAAGGACAGCCCTGCTTTGATACAGGGGCTGAGTAGGTGCTGGGGCTACAGGAAAGTGTCCCAGGGAAAGCAGGTAGTGGCAGAGGGGAAGGAGAGGCTGTGAGTGGCTACCAGCTATAGCGTCCCTGGGTCTTGACTCAGAGTAATAGGTGGGCCTGGCCCCCTCCTTTGCCCCACTGGCCGCCGAGGGAAGTGGCCAGCCAAAGGACTGCAGTTTGCCCCTTAGCGAGGGGCTGGACTAGGGGCTGCAGTTCACCACTGTGGCGAGAGGCCGGGTGAAGGTCTGCTGGTTCCCCCGGAAGGGGGGAGAGAACGGAGTTGGGGCACAGCTGGAGGGCTGTGCCCTCAAGAGGATGCTGCGGTCTGGGAGCGACACAGGTCCCCACAGACAGCAGAGATGATGGAGAAGCAGCAACGGAAATTGAGACACCACAAGAGGAGAGCGCCCCGCTGATGGACAGAGCTAATTCCTGGAGCAGCCAGCAGGAGGCACCACAGTGGTGAGCACAACCAGTTACAGGGTCTTTAACTGAAATTAAAACAGAAGCTAATCACCATTCAGGTTAATCCTTTTTTTAACTGAAGTGGTAGAGCTACATCTAAAATGCACTGATGACTATGGAAAGATTCCCATGGGCTTCAGATCAGGTTCATAGTGCACTTGTTTTTTCTTGACAGTGCTGTGAGTTAGTGCCGTCTACCTTTAATTTATTTTCTGGGTTTGGTTGGTTTGCCCTGTCACATCTTCAGACTTCTTTAAATGGGGCTATTTCTGCAAATCCCCCTCATTCTCTCAAGAAGCGGTGTTACTTAATTTTAGCCATGGGCTTTCAACTACCAAATATTTCACACGGTGAACTTATTCTTGAGGTCTGCCCTTCTATGTTAATCCTGTGTACTTGAAAGCTTTCACTTCATGCAATTCACTGAACAGCTGTAATGCTGGAAGGAACGTTTAGTCAGATGTGCAAAATAAATAAATAGCCACCAAGCAGCCAAACAAAATCTTTGATTATGATGTTAATGTCAAGATGACAAATAAATTATCTATGAGCATTAAGCATTGATTGTGCATCTCCACTGTCCTATTTTTACTATGCCTCTTTCTTTATATTATCTTAAAAATAAGCATGCTTATTGCTTTTGTAGGAGAGCTATGAATTATTTAGCCAAGGAATAATTGTAGGAGGCATTTTAGAGAAAGCAGTCCATGAATCCAGCAAAAATGCATGTCCACCTGCCATCAGACACACAATCACCATTAATTTTAATCATAGGGGAGTAAGCAGTTTGTCAGGAGCAGAATGTATCTACTTCTCAAAACCTGCATTGTAGGCTTGGGGGATTTTATTAGTGCTCCTAATCAATAGTAGACTGCAGTCAATATTAGTAGACCTCATAATCATCATTAATTGAAATCTCTCAACCTGCAGTTTGCATAACAAAGCAGCTAATGCCTTAATGAAGAAAGAAATTTAATGCAACATTACAGCTTCCTGACCTCCTGCAATGTTCTCATGGACTAATTTGACTGAAAGGAGTGGTCCACGCACTGTGCTCTAAGCCCCTCTAGCATTCCCAAGGCCACCCACACACACTCTCACTCTTACTTTAGGGTATTGTAGTGTAGATTACTAGCCTGCTTGAATAATTCCTTGAAAATAAGGATCCAAATCAAACAGAAAAATCAGGGCAAAAAAGCTATGTAATACAATTCGGGGGGGAAGGTCTGGCTTACACAGAACTAAAAGTTTAAGTATTTGAGCTAAATCTTAAAAGGAAATATTATTAAAATTGTTCCATGCAGGTGGCAAAGTTGTTAATATGTATATAATACTTTAGATGAAAGTTCAAGATCTTGCTTTTAAAGTATGCACTAATTTAACAAGAACTTTAAGAGTTAAGCATTTGAAAATATGGCATAGCGAAAACTTTATAAAAATCTTTGGATAGTTGTATGCTTAAAAGCGAAGATGATTGAAGCTTGCAATTATTCTGTCTTACCTTTTCACAGATGGTATCCTATTGCATCTGAAGAAAACCATCAAATAACAATTTTAGTACTGTAATGAGCAAGGCCATGAGGAAATTGCTGGGAAAATTGTGGGATTAAGGCCCATTTACTGCAGAAAATTGCAGAGAAAATGCAGGCAGATATTGTCAGATATTTATTGTTTCCACAAATTAGTCTTTTTTAAAAGATCTGGGGGGGAAACCATTTACTGATTATAAAACACAGAAACAAACTTATACAAAATTCATACTAAAGGGTAATTTCTCTTTCCCCACACCCACCTTGGAATGTTGTTAAAGAAAATGCTTGGAATGGGCCGGTTTTACTTAAATCTTTGTTTTATTCTGCTATGAATATAATGGGGACAAGAATAGCTGTATCCCACCACCATGCCCCAGTTATTATTATTTTATTATTATTATTGTAGCATCTTGAAGACCAAGACCCTAGTATGCCAGGCACTGTACAAAAACAGAATCAAAAGCCATTGCCTGCACTTTTTTCTTACCCTCACCTTTTTTCTTCTCCTGTCTTCCCAGTATATCTCTCTCTCCCTTTTTGTGGTATTCATCACCTCATTCTCTCCTTTCTATTCCTCTGTTGCCCTTCCTTTTCCTCCTTCTGTCTTTTTATCATCTCCTCTCCCTCTTTATATGAGCAAAGTAGTGCTGTTATTCGTCTCCCTTCCCATCATCCTCTTACTCTTTTCCAACTGACTCTATTAACATTGTCTTCCTCTTGATCCTGTGAAGCAGTAGACCGATTTTGCATGGTTCACTCAGGAGTGCACTGCATACCACAAAATTTCCATTTTCAGTTGGCTATTGGATATCTGTAGGCTTAATACTTAGCTGTACGTTAAAATTCATCCTCAAGAAGACCCTCATCAGAGATGGGAGGACGTTTCACATCTGATCCAATATACGCCTATAGCTGTCACTGGGCATTGGATCAGACTTTTAGTGCAGTTACTCTATTTCCTCCAACATCTGTTAAAATATATTGTAAATAAATAGATGAGGAAAGCTGAGAACAAAATGATGGAGACAATCTGAATCCCTCATTGGGGTTTCCTGGCTCTCTACCTACTAACCCTGGCTTTGGAAAGAAGACCCCTGTGTTTTGTGAATAAGTGATGTGCTTTTCCCACCTCTTCAGAGATGGCATGCCATGTTTCTTGAAGCACTTGTTTAGTTTTAGGGAGGAGTAACAAGCTGGCAGTGGCTCAAATACACATTAAACAAGGAAATAGCTGAAAACCGGAAAATTGCAGCATCTACCCTAGTGGCAATGATAATGAGAACGAGTTAATTCCCTACCACTTCCAATTCTTTCAGAATCTACTGGAATAAATAACATGATTTAATCCATTTCCCTTGTAATCTTAGTTTTGAGAATGGATTCATTTATTCTAGTTTGCTTTACTTTTTCTTCTCATTACAATTTTGGTCACAAAAATGAGATGAGATAAAATTGCAGTAGTTGATAGGGTCTCTGGCTGAAGACAGCAGTGTGTTGAACTAGACTGGGCATAAAACTGATTAATGTTATAACTTCCCAGAATAAACTCTAGGCAGTAAGCATGATAGCCTTGCATGCAAAGTATAGCTCAATTCATAGCACTTTGACTGCTGGTCCCAAAGGTTATGGATGCAAATCTGAAATCAGGACTCCGATCCCTACCCACTGCTTATCCTAAAGTGGAGTACAAGGAAAGTTTTTTGGCTCTACTAGGTGGATGGTAATAGACCTGGCTGAAAATGTTCGATTAAAACAGATTTTCAAAGGAAAAATAGTTTTTTGACACAATTATATCCTTTGCTCAAAGTGTCTGCTTTCTGCAGATTTAGATTTTTTTTGTCGAAAAACCAAATATCCCAAAACAGAAATATTTCATTTAAGCATTGAAATATTTTGATTTGGAAATGCTGCCACAGCTTTTGGGAGTTGTAGTTCAGTTGCCACATGTCTCCGTTTTCGTACATGGGCCAGGCTCCCCCTCTGGACTACATCTCCCATAATGCATGAGGGCCATGGATATGGTGAAGCACCCACTACTCTTTCAAAGGGGGAGACTATGGTGTATTATGGGAGATGCAGACTCCCCTATAAAGGAGAATGAGAGCCTGAGACACCACAACTACAACTCCCCTGAGTAACTGTGGCTGCATGTCTAAATCAAAATATTTTTGTTTTTGGACAAAATATTTTGATTTTCAACTCATTTTTTTATTTTAGCCAAAAATGTTCAGTATTCAGTTTTTGTTAAAATATCTAAATTTTCCATGGGGAAAAGAAAAGATTGTTGAGAAGAGACAGGTACAATGAGCAGGAATAAAGCACTAAAAGGCTGTGAGCCTGAGTTTTTTAGGACCATGGGTATTAAAGGTCTATATGGGACTCCTTTAGTTTATCGGTGCTTACAGTGGTCGCCTTAACATCTGTAGTGCTACCCCATCATGCTACCCAAGAACAAGAAGAAATTGAGACAGCCTTCTCCATCCATTATAAAGATATATTAGGATTAAAAATGTAAAATGCTAACATTTTTGTAGATGCTGAGAGATGACATTGTATGATAGAATTTCTGAGGTAACCTTTTGCCATCTGACTGTAATCAGGATGGTGCTATCAGGGGCAGAGTTAAGGTTATTTGGGTATTCTTAAATATTCAGGAAGACTATGGATCATTTCGCTTTTATGCAAAGTGCAGTCTTAACTTGAAACTACCAAATGTTGTAAATTTAGGTTTATTGAGAAAATAAAGGTGTGTTAACAGAGGAAAATAAAAATTTCCCTTAGCCTTCAATCTGGATTCATCAAGTATTTTACCCTAACCTCCTTTTGCATATTCCTCTTCTCCTTTCAGACCAACTGTATACTACTACAGATTTAATCCATGGTCTAAGTAATCTATAGATAAATAAACTGCATGTACAAACTTCATCTCAGAACTGGTTTTCCTCTATTGCCTTTCCCTCGGCTCACTCACCTTGCTTTCCATTATGCCTTATCCCAGCTTTAGTCTTTACAATATAAGATTTTGCTGCCTGGCGTAAGACACCCAGGGACAGAATTTGTCCCCGGTTTAAGGTTTGTGATTTTTAGCAGTGCACTTTAGGGAATTATTTGTTATCCTGTATTTTGTATGTATTGCATTCTGAAAATACCAGAATCTGGTGGAATACCATATAGTTTCTGGAGGCACTTTTTCTACTTTACTTTAAAAATCAATTAACAGTGCTCACACTGTCACTCTTGGATCAAAGTTATGTTGATATGGGTTCAGGACCATGTGATTTCTGAGTATAGCTTTACATTTACAAAATTTACTAAATTCAAAAATGTATTTTTTTTTTTTTTACTTTAAAAATAACCCAGTAACATTGTTTTTAAAAAGACGAGGAAAGCACAGCATGTAACTGAGTTTATGGCTGTGCTCCTCCAAGCAGAGAATGTGAATGCAGACTATGAATGTGCATTCATCAGTCGTGTGCCTAGTGACAAAGGTATCCAGTGTTGGAAGCAGAAACTGTATTTTGCCTCAATCAAAAAAATAAATAAATAAAATTAAAAAAACCCAGCATCTTTTCATTGATATTTTTTTTTTTTTTTTTTTTTGGTGGCAGAGAAATAACTTGTTTGAAACATTAACTCAGAAATATTAGCCATGCTTGTTCATATAACACTGTTACTTTGATAGTTTGGAAAAGAAAACAGGCTTAGGAAAGAAAAAGGAATTTAAAAAAGAGTAGAGGTGGATTGGATGGCTCAGGGAAGGATTGAGAATTGGTCACCAGTTTGAATCTGGACCAACTCATCAGTCCCCTACACTTATTTCTATTTGGTAACAGTTTTGTGACTTATGTGGAAGGAGTTGGTGGTGTCAGTCCCATTTCTAGTAAGCAGTTGTCCACCACTACAGCTGGCGTGAGTTAATACGAAAACCAATCAGACCAAAAACTGAATAGGCATGAGACTTCTTACCCTCTGCTTTTCTGCATGCTCCCAACTGGCGATACCATGACAACACCTGTGAAAGAAAGCAAGAGGATCTGTTGTCCAATCTGCTTGGCTAAAAATCTCACAGTGCAGAATGTCTGAGCTTTTAAAGGTTACCTTCTCACAGTACTCCCATCCCACAAAATGTATGCCAAAGCCAGGGCCGGCTCCAGCTTTTTTGCCGCCCCAAGCCAAAAAAAAAAGCCTGATTGAGCTTCCGCTGAATCACT
>NW_020664393.1:53596788-53663423 GCF_002925995.2 Terrapene triunguis
AAATTACTGGGGGCCGGCGGTCCAGAAGGGGGCCCGGCTTCCCCAGCTCCCCCCCTCGTTGCCTTACCGGGGCCCGGCGTTCCGGAAGAGGGCCCGGCTTCCCCAGCTTCCCCCCCGCCCCCGTCAGCCCTGTTTAGCCAGTCCACCTTTGCTGGGGGGCCTGAATTTTTTCACCAGGGCCTGAACCCACTCTCGGCAGCCCTGGCCGCTGAAGAGGAGGGAAGGAGTGAAGGACCCGCTACCAAATTGCCACCACAGACCTGGACGTGCCACCCCGACAACTGACTGACTGCCGCCCCTTTCCATTGGCCACCCCAGGCACCTACTTCCTTTGCTGGTGCCTGGATCTGGCCCTGGCCGGAGCAAAGGGGAAAACACTCACCAGCAGCATTATGGGATTCTTGGGGCCAAGTTGCCTCTATTTTGTACCTCAGACTATGGCAGCCCTGAAACTCACTGAAGAGAATCTTCATAAGATTGGAGTGGATGTTATAAGCCTTGCCCCAGAAAAGAGATTAAATAGGATGGATGGGGTAAAGAAGACATTTTCCCAGCTCTCTCTCCTTCCACAATACTAATTTAGAAATGGGGGAGGGCACGATAGGGCCCTAACCATCTTGGATCAGCTAGATCACTCATAGACCCTAGCCCTAGCCCAACAAAGGGAAAGAATAAGGGATGCGTGAGTCAAAAGCCTTACAGTGCAGAACCACTAAATATCTTTCCTACCCCCCTCAACAGTGAAATCATTTGTATATGGTTGTAGACTTGGATCAATATTTTAGTAACTGCAAGAAAGAGATTAAACAATTTTACTGAGATGGAAACCTACAGCAGGGTGGTGACAGGATGTACCAGGACCTTTGAGGCCCCCTGCTGGAGGCCTCAAGGTCCTATCATACTGGCCCCATAAAAGGAGCAGTGAAGGTGGGTCCTTCAGGCTTGCCTAGAAAGGCTGCAGGGAAGAAACCAATCAGAGCACAGTAGCCTCAGATAAAAGGAGCAGAGCAGATCAGTTGCTGACTGGGACCAGAAGGACGAGGAAGGACTGGAAGGCTGTGAAACTCTCCAGATGAAGAGGCCTGGGAGAGACCTTACTCAAGCAGGGAATAGCCAGAGAACCCAAGGACTGTAACCCTGAGGTAAGGGTGAAGAGGAAGGGGCTATGTGGGAAGTGGCCTAGGGAATAGCAGTAGCAACTATTAAAGAAAGCAGCATGTGGCTGCTATTTGTAGGGTCCCGGGTTGGGACCCGGAGTAGTGGGTGGGCCTGGGTCCCCGTCCCCCCCCATTGGCTACTGTTGAAGTAGCCAAAGCCCAAGCACAGGGCTGGAATTTAAAGGGCTCAAAGGTGGGGGTGAATACCCTGCAGAGGACTAAAGACTTTAACAAGGGCACAGGGACAGGCTCTTTTGGACATTTTACCTAGGAAGGGGTTTGTTTGTTTGTTTATGTATATTGACTGAGTCTGACTTGGCCGGAGGGCAGAGTCACTGAACACCCACCTCATGAGGTTAACAGCCAACAGGGGACACCAGGAGCAGAGAGAGTGTAAAGGTTTGCATCGCATCCAACTGACAAGAGGTGCTCATGAGATGTCAGTGTCCTCCTTAAAAGGGGTTACACAGCCACTGCAGATACCAGGAGTCTGATCCTTCTCTCATGATGATGTAAATCAAGAGTATTTCCATGGAAACTAAAGGAGTTCCACTACTGTAAGACTAGTGTGAGAGCAGAATGAACCCCATGTACATGTAGCTCATTATTAATTTCACTTAATAGTGCCTTTGACCGTAACAGGCCATTAACAGCAGACAGGTGAGTCCTGTGTTTGAGAGAAAGTGTTAATACCTAAATAGATGGCTTCCTTGTGTTGCAAAGAAGTCAGGACCAGATGATAATAAGCAACAACTCTAGGAGTGGAAACTTTCACAACTAGAGAGAGTAATTAGAACAAAATTTGAGTGGATCATCTGGGGAGAAAGACCTGTTTTCTGGAGTTAGTCAGTGTTCAAGGCCAGAAGGGACCACAAGATCATCTAGTCTGACATCCTGTACCTCACAGGCGACAACAAACAGCACTCTCACTCTAAACTCAACAACCAAAATTAGACCAAAGTATTAGAGCCTACAGGAGACTAGACTATTATGTGCCACAGGCAGAGAATAGGAAAGAATCAGACCCAAACATGATTATAAAGGTAAAGTTCTCCAGTTATATTGAATCATCGTGTAGAACATATGACAGTCACAGAGCAAATGGTAAGACCGTTTGAGAAGAGAGTGACTAAGAAGGGATTGTTGTGCAGATGTGATTACAGACTACTCTGTAACTAAGCTTCATGCAATCCTGGCTGCAGATTCATAATTATTTTACCTATATTTAATAATTGTTTTCTATTGCCATAAAATTGCCAATAAAATATTATTTGACTTAAGAGACTCTGGCCATAGAATTGTTAGCTTGGCTAGCTACTAACTGGTACACTCAGACCTAATTCTCACTGCTAAAAAAGGTTAATTATTTACCTAATATTCGTAAGCTCCCCCAAAGTAAAAACACAGTGAAGACCAGGCACTTTAGTTTTATTGTGATGTATACTTGTTGAGGTCAGCATTATATCTTTGCCTGGGTTTCACCTCGCAGTAAAACAAAAGGCCTTGTATTCCATGTGTTTTTACCTCAGGATACCCTAGCATGTGTGAGCTATGTCTACACTGAAGCTGGAGGTATAATTTCCATCTTGAGTAGACATACACATGCTCCCTTTGATCAAGTTAGCACACTAACAATAGAATGTAACCCTGGCAGTGTGAGCAGTGGGACAGGCTAGATACCCTGAATAGGATCCTGTCCAAGACCGTAGGTACATACTCAGGCACCTAGTCCCTTCCGCCACTTGTGCTGCTGGAGCTACACTTCTGGTTTCAGCACACTGACTCTGATCAAGCCAGTGTGGGTATTTCTATTCAAGCTGGAAATAACACCTCCAGCTCAAGTGTAGACATACCCTTAAGTTACCCTCAGGTAAAAGACACCTTTTAATAGTGAAGACAAGGCCAGAGGATGTATAAAGTCTCTCAAGAGAGACTGAGGAAGGTGTAAGTAACTGCTGAGGTACATATCTAGAAAATATGGTTTACCTCCTCAGACAGAGCTGCACAAGGGCTGTGTGAGATATGGTGGGCACAGGAAGACCCACATGGGTTACTGTGCAAAGGTACAATTGACAGATATTGTATAATACTTTGCTTTTATATTGCCTTGCATCTGAGTACCACAAGCGTGTTGTACAATTAATAATTATACCTCAACATCCCTGTGAGATTGTTAGCATCATCCCTATTTTACACATGGGAAATTGAGACACAGAGACATTAGCCTAAAGTCACAGAGTAAGAGAACCCAGAACTCCCGATGTCACCATCTATGGTTACAGCACTGGAAATGTAAGATTGCAGCACTTAATCAGGGTTGCACTTTGTACCACAACACAGGAGACCACAAGTTCTTTTGTTACCTGTTTCTGCTTCTCTTTTCTTGGGTTGCTTGTAGTTTTGAAAGGCAGAACTTCTAGCACCAGAAGGGTAAGGAACACCTAGAAAGCCAATTAAATGACAGCACTGACAGACTTCAAAGGGGCAGGCTAGTCCAGTGCTCCTTGGCCAGAGAGGTGATCATGACTCCGGGAGTGAAAGTAAGGCAATATAAAGAGTCTCTCTGTCTGACTAATGAGGTCATTCTGAATTCAAGAAAAAGGGAGGAAAAGTCAAATTGTTTGTGTACTGATAAAATAAAACATTGCCTTCTGTAGAAATATGGCTGTATTTTAATATCACAATTATAATTATATTGATATATTCTGTCACCTCAATCAGCCAGCTAATTCATGGGTGCTATCTCCTACTGAAATCCTGCTGGAATTATAGCTTGACACTTGAAACATTTTTACCCTCAAAAGAAATAATTTGTTACATACACCTTAGTGAAAAGAGAGGTGGGGAAAAGCCACATCATTTTTAAAGAAAATTCTCTCAGCTCCATTGTAGTCTAATCACACATTGTGAGCATTGCCAACAGATTATTGACGCTGAAGTCCATTATTTTCCTTGATTTAGCTCAGGCTGCAAATTACCATCATAGTCAATTAATGGATATTAGCCTTTATATGAACAGGCTGAATCCCTACTCTAGCCTCACCATAGCACCCATCTGAGGACCTGACCCAGAGCCTATGAAAACAATGGGAGTCTTTTCACTGACTTGAACAGTGTTTGGATCAGGTCCTTAGTGCTAGATTCACAAGGTGGATGTATCTGCCTACATTTAGGCATCACTGGTATTCACACAAACCCTGCTGAACTGCCATCTACCCCAGTAAGTGCCTAAAGTCCCATGGCATCTAAATTTCTGCTGACACGCATGTGCTCAACTGCCTGAATCCTGACACTGCCAAGCAGCTTGGTGTCTAACTCATGGCCAAGCCCTTGTGGGATCCATGAGGTGGAGGAATGCCTACTTATCTTCCCTGTAGGGCTCAATCCAGTAGGCATGCTCAGATGCTGTTTAATAGGATAAAGCATAGCTGAAGGCAGACAAGATGGTGGTGCCTCCCTTATAGCTACTAGTCTAGTGGTTAGGGCACTCACCTTGGCTGTGAGAAACCCAGATTCAATTCCTTCCTCTTCCTGATGTAGAGCATGAACTTAGTCTTCCACTGCTCGGGTGAGTGCCCCAACCACTGAGGTGCACCTGTCTTAATCTCACTTCTTGATGCTATAACCCACTAACAACCCCCCTGCCCAAGATGCCTTTTGCCACTATGACTGGAGGAGTGTTAAGAGGCTACTTCACCTTAAATGGTCCCTTGAAATATGTATTAACTACTTATACTAAACAATCTGTTCCACGTTGTATTTAGCTGTGACACTCTGAGTACGTTTGAGTACCTGAAGAAGATCTGTATAGCTCAAAAGTTTGTCTCTCTCACCAACAAAAGTTGGTCCAATAAAATATATTACTTCACCCATCTTATTCCTTATACTTGGCTGGGTAGATGCTGATTGATTTCAACGTACTTTTCTAGTATTTCAAAATTACAGCAATAAATGTGTGAATAGTACAAAGAAATCTGCAGAAAATGAAACCAATCATCCCCATTTCACTGTCTCAGAAAAACTCTCAAAGCTATAGCATTACTAAAGAAATCAAAGTGCCATAATAACATTCTATAGTCCCTTGAACTGTTCTTTATAACTGACTAGTAAAGACTTCATAAACCATGCATCATTATTATTTAGATTGCCATAGAGCCCACAATGTGCTACATGCTTCCTAAATACAGATGAAGACACAGAGTGAAGAGTCTAAAAAAGACCAGGACAGAGCAAGAGTGGAGGTAACGTAGACAATGTATTAGCCAAGTTATCCTGTTCTCCATCAACCCTCCACAGTTCAGATGTCCCTTCTTTCTCCCACACCAACTCCCAGCTTCAATTTTGGTGTCCTTGTTGGATCCTTGCCTCAACATTCAACTTCTTCCCTTCACTTCCAATTCGCTCATGAGATAAATAAGCAAAACAGATAAGTAACATGGCCCAAAGCTCACTGAAATCAACTAAAGTCTTTCCATTGATTTTAGCGGGCTTTAGATCATGTCTTAACTGGCTAGTTTCTTGTAGACATCATGAAAAGAGTGGGTCTTCAGAAGGAATTTGAAAGAGGAGAGGGAGGTGGCTTTATGGACCAGATCTAGAAGGCTATGCATGGTGGTAGGATCTGGAAGAAAAATAGTTGTGGGGGCGGATAAAAGGGACAATGTGGTTGGCACTCTTTAGCAGCGCAAAGGAGGCAGGACCAACACTGTAAGGGAAAGAGGTGAGGCTATCCCATTCTTTTAAAATACATCCTCAGTTACACTATGGGAAAACCAGAGTTAATCTGGTGATTTCAGTGGAGTTATTCTGCCTTTACACTGGTGTAACTAGAAGAAGACTGTGTCCCACTATGGCTAAAAAGGTTATTTTTATTATTACCATAGGGTTCGTTTATCTTGCAATGTCTCAAGGTGACAATATTTTCTTTAGTTATTAATATCACATTAACTGATACTTTGGAGGACATCTACATCACACAACAGCTTGCAACATGTATTTCAATGATCTTCATAATTAGGGTTCAGTATTAGTTTCAATTCTCCCTTCCCTAAATCTAAAATCCACTCGTCAGGAACAACTCTTATTTATATATTTTGGAACGTCAATTCTTGGAGCACGATCACTTTCTAAAACACCTGCCAAAATAAAGCATGGAGTATGTGTGCATGTGGGGGCAACAAATAAAGCATGAGCCCCTGTCTAAAGCACTAAACTTTGTTCAGCACATTGCTACTCCTACTCCTGTGCCTAGTTTGTATGTAGTCTATTTAGATGATAAACCTCTCATCTTCATAAGTCTGTAAAGTAATTAGCACGTCCCTGTTGGCATTACATTACCAATAGTAAAAATGGCAAAACTTCCACTGATTTCAATGAGGCAGGATCAGACTATAAGGTTAGCCTTAGGCATGCAAGACATTTCACTATACGACAGCCTTTGAGCCTTAAAATTCAACCTGTCCTGGAGGAAGCAAGTGAAATTTTAAGTGTCCAGCACTGTAACTGAATTATTGCAGTAAGAAGGCAAGCAGGGTTTGAGCCATAAACAAATTAGAAGCTCAATTACAATGGAAATTTAACTGCATTTGCTATGGCACACCAACCACAAGGAAATATTTATACTCCACGATTATGGTAGAAGTGGATGTTTTTCCCAAAGAGCATATGTTTTCAGAAGAAATAGGCACACCTGCCTGCAACCATATATGAATCTGAGTCACATGTTCAACAGATTTCCATGTGATCAGAAGGTAAATGTATGTTCTGCCCATACTGTTCAGTTACAATTTTGTCTTTTGTTTGAAAGCTCAACTGTTTTATTTCCTTTCTCTTTATGGACAGAGTAGGTGGCTTATTTCCTTTTCAGCTTGGTTGCCCTCCTTTCTAGTTTCCTACACTTATTGTGATAATTTTTTTCATCCCTGACAGTCAAAACTCCCCTGATGCATTTATTCACTCATTTTGTTTCATGCCAGTGTAAGAGTGCACGGCAGATTCACATACCAGAGGGTGATGTTCTTCCCTCCCGGCACAAAGCCAGACAAATAGGGATTTGTGTGGGGAACGATGAGGGTTAAACTCCTCCCTCTCTCCTAATCCAAGCCTCTCTATACTTCCTCTGTGTGGGGTATGGTACCCTGGATCTGCACAAGCATGTGACTCATATCCCATCCCCAATATTTTCTGCCACACCAACCTATTCAGAACAACTGTGTAGATGCTCCTGGAATCCTTGTGGCTGTTCCATTATATCTACTGTGCCTGCTTTCCTCCTCCCAGATCACCCAGGGTTTAATCATGGTAGAGGACCTTGTGCAGGTAGGTAAATTTCACCCTTGCAGAAGAAGAAAGAGGGACAGTGGAATGTATTGTGCATGGAGGGCGTGGGATTAAAGATTCTGGATACTACCATGCTCTATGGCAGGGGTAGGCAACCTATGACACGCGTGCCTAAGGCGGCACGCGAGCTGATTTTCAGTGGCACACACACTGCTTGGCTCCTGGCCACCAGTCCGGGGGGCTCTGCATTTTAATTTAATTTTAAATGAAGCTTCTTAAACATTTTAAAAACCTTATTTACTTTACATACAACAATAGTTTAGTTATATATTATAGACTTATAGAAAGAGACCTTCTAAAAACGTTAAAATATATTACTGGCACGCAAAACCTTAAATTAGAGTGAATAAATGAAGCACACCACTTCTGAAAGGTTGCTGACCCCTGCTCTATGGTATCTAGCATATAATCGTAAGAGAACAAATGGAAGACCAGGTGGCATATTTATGGTGACCCTTCAGGATGGATATCTCTCAGAGGACAAAATGTGGCAGTGAGATGGATTTTCACAAATTTCAGGTGTGCTCAAGGAGTCATTCCGAAGTGTCTTAGAATGCTAGCAGTGTCCTTTTCAACGTGTTAGTGTTGCAATCTAGACTATGCAAGGCCCCAGGCTTTGGTAGGTGGAGAGGGTACTCTTCCACTGGAAAAAAAAATGGGTTGACAACCCTTCAATACATCAGTGTTCAGGAAAAGTTGCCCCCTCTTTTCAGATGTTGCCATAGCTCATCTACCTTTGTTTCCTTTTGGGGAACTAAATAAAGTCAGATGAGCTCTTCCTCTGTTAGCATCTTGGCATTAATTTTTAATAAAAAAAAAGCAATTTTTGTGCTAAACAGCTTGGCATTAAACAGCAGTTTATTTAAAGATGTTTGGGTTGTAACTGGCATGACACTGTTATGCCAAGTCTTGTTTGGCTTTCCGATGATCTAAAAGTAATACCACCCTGTGGAGGATTAGCCCATAAATGTGTATTGAATTATACTATTCCATTCCCCTCTCTTAATGAAATGTTAGCTCCATTGGGATTTGACAAGTTTCAGCCATGATTATTACAACTCAGGTAGCATGAGAAAAGTGAGCTGAAAGAATAAGAAATATGTTTTTCATGTTTATTTTAATTCTGGAATAACATGTCTGTTCTAATTAGAGATGTGCCTTCCAGGCAGATGTTCAAATCAAGAGGGAAATCATATACCAAATACAAGATTAATGGTCCCACATGCTAATGAAGCACTCTTTCAGTTACAGTGCTGAGGAATAAAGGCACTATCCAGTCACTGGTGAAGTTACAGCTATGTGCTTCCCTAGTTACAGGGATCTATTCCTCAGCAATTTCTTATAGGTTATGTCACTGATTCATAGGCCAGCCCTTTTACGTTTTTCCTCTTTATGCTCTGTGGTACAGTACACGATTTATCCCCATATGCCTCACACTGACAAAACTCTTCAAGCTCACACACAGTTTTGTATGCTTTGGAGATACAGTATCGAACCCTATGAAGCATTTGCTTCTTGTTTCTGACTAGGCATTGACAAAAAAGTGAGCTCTCCCAAATAGTGTGGTACTGACATAGTCACAGAAGGGTGGTGCCTCATTCTGTTATATAGAACAGGCCAAGATTTAGTTCAGTCAAATAATATGGCTTATTTCCTGGAAGTATGAAAGGATTTTCTAAAAGTGATATGAGAGCAGACTCAGGCCCCATCCTCTTAATAGAAAGGGCCTTTATTTTCTGTTATTAAATGAAAAATGAGATTATCACTTACAATCGTCCTAATGGGCAGATTGAAAGAGACCCTGGAGGAAATCCTCAGTTAGTGTAAACAGGTGTAGTACCACTGATGTCAATCCATTGACATCAGCTGAAGATCTGGCCCTCCACTCTTTTCTGTGCATCATTTTTCACACAGCCATAAACTAAGGACTATGTTTGCATTTCCTGGCATATGAGATTTGGCATCACATCTTTAACATAAATTAGGATTCTGTTCTATAAAAGTCTCTATTTGCATCTAGAGCCTTTGGGTTCAGAGGGTGGGATCCAAATACAGAATTAGGATGACTGTGTGAGCTGATGATTTTGTCAGTCTTCTGTCTATGCGTGCATGTGCACGCATGCGTACATACACGATTTAAGCATCTCCTTCTCCCTAGCTTATCACTGGTTCAGTAGAACCCAAATTACCTTCATTTTAGTTTAATTTTATGGAAAGGGAATAAAACATAATAAAATATTGCTCCCAGTAGGGCAGTTATGTGGCATAATCTGCATTTCCATTCCATTTCAGGCTGCTTCAAGAGGACACTGCGTTGCCAAGGTTATACAGCTATAATCATCATGTATTTATGCAAAATAAAATCTATGTAATGGTGCAACATTAAACATGATGAGCTTATTAAAAGGGAAACATAGATGAACAAAAGCCTCTTCTTCGAGTGCTGCATTTAAAGACAGTATGAACTGAAGCTTTATTCAAACACCTGCAAACACCTGTTTTTCTATCACTCTGCCAGTCTCTATATGCTAATATTATTAGTGTCACTGTTCATTTATTAAATATGTTGACTTTTAGGTTACAAATGTTTCATCATGAAAGGTTTTCTTTAAAATAAGTATTAAAAAGGGGTAGTTTTGTGAACTTCATGCCCTGAACTGTGGTGCATTTGATGGCTTGTCATGTAAGGTGAGTATTTGAAAATCTACACAGCACCCATCTCCCACCTGTTCAGTTGGGTAAATTGGGTCCTGATTCTGTAAAGGTTATGAGTGCCTCCTCAAATTTGTTGAAAGCCCTTAACCCCCATTGCAATCACAGAATGAAGTGTGTGGATTGTTATTTCAAAACTGGGAAGCATTTTACACAAGGGGGAGCCTTTTTACATTCAGTAAATGCTTCTGCTTCTCTGAAAAAGAGGGTGGATGTGATCGAGTGTAAGCAGGAGAACATCAAGCTGGTGTACAGAGGTGGTATTAATTTTATATATGGCATTAATGAGATCTTTTTTTGAATTCTGTGTCTAGTTCTGGTGTCCATACTTAAAAAGTAGGTTGATAAATTGGAAAGGGTCTAGAAAAGAGCTTCAGGAAAATATGCTGTATAGTGACAAGTATCAGAGGGGTAGCCATGTTAGTATGGATCTGTAAAAAGCGACAGAGGGTCCTGTGGCACCTTTAAGACTAACAGATGTATTGGAGCATAAGCTTTCATGGGTGAATGCTCACTTCGTCAGCGAAGTGGGCATTCACCCACAAAAGCTTATGCTCCAATACATCTGTTAGTCTTAAAGGTGCCACAGGACCCTCTGTTGCTGTATAGTGAGAGACTTAAGAAACACAATCTATGTATTTTTTTCAAGAGAAGGCTAAGAGGTGACTTGAGCATGGTCTACAAGTACCTACCTGGGGAAAATATGTCTAATAGTAGATGGTTTTATAATCCAGCAGAAAATGCATTAATGAAATCCAATGGCTGGAAGCTGAAGATAGACAAATTCAGACTGGAAATAAGGTGTACATTTTTAACAGTGAGGGTAATTATGATTGCATCAACTTGCTTAGGGATATAGTTGATTTTTCCATCACTTGAAGTCTATGGGCTTGATGCAGAAATTACTGGGTGAGGTTCTATGGTCTGTGTTATGCAGAAGGTCAGAGTAGGTGATCATAATGATCCATTCTGCTCTTAAAAATCTATGAATTTATGAAAATGCCTCTCTATTACTTTATGTAATATTTCCAATAAAAAGAACAGGCAAGTACATGGGCCAGATCCTGAATAGGTCAATGGTAATATGCTAATTTATACCCATGGATCATCTGGTCCCATATGTGTGAGTAAATGTGGTGGAGAAAGAGAACTAAAAGTCCTTAAGAACTCTCAAAAAATATGAAAGAAAAGTTTTGATTTTCTATTTTTAAAAATAGGTTTTATTTTGTAAGATTATTGAGGGGCTTCTGGGATGAGAAGGCAAGCAGGACCTCCTCTCTAGGTAGGAAAGCTGGCTGCCTGGATACAGGGGTTTTGTAAGGAGAAAAAGGATTGTACAATGGTTAGTGCACTGGCTTAGGGCCTGGAAGACTAAGTGAATCTTGGGAAAGTTTCTTGGTGTCTCAGTTCCCCATCTGTAAAATGGACATATTACTTTCTTGCCTATGAGGATAAATACTTTAAAAATTGTGAGGTGGTCAGATACTATGGTAATGGGGGACATAGATGTACCTCAGATGGCACGTGATGGCCATCATATTGGTTAACACATCAGAAACTGAACTTCAAGAACTAAAAGCACAAGTTGCTGCAGCTCTTTTGAGCTAAAGAGTCATGTGCTCATATCTTTGGTGGATCAGGCATAATACACACTGACCAACATACAAGTGGGTTACAACAGTGTATTGGAGGGAGTGGAAAAATAAAAAACTGGATAATTTTAAAATTCCAAGAAAAATCATGGTAGTGAGGGATTCTCTGAGATACTACAACAGTGAGTGTAGCATGAAATCTGAATGTGAGATAGATTTCATGAAATCTGAATGTGAGAAGATGGATTTTCATTTTTCTGAACTATTCCTTTTATGTATAGTCATAGAGTATTTTGTAGTAATGGTCTCAAACACTACTGTGTTCTGTTTATTTGCACTTGGCTTTATTTAGATTTAAAACAATAGTAAACATGCAACCCAAACAAACAACACAAAAAACATACCAAAATCTGCAGGAGCCCTCACAATTAATTAGACTCACAATAGTGTTGCTGCACTGTCTTGCCTCATTACTGCGGAACATTCCAGCAGTTTCTTTAGCAAGGTTTGTGTCACAGGGTGGCTGGCTCTTCTAAAGGGAAATAGGTCTCGGGTTGTCTGTGACACAGTTGATTTGCCTCCCCAGATGATGAGAATGAATCAGGTAGTGAGACAGGTGATCGTGTGACTAAACCAAGCCTGCGAGGGGGTAGAAAGCCAGACAGGTCTGTGGACAGCCAAAGGGGGACTGCAGCTGCAGGGAGAGAGTGTCTCCTGTAGTGGTCCCAGAGGAAGAAAGTTAAGGCTGGATAGAAAGTATAAGCTGGAAGTTATCCTTTTGGGGAGTGGCAAAGGAGGCTAGGCCTTGCATCTTCTCCAGCTGCTAAGAGTACTGAGGAAGGGACAGTACTTCAGGGAGGAAGGGCTGTGCCCAGCTTAAGACTGGGTGGAAGACATTTGGTGTCCATTTTGGAACTCTGTGTTAATAAAACCAGACCCCAAGAAGGGCTGTTATTGGACCCCCTTGCAGAGTCTCAAAGCTTGAGCTCCAACCTGAGGCCGAATGTCTACACTGAAATGTTATAGCCCTTCAGCCTGAGCCCATGAACCCAAGATAGCCACAGCTGTGGCACGGATCTTTTATGGCAGTGCAGATGCCCTCTATGTATGTGACCCCAAGAGGCGCTGAGTGAAAATTTTTGGACAAAACTTTTTTTTGGTGAAAAATGCAGATTTGCCAACACTGCAACATTTCACAAAGTTGTGTTCGCTTTGCCAAATTGTTTCTGTTGTGGTGAAAAAAACCCGAAACATTTCATTTTGACATTTTTCCAAATGAAATGTTTCCATTTTTCAATTTGAAACAAATCTTGTTTAGAAATTCCATTCAATTTTATTTTTAAAAAAGCTTTAAAAGGTTCAAAATAATTTTTAAAAAGGTTATTTCACTCCCTTATTTCACCTGAAACTGTTTTATTCAACCCAAAACAATTTTTTTGACTTGCCAGTTATTTAGAAAAATGTCAATTAGGGGTCAACTTGAAATTATTTCCCCCCCGATTTTTCTTTAGTGCAACTATAATTGATTTCATTAGCTCGGCATCTCTGAAGATAGTTTCTGGTTTGTAAAGTACTTTGTGGGGGTTTGTTGGGATGAAAGGTTCTATATCGGCACAAGAAATTACTAATCCCTATGTGTGATTTTTCTCACGAATAGGCCCACTGCTTGAAATTTCTTTCTTTTTGCAATTTTTGGAGACAGATATGATAATGTGCTAATTTCTCTTCTGAAAAATTAGGATACAATGAAGTGCAGTGTGATACACTGAATTCTGTTTGTCTATTGTGTATGGCAAGAGAGAGGAAGAGATGGACTAAGGGGTTAAAAATAAGTATAAATAGGATGGTCCCTCAGATCAAGTCAGGGACATCGTTTTTAGTTTATTGGGAATCAGTTACAAGATTTAAGAAGCAAAGATTGGAGAAAGCATCTTATCTATCTATCTATTTATTTATTTATTTAACTCCCAGCCTCCACTGGCATAGAACTTCGTCCTATTTAAATAGTCTCTGCCCTCCTTAAACACAGGATTTTCTGCAGTTTACATCACTAATCCTTGCATTCCATACATGCCAATCAGGCCTCTGAAAGGGGCATTACAGCAGGAATATGTTAGGTGACTTGACATTCCCCCAGCACTATAAGCAGAAAGCACTTTCTCAGATACATATCTAATATTCTTTTATTGCTATCAAATAAACCGGAATATGTTATTGACGTACTACTGTCAGTCAGATCCTTGCCTGATGCCAATTTATACCAGATGAAGATCTAGCCCTGTATTTTTAGGAGTTCTTTCAGGCTGCCTTCAATGGAAAAATAATACTTTCCCTTGTAATCAGAAAATGGACAGAGCTGTTTCTCAGAATTCCACATGAAAATGTTTGCCATTTTGCTAAGTGTGATTTCAAAACCTTTCAAATATATATTTAATTGCACTTTTGGTTAAATAGATCTCTTTGCTCTGAAACTGTGAAAGTACTAATCCATGTTTATTTTTTCTTTCAAACACAGACCCCCTCCTCACTCAAGGTATATTTTTACAGAATTAAGTACATATATATCTACACAAAATAAAAAAGAAATTAAAGCAAAAGTCACTCTTACAATGATTGACTAATACACCCATTTGTATCACATCAAACTGAGCTTCCAGTGAACTAGCTCTGTAAGATATTTTAATAGCCAAAGGTTTTCCTCTCAAGCATATACTCTCTTCAAAGAAATATATCATGTTAAAAGAGTTTATGACGAGCAAAAAAGTTCTTAAACAAAGGTTAAAATTACATTATGAAAAATGAAATCCTCTGGGGGACCAGGTAACCAAATATGAGAAAAGCATGTTATCTTCATGGAGAAAATTTGAGTTTTAAGTGAAACCAGAGGGGAATAGGTCACTCAACATGACCCTGCAAGCCTGATAAACAAGCCTAACTCCATTTCAGAATGACTGCTGCAGTGCGGTGCTTGAAATGGTGCTTTTCAGCTACAGTGCAGTATTCTTTTCCATCTACATTTTTCACAAGGAGGAAGGAGCCCAAATAAAAGCACGAGTAAATTGAAGAGAAAAATAAATATTCCCACTTGGATTATTTTTTCTTAGAAGGCAGATATTTGAAGGTTGAGTGTCTTGATAAATCAGTGTAACCACTATAATAGTATTGTCTGGCACTGATTAATCCAATTATATTTAGAAATTATACATATTAGATTGTCATAACTTGATAGTAAATAGTACATAAGTTCCTAGGTATTTTTAATAATGTTTCTTTATACATACATTCTTATGAAGTGCATTGTTTTATCCTAGATTTTATTTTCTATTGATTATATTTAGATCTTTGTTTTGTAGTTGATATCTGGTTGGTACTTTGTTTCTGTATTTTATGTCAAATCTGTCTGGAGTTTCAGAAAGGCCTCTTTTTCAAAATAAATAAATAAATTTCACTTGTAAACAGCTGTAAGGCTGGGAGAAGGGGATGCAAAAATGTACACCATAGCTGTGTGTAGTTTTTGAGAGCTCTGAATTTTGCTTCTCAAGAAATTTGGAGGACCTGAAAGTTTTTTGCAAATCACTTTATGAATCCAACTGTAGCTCAAAATGTAGCATGTTTGAAATGTGCATGTGGCTGTACCAAGACACCTATCTTTGATGTGTTTCATTTGTGGACAAAAGTTTGAAGGGACAGAGCAAACATAACTAATGATATGTTATTACGTGCACAGGCACACACACCAGGTCACAGTAAGAATGAAGTGGCTAAGCTCATGTATATGGAGCTTTACAAACTGCAGTAATTGCATGTAGTTAATTGCATCTTTAAGAGCTAGGTGATTCTATGTACAGCAGAGCAAAAAAATTACATTTGAATAGATAATTCACTGAAAAATGAAGTTTTGGGAATTGAAACTATTTGTGAATATGGGTCAAATTCAGCAAATAGTTTCAGCCAAAAAAATGAGGATTTAAAAAAAAAAATAATCTAAACCATTTGTTTCAACATTTTGAAAATGAACTATTTACATTTTTTATTTAGAAACAGGCCGTTTCATTTCTAAATGTTTTGGAAACACTATTTAATGTTTTATTTGACCCAAATTATTTTTTTTCCAGTGTTTTGTTTTGGGGGGGGGGTGGATGAAGAAAAAAAAATCAGTTTTGGCTTGAAATGCAAGATTTTATGTTTCAGATTTTTTAGTTTGACCACCAAACAGAAAAAAAACAATTATTCAGTCCGCTCTAATTCTATGCAGTGGAGTTCAAAAGACTTGTCAAGTGGAAGCAGTTGCAGTTAGCTTGATACTCAACCCAGAAATGGAGTATACTGGCAGCCGTTCATAAGAAGGACCCTCTCACTATGCTAACTTGATTATTTTGTTGTTACTTTATATTCATGGTGTTAGTCTGATCCATTTAAAGACATTAACGTTAAATTCAGAAGAATGACTAGCAGATTGGATTTTGGTGGTATAACAGTGTGGACTTGGGTGCTCCTTTAGAAGTGGCACTAGGAACGGTATCAGATCCTGCATGCTTAAAATCCCCATTCTGTAGTCTGGACAGGCTGACGCACGCAGGTGTCAGCACTCATAAGGGATCCAGCTGCCAGATGTTTGAACAATTGATGGCCCAGATGGCAGAGGTCTCCATTCATTTTGGGGCTGCTCTTATTCAGCATGACTGGGCCCTCAAGGAATGGGAGCAGGCACCAGATGGCCCTGAGAGAGCTGTACATGACCAGATAGTCTGGCTGCTCAGTGGTGCAACACATATTCATCCTGCTACTGTGCCATTCGAGACAGCTTCCACTCTCCTTTCTACAGTTAACAGGGACGTGGCAGGTTACCAAGATAGAAGCAAGTTGAGGATGTATGCGACTTTAAATCAGAGCCTAGGCAGCCAATGTGAGAGGAGAGAAGATGGGGCTGAGAGTTACTAATGGTTACTGCTGTTATGGCACAACAGCAGAAATCTGTGTCCCTTCAGGAAAGCCAAGCATGCACAAAGCATTATGGATTCTCATGACCTGGACATCCTGGGCCCAATTCATATTAACACTACAAAACTTGCAAGCCTTAACATAGCCACACTGTATATACACTATATATATTACATATATATATATATAATGCCTGCTGTAAGCTTCCCTCATTGTAAAAGTGTACTATAAAACAGCCTCAGCACAATAAAACAATAGAAATCTAAGGATGGGGGTGCTTTACAGGTTAGCTGTTTATCCAAATTATCTGAATCCATGGAGAACTCCACATGGCTCTCTCTGTTTGCACAACTCACCTAAAGACACAACAATCTACCCTTCCCTGACAGCATCCGATAATCTTTATGGGTCATTGTCTTTTTTAGTGCTGGACTGCCAGGCCTGGTATCCATCCTGAATATTTGTGTGTGTGTGTGTGTCTGTGTGTGTGTCTAAATCTATGAAGCTTAATAGGTATGTGCCATAATACTATACTTGCAGCATGCTAGTTGCCAAGGAAACTCACAGGTTGCACATTCTAGAAGTGTTCCTGAGGGAAAGCGGAAGTCTGTTAAGATTGTCTGGGTGGAGGTTTTACTTAGAGTGGAAGCAAAGGGTCACGGTTATCCAGTGGGTACTTAGGTTAAAGGCTAAATTTTCCCCTCCCTCAGAAGGAACTGTGGGTTAGAATGTGTGTTTACTACAAAGTACATACACAGCATATGCATTTTTCAAGACAGAGACTGGGGGCAAGACATAATAGTCACTTAATTTTTTTTATTATTCCTGATTTTTCAACTCTGATTCTATCTGTCTATTTCTATGGCCTAGTATTTTTGTTAGATGATGTGAGTAAGTTTTATTTTTGTTTTTTCCCTGCCTTGTGAAGATTGTTTTATTTAAAAATAGTAGCCACATAGAAAGAGGGGAAATGGAGTCTAAGCACACTTGAACATATAAGCAGAATTAAGAGAAACTATAAACCTGGAAAATTTAAAGATTTAAAATAAGGGTAACTTCTTGGCGCTGTAAACATAACTGAAAAGACCCACTAAATGTGAATGGATCAGCAAGGATCAGATTCTGATACTTTTATACTGAATAGTATCTTACTCCATAATTAATTCTGACTAGTGCTCTAACATTTTTCAGCTAAATTTTTTTTTCATCTGAAAAATTGAGATTTCAGTCGACTGAAACATGTTGCTAATTTATGTCCAGTTAGCCAAATTGTTTCAATAAAAAATTCTCCAAAAATTCCCAAAAAAGAGAAATATTTTGTTTTGAAATAAAATATTTTTATTTTTCAATTGAAAATTACTTTCTTATATTTAGTTCAATTTTATTTTTAAAAAGTTAAAAGAAAACTTGAAAATTGAACAAAATATTTCAGTTTGGGTTGATCAAGATTCTTTTTCTTGAATTGCCCAGTTCAGTGAACCAAAAAATCAGTTATTCGCACAGTTCCAGTCTTCATTCACTATGAGCAAGGATGTCAAAATCTGGCCCGTAAGGATAAGAAGTGGTCGTGAAGGGCTAGATTGCAGAGCCCTGACTGACCCTAGTGAGCCCTTGCTTATGTGAGTAGATGCATTGGCTTCAATGAGACTATTTGTGTAGTGCTCATCCATAAAGATTAAGCTAGTTAGTTTGCTCAAAGCTATGGAGTGTTCATCTTTTAGGGGAATGATTTTTGTTTTTTGAGGTTATATATAGTATATCTTTTGATAAAGATTTTTTTTTCTTCAAGAACTGAATTTCAGACTCTGGAAGCCTAAAGTTTGTATGGACTAGCTATCAAAACTAAAGTAAAATAAGATTTTAAATCCAGCCATTTCTTTCCAGACCTTAATCATTGGGGTGTTCGACTGAAAAGGTTATTTCTGCCAGGGCACATTCTCAAATGGAGAGACAAAGGTCAAACTTTGGATCTTCTTATGCCAGCATGTGAAAAAATCCTTTTCAATGCCCAAAAGACAAAATAAATGTTAGAAGAACAGGAAGCCACTACATACTAGCAGTTGGTTTATAGTATCTTAAATGGGTTAGGAAATCAATACCCTGCATCATCAGATATATACGGTAGTAAAGGGCACTGATTTTGGAGGAGAACAATGCTACTCTGTATAACACATAGTATAAAGCATACATTTGGCATGTGCAACTTGGCCAGAGACAGTTGGCTGATAAATATGTATCAGGAGTCTTCTAAGTTGTAACCTATAAGAAGGCAAAAGCAGAAAATCACCTTCATTTGTAAAATTATGTAATTACAAATAATAACATAGCACACAGATGGGAAAAGTATCTCCTTCGTACCATTTCCTTCCATTCACTACACTGAGAGATCAAAAAATCTCCAAACAGGAAGTTGCTTCGAAATTATAGCCCCTTCTCTGAACCTGACATTCTTGGTTGCCTGTTCTCTTTGAAGAGGAATAATTGAACAGGCTCTGGTTACAGCGGCCAACTCTTTTGAAAGCAAAGCTGTCTAGGTGAAGGTTACTCTTTACTCAGGGGTTAATCAGGGACCAAGATTTCTGTGTATATAATACTACTAGTGGTGGGGGTGGGGAGGTAAATTCCTCTCTTCAGAATAGCACAGGATTTCAGTCTCCAAAGTTGATTGGTATTGATAACAGTTTCTTCCTTTGCTTTTTCTTCAATATAAGCAGTCAGCATATTGTCAGTTTTTTTCCTTTTAGCAATTTTTTATCATGCTGTACCTCTAGAGATCTGAGACCAGCAATAACCTATTAACTGCAAAATAATTTGGCAAAGTACTTAAGCACATGCATAACTTTAACTTGTGAGTAGTCCATTGAAATATACTTCCCCCCACTGTGTGTTGTGTTATAATTTGAATTATATTATTATACAAAAGTCAATGGGCTGCTCATGTGCTTACGATCCCTTGTTGAAACAGCCATAGTCCTGTCTTATATTGCATCTGCCAATAGAATCAGGGGCATGGGTAGACTTGACTTAAAGTTTACCTCTGTGCAGTGCAGGACACAGCCCCCAATAAAGGATTTATCAGACTTTACCACTTTTAAGGGGGGGGAAGTGCAGATGCAAACATAGCCCAGTATTCTGACTGTGACTGAATGGGAGAAATTAGGCCTAAAGTAGAACTGAATGCATTGGGGGGAATTTTGACAATGGAGAATAAATTACTTTCACCATTAAAACTGAGGGATAGGACACCTTGATGGGATAGGATTAAGAAGGGTGTGCAGAGGCTACATTTGCAGTACCAGTATTAGATAAAGAGAGGACTAGTTTTCAGCAATGTCACTCCAGCATCTTCTACAAATACCAAATTCACCTTTTAGGAAAAAAAACCACACTGTTTGGTTCAATTATTTCTAAACTTGGTGGTCATATAAGAACAATGCTTTATTCAGGGACAAAAAATGAGAACATCCTGCTAACATCTCTAGTTTCATTACTAATTTTGTTGTAAACCCATTTCCTATTACAGTGGCATACTGGCCCACATTTTTCTGAATTACATCTAGGGCAAGGGTAGGAGCACCCCAGACAATCCTTCTGCAGGGAGTCAGAGAAGTTTATATTATTACAAAACGGCCTGGTTCTTTTGTCATACTTTTTCCTGACTTTGTTCACGGGGGGGGGGGGGGGGGGGGGAGGAAAGGGGGTTCATTTTTAACAAATGAGCTTTCTTTTTCTGCTATCCAGTTGGTTTGCTATCTGAGGTCCTGGTGTCTAAATGCCAGGTAATTTAGCAGTCACTCTAGTTGGTACAGTTGCTTCTGCTGAAGTGGACAAGGCCAGGGTGGCATTTAGTCCTGCACTTCACTCCGGCACACTATGGTTTCTTTCAATGCAGAGTTTTTAGAATTGCTAATGCATTTTCAAGACAGGGGCTGCCTGGTTTTTCTTCCTTTCTCTATTGTCAGTCTTCTCTGTTTCTGGACTGGAGACTTTAATGAGTGTTTTTAAAATATCAGAGCGACAGAAAAGAGGAAAGGTAAATGTGAGAGCCCCCACAGAGTATTGTGAAGATATCAAAGTGTTTTATCTTATAAAGCATATGGTAATACTTTGTACTTTAATAGCATTAATTAATCCTAACCATACCCCATGAAATAATTAATTTTACAGATGGAGAAATTGAGACCGAATGGTTGAGGGCCCAATCCTGCAAGTTGCGGAGTGCCTCCTGAAAGATGATGAGCGTTCTTAGCTCCCACTGACTTTGGGTGAAGGTGCTCTGCAACTTCCCAGGAGGAACTCAACACCTGGCAGGAATGAACCATGAATTACTTGTGTAAGGAGTCAATCTCAGAGCTCACATTAGCAGTCAGGAGTTACCAATTGTCAACATAGCTAGCTAGCTATGCACGTAGGTCATCATTGTAACCATGTCTTCCTCTCACTGTTACTCTTATCCTCCTTATTCCTTCCAACTATTTGTTACACTCCCTTTTGCATCTTGTTTTAAATCTGGCCCTAATCCTGCAGTCTGATCGGCTCAAGCAGAGCCTCACAACTCTGGCATCCTGCCAGCAAGGATAGGATTGTGGCCACAGAATAAAAACCACTTTGGAATGAGATAATGGGATTGTCTCATGTTTGTACAGCATCCAGCACTATGGGGCCTCCAGGGGTATGTCTATACTGCACTCTAAGCCCAGACTCTGACTCAGGTTTGAGCCCCACCTCCTAGGACCCTGCTCAGATGGTGAGTCCGAGTCCAAGACCTGCTTTGGCTTGGGTCCAAGCCCTGTCATTTTGCAATGTGGATGCAGCTCAAGCAGTAGCGCAATATGGACATATTAGCACAGATGTGAGACCCAGGTCAATCAGTTGTTTACAGTGCAGTGTGGACGCTCATGCACAGGCTTGGAAACACCGAGTCCACAAGCCCAGGTCCCACAGTCCCAGGTTTACAATATGATGTCTATGTGTCTGAGGTGTTATGAGCTGCATGCTTTATTGGTCCTGGAAAATGCAAGAACAATGCTGCATAGTCTTGAGTGCTATCTACTGGCACCTGATCTATTAACTGTTTACATATCTCTCCATAATAATACCTTGTTCTTGTATAGCAAACCCAATGAAATTCTTTTTATTTTTAATAATTTTTCATTTTATTTTGTTTGTTTTATTGTGGGAGGCTGTGACAAGTTGGGTTCTGCCCCAGGGGGTGAGAGAACCAGCTGGGGGAGGGTTTGCAAAGTAAGCCCACCCCCGCATTCACCTGGCAGTGGCAGCTCCTGCCCCACAGGACTGGGCCTGGCTCCCGGCTCTGGGCATTACGACCTGGCACACGGGGTCGCAACGCCACTCAGGTTTGGCCCAATCACTCCTCTCTCATGATGTGTGTGTGGGATGGGGGGGCACAGTTGAGTGAATGGCAATGCAACCCTGTGCAGCAGGTTGCAACACCCAGAGCAGGCAGCAAACCCCAGCCCTGCAGGACAGGAGCTATAGGAGCTGACCCTCCAGGGTAAGCTGTTCATTTGATAGGTGGTTTTTCATTTTATTTTGCTATTTCACCTTTGGGAAAAACACAGGGTTCCACTTATACAGCACTTTTCTAAGTGCTTTACAATATAAACATCTCTCTTTTATACAGCAGTCCTGCAACACGGGGTGGTACTGTAATACAACTAATCACAGCAATTCCCAGAGCTACACTCAGACCACTAGATCACATCTCTCCTATGTCAGAGAAAAGTGCTTTTATTCTCAAATCATTAACATTATCATATGTTAATGGGCAAGCAAATCTTAGAAAATACTTGATTTTTCTTCATTTCAGGAATATAATAGCACTTAGTATATTGTATCTGATCATACTAAAATCAGTCAGGCAGAAGGAAATATTATTGGGATTTAAAACAGGAGTTTTAGTTGTTTTCTCAGATTTCTGTTGTTGTAGGCTGACATCATGGAAGCTAGTCTTGGAGAGGCAAAACTTTGATTTTCTGTCTGGAACGAAGTGGAGTAACTTGAGAAGCCAATAGAATGAAACAATAAGAATCACAAGAAAGAAAGTTCTTAATAGCACCTCTGCTGTGGTTTTTGCTATTGGGGTGTTATTCATCTAAGGATTTCCTGGTAAGAGCTTAATAAGCATGCTGGGGGTCAGACTAATAAAAATCACTGACTAATTTTCTTCCTGAAGTTTCTATCTCCTTTCGTAGTCCAATCCTGCTTATTTACTCAAATAAAACTCCCACTGAGGACTCAGTGAGGGCTGGGATAATGACTGGATCTGTGTAATACCATAGATCTGCCTCCCTCTACACCAGACTACAGAACCAGACAGACACACAAAACTCAGTACACTGAACCATCAAAAGGGATGTTGCAGCATGTGCGCGCTGCATGCCAGAGCTTCCCTTAGGGTGGTGTGACTCGGCAGAATTCCCAGTGCTATTTGTGTCTGTATTGCAGTACCATAATCGATACATGCATTTTACTCTGTTGCATCTAATGCACCTGCGGGTATGCAGGGAATTAAGGTACATGTATGTAGTGCTCTGTGATTAAACCAAAATTAGTATATCATTTTAAAATATGCAGTTATCAAAATTATCCTCATAGTGCTCGATTATCTCTATTAATTAATTGGATAAACTTCTTTGGCCTGTGTTACGCAGGAGGTCGGATTACATAATAATAATGGTCCCTTCTGGCCTTATTTAGGAGCCTAAACTAGTCGCCTGATTTTCAAAAGAGCTGATCATCTAGAAGCTCTGAATGACATCACTGGATGGGGTCCACATCCCAAAATAGCTGGAGCATAAAGCACTTAGGCTACTTCCTGTCCTGCCCCTAGCCTCGACCCCAGCACACCCCGCTCACTCCTAACATGAGCTGCAAAGCAGGCACAGTAGGGCCACATCCACCAGTCTTTAGCTGCCCCAGTGCTTGGAGAATTGACCTGGGAGGCTACTCTGCTCCCTTTATATGGTACCTATACACTGTGAAAGGACCAGTTTAAGAGGCTGTAGCAAGAACCAAAACTTGGCCCAATGTCCCTTATTTTTATTTTTCTGCCCCAAAATCCTCCGTCTTTCACAGAGAGTTCCTTTTTTTTAAAAAAAAAAAAAAAACATTGTTAGGTTTTATTCAGCCTCAACTTTACTTAGGGTTGCCAACCCTCCAGGATTGTCCTGGAGTCTCCAGGAATTAAAGATTAATATTTAATTAAAGATTATGTCATGTGATAGAACCTCCAGGAATACGTTCAGCCAAAATTGGCAACCCTAATTTTAGTATTTGTAAAAACAAGATTTTACTAGGGCTGTCAATTAATTGCAGTTAACTCACACGATTAACTCAAAAAAATTGTGATTTAAAAAATTAATCATGATTAATCACAGTTTTAATCACACTGTTAAACAATAGAATACCAATTGAAATTAATTAAATATTTTGGATGGTTTTCTACATATATATTGTATTCTGTGTTGTAATTGAAATCAAAGTGTATTCTTTTTTACTACAAAATATTTGCACTGTAAAAATGATAAAAAATAGTATTTTTCAATTCACCTCATACAAGTACTGTAGTGCAATCTCTTTGTTGTGAAAATTTACAAATGTAGATTTTTTTTGTTACATAAGTGCACTGAACAACAAAACAATGTAAAACTTCAGAGCCTACAAGTCCACTCAGTCCTACTTCATGTTCAGCCAATCGCTAAGACAAACAAAAGTTTGTTTACATTTATGAGAGATAATACTGCCCTCTTCTTATTTACAATGTCACCAGAAAGTGAGAACAGACATTTGCATGGCACTTTTGCAGACAGCATTGCAAGGTATTTATGTGCCAGATATGCTAAACATTCGTATGCCCCTTCATGCTTCGGCCACCATTCCAGAGGACATGCTTCCATGCTGATAACGCCCATTAAAAAATAATGCGTTAATTAAATTTGCGACTGAACTCCTTAGGGGGAGAATTCTATGTCCCCTGCTGTTTTACTCACATTCTGCTGTTGCCGGCACAGTTGCCTGAGGACAGCAACAGCGGGGTTCGTTGCCCGGTGTGCTTCACGCCAATAAACATACCGGGGTGGAGAAACAATCAAAGTTTATTTGAGATCTCAAAGTGGTGCAAGGAGACAGGCAAGTCTCAGATCAAGCACACTAGCAAAAACAGTTTCTCTCTTCTTATACATTTTACAACTAAGCCCCCCCTCTCTCCCCCTCTCTACCACCCCCCCTCTATCTCTCCCTCTACTCCCCCTCCCCTCTCTACCGAAGGCATGTTTATACATTTAAGCCGTTAAATCATTCTCGGGCTATAAATCTAGCTTGTTAGTAACATTCCTCTAAACAGTTATTTGGTCCTGTTTACCCTTAGTTTATTACCCCTTCTCCAGCTAGAAACATGCAAACCTCATCATTATTGCTTGGTACCTGGTATGAGCAAGGTCGTAATTGGTAACTGGCTGTTTACACATTCCAATTTCTGTCCTTGGCTTTTGAGGCCGATTAGAGTTAAACATGGAAGGACAGAGTTTAAACATAGAAGAACTTTGGTTCATATAGGCCTAATGACGTCAACACTGCCATATATTTCATGTCATAGCAGTCTCGGATGATGACCCAGCACATGTTCATTTTAAGAACACTTTCACTGCAAATTTGACAAAATGCAAAGAAGGTACCAATGTGAGATTTGTAAAGATAGCTACAGCACTCGACCCAAGATTTAAGAATCTGAAGTGCCTTCCAAAATCTGAGAGGGATGAGGTGTGGAGCATGCTTTCAGAAATCTTAAAAGAGCAACACTCCGATGCAGAACCTGAACCACCAAAAAAGAAAATCAATCTTCTGCTGGTGGCATCTGACTCAGATAATGAAAATGAACATGTGTCGGGCCACACTGCTTTGGATTGTTATCTAGCAGAACCCGTCATCAAAATGGTGGTTGAAGAATGAAGGGACATATGAATCTTTAGTGCATCTGGCACATAAATATCTTGCATTGCCGGCTACAACAGTGCCACGAGACTGGCTGTTCTTAGTTTCAGGTGACATTGTAAACAAGAAGCAGGCAGCATTATCTCCTGCAACTGTAAACAAACTTGTTTGTCTGAGCGATTGGCTGAACAAGAAGTAGGCCTGAGTAGACTTGCAGGCGCTAACATTTTACGTTGTTTTATTTTTGAATGCAGATTTTTTTGTACACAGTTCTATATTTGTAAGTTCAACTTTCATGATAAAGAGATTGCACTACAGTACTTGTATTCGGTGAATTGAAAAATACTATTTCTTTTGTTTTTTTACAGTGCAAATACTTGTAATCAAAAATAAATATAAAGTGAGCACTATTGTATTCTGTGTTGTAATTGAAATCAATATATTTGAAAATGTAGAAAACATTAAATATTTAAATAAATGGTATTCTATTATTGTTTACTAGTGTGATTAATCACGATTAATTTTAATTGCACGATTAATCAAGATTAATTTTTTAATTGCTTGACAGCCCTAGATTTTACTAAACCTACAAACAGAAATATTTCCTTCATTCTTCTTTAATCAACACAGACTGAACAGAAGATATGGGCTTGATACAGAAATTACTGGAGGAGATTCTTTGGCCTGTGTTACACAGGAAATCATGCTAGGTGATCATAATTGACCCTTCTGGTCTTAAAATCTATGAACAATATCAGTTGTTCCTTCCCCCGCCTCCCTAGGAAATAAACATGCATTCAGTGCTTGGAACCCAAAGATTGCAACATTGAATTAATCCATGAGAACTCTAATGTGAAAATGACTATTCTATTTTCATCGCTAAGCTGAGACAAATAAAAAAGCTATATAAACAAAGAGCAAAGTTAGTTTGTTCATTTTTAAATTATTTTGATTTTTATGAACTAAGGTATTATTAATAAAACATAACACTAGACTTTTAAAATGCTTTTCAACATGTCAGTAGCCATTTTCTGTAGGGCCTACAATGGTTAGTGCTGTGCTACCTCAGAGCCAGGTGAGGGAGCACATGCTAATAAACAAGCCCTACACTCAGAGCAGGTTTCATATTCTCAAATATACAAAGCCAATGGCTAGACAAGAAGCAAGAATAAAAGAGCCAATGTAAATTGTTCTCTGTAAAAACCACAAGAACAAAATCAATGTTATCAAATGGAAAAGAAAAAAAAAATCAATGAGGGAAAAATTGTATTCTCTGTCAAGAAACTGCCTTGGCAGATCTCCACTATTCACATGCTAATTTTTTCACAGGCCTGCTGCCTCATTCAGTGCACACCTTCAGCTAAAGAACTCATACACAAATAGGCAGAGTTCAGATTGTGTTGACACCATCATTTCATGATTTTTAAATGCTTCACTTTGCAACCTGGATATTCTTTTCATCCCGTTGCGCGCGCTCTCTCTCTAGGCGGAGCTGGTAGCCACACCTATAATTAAGGTTGCCAAACACTTTTCATTATGACTCTGTTTTCAGTTGCTTATAACATTCTAAAACTTTAACTGTTTGCACTGAAATTTTCCATGCCAGGTGTCTGCTTTAGGACAAATCTATTTGGAAAGTTTCAGCTAAAACAGTTCAGTTGTTTCAGAACAGGCAGGGGAACATAAGCTGTGTTGCCCATATTTAAAATGTTCTTGTAGGATTTCATTGAGAAGCTCTGGAGTCTCAATACTTTGAAGCTGGGACTTGAAATTTGGTATATAGGTGGCCCTGGTGCAATAGATGTGCCTTTTTCTATCTTCCATAAAAAATGTTACTCAAATTTGGCCAAGTTAGAAGTCTCTAAAAAAATTGTAGCTTGCTCAATAGAGTTGAGTTATTTTCTACAAAGATTGTGTGCACTGAAAATGCTCCATCCCCAAATACCCCCCCACCATGCAACCAGACTGAATATATACCATCCCCACAGAGTAACTGAGCATGCTACTCTCCACAGCTAGAGGGACTGAGCAGGACTTTCCCTTCAATTGCTCCTCTGAGCTCTCATGGCTCACGGTGGTGCTGTGTACCAGAAATGAAATCTAAGAAACTCTTTCACATGTGCTATCAAGGTTCACTCCCCTTCCTCCATTTGTTTCCCCCAGACAGTGTGGAGAAGGAGGAAGTGGGCTGACTTGAAAGCAGAGGGGTGAAGAGCAGCAGGAAGGGAAACAGACAGAAACCACAATTGGTGGGGAGAGGAGTATGGGATATGGACAAAGATAGGAGCTGGAGCCAGTATTCCCGAGTCTCTATATTCCTCTGCTGTCCAACAAATAGCTGTGAACACAAAGGCAAAGTGTGAATCTCACCCTTCTCTAGTGACTAGTTTGCATAGACAATAACGGCCTACTACTCTTCCCACTTACTTCAGTAACACAAGTGGCAAGGACTGTGCTGTGGATCTACAGGTTCCATCTCATGTGGGTGTCAATATGGTTCCACATGATGAAATTTTGGCTTTTTTCAGTTTGCTTTTTTAAAAAGCAGCAAACTAAAAATAAAAGAAAGTTAATGTTGCAAAATCAAGCACTCAAAAGTTAGGAGACAACGGAATTAAGTTCAGTCCCCATGTGAATATGCATGCAGAACACTTAGCATTTGTATATGTTCAACACAGACCTCCTAATGATTTCAATTGCAGTTTCAAGTGTTTAGCACTGCTGCAAATCTGGACCCAGATGTGTCAGATTAGGCACCCAGTACATGAGTTAGTGGTCACCTGCAAAAAGTTGGCTTTAAGTGACTTGGCCAGCATCACACAGAAACTCTGTGGCAATATGCAGGGATAGACTCTGATTCTCCAGGGTAGCAGTCAACTTACTCACAAGACCATCTTTTCTCTTCCTGCAGCCCCCTGTCTCATTGTCTATGCACCTTCCAGCTTCTGCAAGAAATGAGGTAGGATCCTATAGACAGCAGGTTAATTCACTACATAATCATGACTCATTCCCAGAGCACCCAGTCTATTCTATGGAGATCTGGAGTCTTGTGGGAAAAATAGTATGTGATTGTGTAATTAAAGACTGTTATAATGTCTGTGTACAAAGGAGCTGGAAAAGGTTGCACAGGCAGCCTTGAATCTAGTAGTTCCAATTTTTGAGTGCTTGCCTTTGCAACCTTGATGATATTAACATATGTATGTGTGGACAGAGCAGAAGACATTTTTGCTAGTTAATTCGTGCATATGGCTGGTTTAGAAATTAACCCCCTCATTTCACCAAGGGCAATAGCTGTCTCTCTCTGTTATGCCCTTTCTAAATATTTAGATTCTGCAATCATATGGCTCATTTCACCAACATCTGTGGGAAATGTTAGCTTGTTGCTGCCAAACTATATAGAAAAAGGCAATACAAATGCCCTCATGCTACATGTGTCTGATTTTGTAACAATCCAGTTTGCACAAAATGCTAGATTTTAGTATAAACTGTATGAGCCTGACTCTTCCTTCCCATTAATTTTACACCAGCGTAATCTCTTGTACTTCCATAGGAGTACTTGGGTTTCACACCACTGTAAATGAAGGAAGAATCAGATCCACCCTGACTAACAGTAGCACAAGAAACTGAAATTAGTACCATGAATTAACCCTTTGATGTAAGAATTGTAATAATATAAGGTACTTTTATATGTGGCATGGGGGGTGCAGTTTAAAAGTTTGAGAATGAAATCCTGGCTCCACAGATTGCAAAGGGAACAGGATTTCACTTTGGGTTTTTATTTTTTTTTAATCAGTAAAATATTGACAATACTTGTGTTAATCCCATTGCAAACATAGGGAGCATCTGTTTAAAGGCAGTAAAGGGAGACTTGGAGAAAGCGAATTCAGGGCCAATACTCACTATATACACTATTGCCTAAATCTCAGAGAAAGAAGAGAGAGAGCACAGGAGCACCTCAGCTCTGCAGTGTGATGTCATCCTATCATCACAACACCTAGAACTGTGAAGTTGGCAATAAGGTCAGCACTGAGCCTGAGAGGGAGATGAAGCCCTTTTCTGCCTGTCCAGAAAGGACTCAGGAGTGAAGCACAGTCAGAGCAGAGTGGCTGAGTGCATTCTCATGGCCATGCAGACACAGGGCCAAGTCTGGGAGAGAGGGAAAAATACAAACAGAAGAAAAAACCAAAGTACATATTTAACAGGTGAGAAGGGAAGAGGAAGAACCCAGAGAGTTAAGGGTGTGATTCCCAGATCAATTATACATCCTCAGGCTAGCTCAGAAATTGTCATGTAGTCACAGTAGCATGGGCAATGGCGTGGGGGTATGGGCTAGCCACTCTAAGTACAAACCAGCCTGGATTCAGCCTAGCTCAGGCCACTGCTCAGCACCGCCCATGCTATCTCAGTGATGCTGTGATTTTTTGCGCACTGGCTGGAATAGAGTTAGCACAGATAAGTCTAGGTGAGCTGGGAATCACACACCCCAGCTGCATGCGTAGACATAGCCTGTGTGTGCATGGAGGTGACGGTATGGAAAGAGTAACAGGTGCAGGGGATTCCCTAAATCAGGCAGATTTGTCCCATGGTCAGAACTGGGAAGGTGGTGCTGGGAGCTCCATGTATTCTCATGTGTTTTTGTTCTTTTGGGCACTAGGAATGTGGGTTCTGGGATTTTTTCCAATTGTTCTGGGAGGCCAAAAGAAATAAGTACAAGAGGGATTGTAAGGAAAATAAGTGATCTATCCCCTCTGGTTTGGAGGGAGAGGGGCTTGGGGGAGCTGTTAGGTCTGTGAGTTTGTCTGGGAGAGTTTCCATCAGAAAGAGTGGGAATTTTAGATGTGTAGAAGTTTGGCTGGGGGTGGGGAAGGGGTTTGGTGCAGAGGGGGCAGGAAATGCATGGGTCCCACAGAGTTTGGGGTAGTGGGGGAGGTTGCAGGCTGTGTTGGGGAACTTGGCTAAGCCTTTAGTGTTCTGGTAACCTGCTGCATCTCACAGACAAACTGTACATTCTCCTTTTCCATGCTGAATAGGACTGAAATTGGGGCATTTCTCCTCCTGAGGCATTACCTTGATAAACATGATTAATATTAAGGGTACCTCACTTTAATGCATGGAAGTGGAAAGGAATGAAGCGGGAGAAAGGGGAACAATTCCAGCAAAATTCTAACTTTGAGAAGGAAATCTGTGTGTAATTTCATAAAGTCTCCATGCTATGTCCTCCCCTTGGGGTTTTTGCCCAGCATCTCTGGGGGGAAGGGCCGGGGGAAGAGCATAGACCTTCCTGTCTTGCAGATCCTCCTGGTTTAATCCCCTACTTTGGGGTAGCCTGGATGGGAAATGCAGAGGCTCCTCAGAGTGTCACATTTCAAGGCTATAGAAATTGTTCCCATTGCTGAGTTTTGTGAATGAAATATAAAATGCACCGTATGCAGCACTGCCAACTCCAAACTCTCAAATATCGGGAGTCATAGAATCATAGAATATCAGGGTTGGAAGGGACCTCAGGAGGTCATCTAGTCCAACCCCCTGCTCAAAGCAGGACCAATTCCGAACTAAATCATCCCAGCCAGGGCTTTGTCAAGCCGGGCCTTAAAAACCTCCAAGGAAGGAGACTCCACCACCTCCCTAGGTAACGTATTCCAGTGCTTCACCACCCTCCTAGTGAAATAGTGTTTCCTAATATCCAACCTAGACCTCCCCCACTGCAACTTGAGACCATTGTTCCTTGTTCTGTTATCTGCCACCATTGAGAACAGCCGAGCTCCATCCTCTTTGGAACCCCCCTTCAGGTAGTTGTAGGCTGCTATCAAATCCCCCCTCATTCTTCTCTTCTGGAGACTAAACAATCCCAGTTCCCTCAGCCTCTCTTCATAAGTCATGCGCTCCAGACCCCTAATCATTTTTGTTGCCCTCCGCTGGACTCTTTCCAATTTTTCCACATCCTCCTTGTAGTGTGGGGCCCCAAACTGGACACAGTACTCCAGATGAGGCCTCACCAATGTCGAATAAAGGGGAACGATCACGTCCCTCGATCTGCTGGCAATGCCCCTACTTATACAGCCCAAAATGCCGTTAGCCTTCTTGGCAACAAGAGCACACTGTTGACTCATATCCAGTTTCTCATCCACTGTGACCCCTAGGTCCTTTTCTGCAGAACTGCTACGTAGCCATTCGGTCCCTAGTCTGTAGCTGTGCATGGGATTCTTCTGTCCTAAGTGCAGGACTCTGCACTTGTCCTTGTTGAACCTCATCAGGTTTCTTTTGGCCCAATCCTCTAATTTGTCTAGGTCCCTCTGTATCCGATCCCTACCCTCTAGTGTATCTACCACGCCTTCTAGTTTAGTGTCATCGGCAAACTTGCTGAGAGTGCAGTCTACTCCATCCTCCAGATCATTAATAAAAATATTAAACAAAACCGGCCCCAGGACCGACCCTTGGGGCACTCCGCTTGAAACCGGCTGCCAACAAGACATGGAGCCATTGATCACTACCCATTGAGCCCGACGATCTAGCCAGCTTTCTATCCACCTTACAGTCCATTCATCCAGCCCATACTTCTTTAACTTGGCAGCAAGAATACTGTGGGAGACCGTATCAAAAGCTTTGCTAAAGTCAAGGAATAACACATCCACTGCTTTCCCCTCATCCACAGAGCCAGTTATCTCATCATAGAAGGCAATTAGGTTGGTCAGGCACGACTTCCCCTTGGTGAATCCATGCTGACTGTTCCTGATCACTTTCCTCTCCTCTAAGTGTTTCATAATTGATTCCTTGAGGACCTGCTCCATGATTTTTCCCGGGACTGAGGTGAGGCTGACTGGCCTGTAGTTCCCCGGATCCTCCTTCCCTTTTTTAAAGATGGGGACTACATTAGCCTTTTTCTAGTCATCCGGAACCTCCCCCGATCGCCATGAGTTTTCAAAAATAATGGCTAATGGCTCTGCAATCTCATCCGCCAACTCCTTTAGCACCCTGCAGCACATCCGGCCCCATGGACTTGTGCACGTCCAGTTTTTCTAAATAGTCCCGAACCACTTCTTTCTCCACAGAGGGCTGGTCACCTTCTCCCCATATTGTGCTGCCCAGTGCAGCAGTCTGGGAGCTGACCTTGTTTGTGAAGACAGAGGCAAAGAAATCATTGAGTACATTAGCATTTTCCACATCCTTAGTCACTAGGTTGCCTCCCTCATTCAGTAAGGGTCCCACACTTTCCTTGACTTTCTTCTTGTTGCTAACATACCTGAAGAAACCCTTCTTGTTACTCTTAACATCTCTTGCTAGCTGCAACTCCAAGTGTGATTTGGCCTTCCTGATTTCACTCCTGCATGCCTGAGCAATATTTTTATACTCCTCCCTGGTCATTTGTCCAATCTTCCACTTCTTGTAAGCTTCTTTTTTGCGTTTAAGATCAGTAAGGATTTCACTGTTTAGCCAAGCTGGTCGCCTGCCATATTTACTATTCTTTCTACACATCGGGATGGTTTGTTCCTGCAACCGCAATAAGGATTCTTTAAAATACAGCCAGCTCTCCTGGACCCCTTTGCCCTTCATGTTATTCTCCCAGGGGATCCTGCCCATCAGCTCCCTGAGGGAGTCAAAGTCTGCTTTTCTAAAGTCCAGGGTCCGTATTCTGCTGCTCTCCTTTCTTCCTTGTGTCAGGATCCTGAACTCGACCATCTCATGTTCACTGCCTCCCAGGTTCCCATCCACTTTTGCTTCCCCTACTAATTCTTCCCTGTTTGTAAGTAGCAGGTCAAGAAAAGCTCTGCCCCTAGTTGGTTCCTCCAGCACTTGCACCAGGAAATTGTCCCCTACTCTTTCCAAAAACTTCCTGGAGTCAACCCCGCTCCCCAAACTGTGAGATCTGTATACAAATAATTTGATTTTTTAAAAATAATAACATATAGTCTTTTCCATGTGCCCACCAGTGTTTCAAAAGCTCAATGAGGAGACAATGCAATTCTGCCTTCAACTCCTTTGGCTGGGCATGTGAGGAGTGCCCAAGTGGGTTCTGTGGTGGCTGAGTTCCAAGATAACTGGGGCTTAAACATTTTTAAAGTTCCAAGGAGGGCAACTAGAAGTTCTGTGCTGCCCTCCTTTTCCTTATACGCCTTCATTCAGGGGTTAATCAGTATACAGAGCAGACAGTATTGCCAACCCCAAGCATTCTAAAAATCATGAGTCAGATAAAAAAATCATGTTATTGGCTTAAAAATTGAGATTTTTTTAAAACGTTTTTTCAGTTATGTCTTTTTGTTTTAGAGCTGTTGGGGGGGGGCAGTTTTTTCCACATGAGGGCTAGAAACTCAGCTTTCATTTATTAAAAATGTAAGATTCTCATGGAATCACTGGACTCCTGTAACTGGAGCTTTAAGAACAAACACCAAATACCACAAGATTCATGATAAAATCAAAATTGTTGGTAACACTGAGAAAGCATCTTGTATTGGAATGAATTTCACTCATCTAGAGCTCCAGAAATATTCCCAAGAGGTTAATTGTTAGTTACTATTACTTTTTGCTTTGCGCGCGCGCAAACACACACACACACACACACACACACACACACACACACACACACCTTGGAATGCCCCCCGACATCCCCTATATATTTTTGTCTCCCGTCACCTTTCCTTTTTATGTTTGCCTGTCTAGCTACAAGCCTGTTTGCTTCCTTGGAAATCAGGATTTTAGCATATTTTACTAGCCTGTCTGTTGGCATAAGTGCATTGGAGAGGCCGAGGGACAGTCAGATATATATGATCATGCTGTTTGCAAACTGAAAAATATTTCCATGTTTACTTTTAAAAAACCTTGACAATATCCCTTTAAAAATACATATTTATCTTAGTAAATATGCTGAGGGTGGGGTGGGGTGGGGGGCGGGGGAAGGATTTAGATTGACAAGAGTGATTTTCCTAAGGGAATTTGAATCATACTGCAATGGAAGTATCTCCTTTCACTGAAATGGAACAGGAACAGCCTGTGCAAGTAGCACCTGAATGTCTCTTTTTTGTTTCTCTGAGTTACTAGAAAGCAATGGGTGTTAAAAAATGTGTTAGAAAGATTGCACCTTTGCCAGAAGTAGTACCATTGCAATAGATTTGTCACCCATGCTTTTGCTTCTGTCTCCTTTGATCTTTTTTTCTTAATTAAAGCAAATCTGCTACTGGAGCAGTTCTTCTATCTTTTGAGAGAGACATCAGCCAAATGCTCACTCCTCTAACGTATTGTATCAATACATCATCATCAAGGGTGACAGCTGTGTGGAGCTGTCACAATAAATATAGCTATAATTTTATTATTGTCAGTGTTAAAATGTGTTCAGGGTTACAGCATTTTTACTTATAAAAATATGTCAAACATTAAGTGCCTCGTGACTAATAAAAACACTACATACGGTGTATGTATGTGGATACATTGCATGTATATGCTGTACAAACATGTATATTTATAGTAACATGTTGTAATTATGGATAAAGTTCTGTTAGCATTTCCAGTATAAACATCATTTTCAGGATTTATTATACAGCCATAGGATTAGATCCCAGCTAGAACTTGGCAAATGAGGATCTCAGCCTTGGTAGCAAATTCTTTTGCAGATTTCTCTTTTACAGAATTGGTTTATAGTGTATACAAACAGAAACAGATGTTTCCAAAGTTTTATTTGTATTTGTGTAATTAAAAACCAGCTCAGACATAAAGTGAAGTTCTGTTCTGAAAAGGGACCATTTAAAAAAGGCACCTTCTTACTCAATAGATCTGCTCCTGGTATGCCAAGCATTAAATGTCTCATGACTCATCAGCCTGGTGTGGGGGAATCCTAAGGTGGGGTAAAACCTACGTAGTTGTCTCTATGAAAGCCCCTTGCAGCCCACTGGTATGGGGGGCATGTCAGGGGCTGGAGGACAGTAATAGGTATGAGACAGCTGGGTGCTCAAGCTTGCAGCAAATGCTGGTTCAGCCCCTGTCTCTACCAGGATCTGGGGAGGTAGAAAGGGGGCTTAGAACCACCTGTCACCACCATCTTTCTTGGCTGCGCTGGACCCATATTCAGCACAGCTGAAGATTGACCTCTAAAACTTCAACCAAGGATAAGCATCTACACGAGTGGGGGGAAAAGGTAGAAGCAAGGAAAGAGGAGGGAGATGTGAGGGAAGGTAAGATGAGGAGAAACTTTATTTCCCCTTTTCACATATCTGCATATTGCTATTGTTGGTTCTGGTAAAAAGATATTGCCCAGACCACCGTCACTTCTCCATAATCATAGAACCATAGGATTAAAAGGGACCACAAGGGTCTAGTGTAACCCCCGGCCAAGATGCAACATTTGTTGTCTAAACCATCCACGACAGATGGCTATCCAGCCTTCTTTTGAAAATCTCCAGAGAAGGAGCTTTCACAACCTCCCTAGCCAGTCTATTCCATTGCCCAACTGTTCTTACAGTTTGCAAGTTTTTCCTGAGATTTAATCTAAATCTGCTATGCGTAGTTTGAACCCATTGCCTCTTGTCCTGTCCTCTGTGGCAAGAGAGAACAATTTTTCTCCATCTCTTCTATGGTAGATACCATGTCCCTGCTTAATCTTCTCTTTTCCAATTAATCCTATTCAGTTCCTTCAGCCTTTGCTCAGATGGCTTGCATTCCACCCCTCTGAGCATTTTTGTCGCTTGCTTCTGGATCCTTTCCAGTTTCTCTACATTCTTTTTATATAGCAGTGACCAAAATTAGACTCAGTACTCCAGCTGAGGCCTAACCATCACTGAGTAGACCAGAGCTATCACTTCCCGTGATTTCCATGCTAGACCTCTGTTAATGCAACCCAAAATTGCATTTGCCCCCCTCCCCTTTTTTTTTGGCAACGGCATCACATTGTTGACTCCTTTTGTGGTTGTGATCATTCACTACTCCCAGACCCTTCTTAGCAGAGCTGCTGCCAAGCCAGTTATCCCCCATTCTGTATTTGTGCATTTGTTTTTTCTTCCCTAAATGTAGCACCTTACATTTGTCTTTGTTGAGTTTCATTTTGTTGTCTATAACCCAGATCTCCAATTTATCAAACTCCCTTTGAATTTTAATTCTATCCTCCAAGGTGTTTGCAACCCCCGCCCCCCCGAGGTTTGTCTCATCTGCAAATTTGTTCAGTGTGCTCTTTATTCCTACATCCAGATCATTTTAATAAAGATGTTAAATAACACCAGACCCAGAACAGATCCTTGTGGAACCCCTCTTGAGACCTCCTTCCAATTTGACATCGTAAGAACAGCCATACTGGGTCCGATCAAAGGTCCATCTAGCCCAGTATCCTGTCTTCCAACAGTGGCCAATGCCAGGTGTTTCAGAGGGAATGAACAGGGCAGGTAATCATCAAGTGATCCATCCCCTGTTGCCCATTCCCAGCTTATTCCATTAATCCATCCCTGGTCTCATCATTCCATTAATAGTTACTCTTTGTTTCTTGTTGTTTATCCAATAATGTATCCACTTAATGCTAATTCTACCAAGCCTACATTTTTCCAGCTTCTTTATCAGAATGTAATGTGGGACTGTGTTAAAAGCCTTGCTAAAGTCCAGGTACATTATGTTCACTGCATTGCCCTTATCCACCAAACCAATCAACTTGTCAAAGAAGGAAATCAAGTGGGTTTGGCACAATTTGTTCTTAGTAAATCCATACTGGCTGCTAGTGATTACTCCTTCATCCTCCAGGTATTTGAAAATTGAATGTTTTATACATTGTTCTAGTAGCTTCCCAGGTATCAAGGTCAGGCTGACTGGTCTATAGTTTTCTATAGGCTTCTCTTTCCCCCCCCCTTTTAAAGATGGGCACTAAGTTAGCCCTTCCCTGGTCTTCTGGAACCTCTCCTGTCATCCATGAGTTTTCAAATATTATTGCCAGTGGCACCGAGATTTCTTCAGCTACTACCTTCAGCGCCTTGGGGTGAATAGCATCAGGTTCTGCTGATTTGAATTCATCCAAATTAGTGAGAGGATCTCTGATGTGTTCTGTGCTTATCTTGATCTGCATCTCTTCCCCTTTGTCTACGATAACTTCACTAGTCATCCAGTCACATGTTGCTTTTTGTGTGAGGATTGAAAGAAAGTAGGCATTGAGCAGCTCTGCCTTCTTATCTTCCATTACAAGTTCACCTTCTCCATTGAGCAGAAAACCCACACCCTCTCTGATCTTTCTTTTTTGTCTAACATATTTGTAGAACCCCCTTCTTGTTGTCTCTAGCATTCCTTGCCAGTTGTAACTCATTCCTTGCCTTGGCTTTCATGATTTGTCTCCACATGCTTGTGCTATTCCCATGTATATTTCCTTAATGACCTGCCCCTCCTTCCATTTCCTGTATGTATCCCTTTTGGTTAGCTAAAATGCTCCTTGTGCAGTCGCGTTGGTTTCCTAAGGCTTTTAGTATCTTCCTCTGCATCGGAATAGCTTGATGTTGAACCTCTATTACATCTTTTAGGAACTGCCAGCTCCCTTTGACTTCTTTTCTTCCTAACTGGTCTCTCCATGGGACCAGGCCTACTATTTCTCTGAGTTGGTTCAAATCTGCCTTTTTGAAGTTCAGTGTCCTTGTTTGCCAATAGGAAACCAGAACCAAAACCATGTGATTTGTCTATATAATACAGATGTTTGTAATGAATGACTCACACCGACAATTAGTTTCCATGTTCTGATTGAATTAGAATCTTGTATTCTGGTGTATTTTCATTCATTATACACTACAAAACACAAAACCAACCGCAAAATTGAAAGATGACATTTAAATAGAGCGTAAAGTTAGCCAGTCATTTTTATCAACGTTCAACCATGAACTTGCCAGATGTAGCAGATGGACAAGCTTCCTTCTATCCATATTAAGGTGAAGGGGGCTTTCAGTTTGGAATAATGAAGGTGATTAGACATCCCTAGCCCTATTTATCTGATTGCAGTCAAGAAAATTGCTGAAGGTGAGCAAGTACACTGTATGCACAATGCTGACTTTCCATATTGCTATTGAGTAGAACCTTGAAATTTGGTGCACTCATTCATCATAGGCTGCTCAGTGTCTGAGGAAAAAAATCCAAATTTGAATGCAGAAATTTCCATAACAGATCAATAAAAGGTCCTTTTTTTGGTTAATTTTTTTAAACTGAATTTAACTGGTTTAGGTGTCCATATGGGCCTTGCATATTTTTATTCATGTATCTAGATCTAGTTCTGCTATTTAGGTTCTACAGTGACCCTCAACCTCTCACTGGATGAAGAACTAAACGTTCACACTGTTCTCCGACAGCTGCAACCACCTTTAGCAGACTAACTAAAAGAGCATGGAACAACTCAAAGCTTACCATCAAGACCAACATGCTAGTGTACAGAGCTTGTGTCCTCAACACACTCATGTTTGGTGGGGAAAAGTGGACAACATATGCTCATTAGGAGAGTTGGTTGAGAACAGTTTCCACCTACGTTGTTTACACCGCACACTCAACACCAAATAGCAAGATAAAGTCACCAACACAGAGATTCTTCAAAGAGCAAATTTACCAGCTGTGACAGCCCTGCTTGAGCAAAGATGACTGTGCTGTCAGGGCCATCTGAGTAGGTTGGAAGACGTATGCATACCCAAGCACATGCTATTCGGGGAGCTATCAGAGGGAACAAGAACAACAGGACGTCCAAAGCTTCGCTATAAAGACACATGCAAGCGAGATACGAAGAAATTTGGAATTGTTCCTGACCAATGGGAAATCTTGGCAAGTAATCGTAACAAGTGGCGCCATCGTCTTCCTCGGGGTACCATAGTCCATGACAGGAGCTGGCTCCTACAGTTGGAAGAGAAAAGAGCCGTAGGAAGCAAGCAGCTCCCAACCAAGATGCATACATTTGCAATAACTTTCAAAGATCATGCAGATCTCGGATTGGCCTATTCAGTTAGATGAAACATTGCAAACCATCTACATCATAGGCTGCAATTCCCACTGTCTCTCGCAGATGAAAGGATGCCAACATATACTAGATTTAAACGATAATTAATGTATTTATTTATCTAGATTTCAACAATATAAAATGCCATACAAGAGACCTAGGTACTATGATGGTTCTTAGGGCACCCAGGACTATGAGTCACCTTGTTACCTCCTGCCTCCATCATGAGGAAATCTTGCCTGTGCCGGGCAGGGTGTCAACTCTCTTAACACCACCAGCCTTTCAGCCACTCAAGCACTCTCCTTTGGGCTATGCCAACCCGGTTTGCCTATGCAGGTTTACAAGAGATACACCCCAGTCCCTGAGTCCCTTTGAAGTGTTCCCCTGTGATATCCAGCACCTCACAGTGGCTACTGTGACAAAGTTCCTCCTCTACCTTGGTGAGTCCTGCGCTTAGTGGCGGATTTGCTCGCTTCACAGATTCACCTGTGGGTCAGGAAACAGTCCAGAGACCTTCCCCTCTGGTAGAAGCTATAGTCCAGGTCAATTCCTCCTATGTTTGATCAGGAGTTGGGAGGTATGGGGGGAACCCAGGCCCTCTACTCCGGGTTCCAGCCCAGGGCCCTGTGGACTGCAGCTGTTTAGAGTGTCTCCTGGTACAGTTGCACAACACCTACAACTCAGTGGGCTACTTCCCCATGGCCTCCTCCCAACACCTTCTTTGTCCTCACCACCAGACCTTCCTCCTGATGTCTGATAACGCTTGTACTTCTCAGTCCTCCAGCAGTACGCCTACTCACTCTCGGCTTCTTGCACACCTCTTGCTCCCAGTTCCTCACACACACTTCCTCTCCCCTGGCTTGACTGGAGTGAGCCCTTTTATAGCATCAGAGGGGCCTTAATTAGAGTCAGGTGCTTAACTGCCTCACCTGACTCTTAGCAGGTTAATTGGAGTCAGGTGGTCTATTAGCCTGGAGCAGCCCCGGCTCTGGTCACTCAGGGAACAGAAAACTACTTAACCAGTGGCCAGTATATCTCCCTTCTGCTACTCTGCTGTTCCCAACTGGTCTGGGTCTATCACACTACTCACAGAAATTCCAGATCCTCTGCCTCCAAGGTGCAATGTACCTTAAACCACAGCTCCTGTAAACCACACAGCACTTGTGAGCACCTATAATAAAACAAAAGTAGGTTTATTTAAGACAGATTTAACTAGAAATGAGAGAAAGTGATGGAAACAATTGGTTATAATACAAAACAAAATCATAAAACACAAACCTGGATCTACACTTATTAATGTTAACTTTCCTATCTAATAAAGTAGACTTTTCCCCTCAAAGTTGCAGAGCTGGCTAGTTTCACAAGAACCAGGATCAAAACATTCATGAAAACAGCCCTGCTCCGCAGGGATTTCCTCTGAACGGATGCAGAGTACCTCTCTCTCCTCTGTGTTATACTGAAACAGTCTTTTGTTTATATTCAGAGGCAGGGCACACCCCTATCTTTCACTGTTCCTTTTTTACCTTCGTGTGGTTTTGACTGTTTGCAGGTGCCTCTGATGGCTTTCTATTGAAAGTTTTGGTATTGCACAAGGCTCTACAATTAAGATTTGCACTGCATCATTGGCTACCCAGGGTGGGGTGATAACTCCCTCCGGCCTGAATGGGCCATCAGAGAGACACATTATTCCCTGATCTCTAATTTTTACTCCAAGTCCTTAAAGCATACTTTTAATATAAACACATTATTCCTTAAATATTACCCATACATACATCTCACAATGATTATGGATCTTGACAAGTTATGAGCTTTCTGTAGGTACTTTATGGATAAATATCCTGTAATATTTAAAGAGTAAGACCTGTATTTGGTATAGTGAGTTTCAGATCTGAGGCGAGTGTTTTGCAAAGGACTGGGGACCCTTTGTCATAGGAAATCTAAAAACTAGACCTATAATGATCACTAAGCAGCATTAGAATAGCAACATACAGGGAACAAATTAACTTGGCCAGGCAATAAATCAAACCAACAGCTTTTTCACCTCCTAGGAACATAATTGTATTTAGGGTCAGAATAGGTGCACTGTTCCCAAATGCTTTATCAAATAAATGGTTTTTGCAACATGCCCAGAAGGCAATCAAGTCTGGCCTCTTATGGACCAGGGACTAATTGGACATTAGGGGTAATAACTGACCAAGATTATATTAATTTCTCATATTAGGTGTCCGTGTTGGGTATGAGTCCTCCAAATATGAAGGTCATCTGAGGTCGCTCCTATTTATCTCCTTTTAGCCAAGGAAATGTTTATTGGATGAGTTATTACAAAAATTACATTCATTTTCATATTACATGTCTCCTAAGAGATAAGAATCAGTTGTATGTTGTGCTAGGGCATGTTTCACCTCAGGCCGATGTTTAGTGACAAAACACAGCATATAGAAAATGACATTGTCTCACTTGCTAACAATATAACCCCTGGCACAACGCTTCATCTCTTGGGAGTAGGGACTGTCACTTTCTAGATGTTTGTACAGCACCTCGCACAATGGGGCCTTGATTGGGTTGGCTTGTAGGCACTACTGAAATATAAATGTGAAATAATAACAAACAATAGTATATGCTGGTGATATGAGGTAACCTGCTTACCTGTTTTACAGTGGGTTAAGGTCTGGTGAAATTGCTTTATTACAGTTTTACCATACATTGGTATGGTAAATGAGGGACTGACATTTAAGATAAAAGCCTCCCATTGTTTCTTGTAAGTCCTCCTCTTCAATTAAAAACAAGGTAACTAAACAATGTTGCAGCATTTGGGAGACAGAGCTCACCAAGGGTAGGAGCAAAAACAGATAGCAAATGTTGATAGCCACATCTATATGAATGGGTGGACTGATATCAAATTGCATTTGGAATAAAATTAAAAAGTTGACTGTGAAACCCACATATAACCAGCACCTTCCTTCCTACATGACAGAACCAGATGTCTAATCCTCCCTGCCCCCCTTACTGGCAACTAGTCCTAGTTTCCTAGGTGGGCTTTCACAGTGCCATCTTAAAAAGTAAATTCCATCAAGCCACACACCGCTCTGAAGCATCTCGTAATGTTATATTTCAGAAAAGTGGAAAGCAGTTTTTATTCCTTTTGCGGCAAATTTTGTGAACATATGGTGTAATGTGGAAACATGGGTAGTCAGAACAGTTAGCAGTTGCGGCAGTACTGCTGGCTTATTTCCACTTTACAAATTCATAGGAAGCTAAAATATCATGCTGGTGACATATGCTTACCGGCTCTCCATTTACTGCCTGCAGCTATGGGCTCCTGTATTCTGATGGTAATTCTACAATCTGTTCACTGACAGCTCAGGAGGCCAGATGATATGCATACTACTGACAGGGACATCACTTTCATGAAACATTTACTTCTCTCCACCTGAATATTGGAGTAATCATATAGAGAGTCGACACACCATGAAATGGAGTTAGACTGAAGATTTCCAAGAAGAAAATAGCAGACTGTCACTCAAAATAAAGTTCATTTTCTACCTGGCAGAGTTATGTTAAAAGACATTTCCATACACAGAAAATGCTTTCCGACTTCAATTTAAAAGGAAAATGTTTCCCCCCGTTCTTCTTCAGTAGCCTTAGGGGTAATTACATTCTATACCCTATGTTTGAGAAAGTCTGATACTTTGTTGTCTTGTATTATTTGATGAAGTCAGAATTGTATTTTACAGTCCCCTCTATCTAGTATAACTCAACCTGCCACATTAGTGAAGGTGCCACCAAAATACCTGTGGGGAACTTAAATTTTGTAGTAAACTAAAAAGTCATGTTTGAATTTTATTTTTTTCAAACAGCTGAAGACATTTTCAAAAAATGACTACATCTACCTATTAGTTCTGTGTTTACGCAGCACCATCGGTGCACTTAGCACTTAGCAGAAAGTAAGTTCCTGCTCAGAAGAACATATCTAAGGAACGTATTCTGCAGTGCTTGTATTGAGGAGCATTTACTCCCATGATTAATTCAACTAAAGTCATTTGGACTACTTGCAGGAAAAAGTGCTACTGGATGATTGATTGAGCACAGGGTCTGGTCCAAAAGGTGAATATAACTGAACTGCTCGGTAGTGGGGGCCATAGTGTAATTAAATGTAACCATTGGTGTAGGGTAGAAAATACCAAAGAAGCCCACCACAGTAGCATTTACATTCACAAAGGGGAACTATACAAAATTGAGGCAGCTAGATAAATTGAAATTAAAAGGAACAGTCACAAGTATGAAATACCTACAAGCTGCATGGAAACTTTTTTAAAACACCGTAATAGAAACTCAAATTAAATGTATACCCCAAGTTAAAAAATTATATGAGGACCAAAAAAAGCCACAGAGGCTAAGAAACAGAGTAAAAGAGGTGGTTAGAAGCAAAAAGGCATCCTTTAAAAATTGGAAGTCAAAGCCTCCTGAGGAAAAGAGAAAGAAGCATAAACTCTGGCAAATGAAGTGCAAAAATATAATTAAGCATGCCAGAAGGAACTTGAAGAGCGGCTAACAAAAGACTTAAAATGTTTTTGATGTTAGTTTTTAAGTTAAAGAGTTTAAGAGTAGCAGGAAGCCTGCCAAACAATCAGTGGGGCCACTGGACAATTGAGATGCTAAAGGAGCACTCAAGGAAGACAAGGCCATTGCAGAGAAGCTAAATGAATTGTTTGCATCGGTCTTAACTGCAGAGGATGTGATGGAGATTCCCACATCTGAACCATTATTTTTAGCTGACAAATCTGAGGAAATGTCCCAGATCGAGGTGTCAATAGAGGAGGTTTTGGAACAAACGGGTAAATTAAACAATAAGAAGTCACCAGGGCCAGATGATATTCACCCAAGAGTTCTGAAGGAACTCAAATATGAAATTGCAGAACTACTATCTGTAGTCTGTAACCTATCACTTAAATTGGGTTCTGTATCAGATGACTGGAGGATAGCTAATGTGACACCAATTTTTACAAAAGGCTCCAAGGGCAATCCTGACAATTACTGACCAGTAAGTTTAACTTTTAGTATGAGGCAAATTGGGTGAAACGATAGCAGTGGTTTTCAACCTGTTTTTATTTGCGGACCCCTACAAATTTTCAAATGGAGGTGCGGACTCCTTTGGAAATTTTAGACATAGTCTGCGTACATAGTCTGTGTACTTGGACTTTCAGAAAGCCTTTGACAAGGTCCATCACTAAAGACTCTTACACAAAAGTGAGCAGTCCTGGGATAAGAGGTAAGATCCTCTAATGGATCAGAAAGTGGTTAAAAGATAAGAAACAAAGGGTAGGAATAAATGGCCGGTTTTCACAGTGGAGAGAGGTAAATAGCGGGATGCTCCAAGGATCTGTTTTTGGGCCAGTGTTGTTCAACATATTCATAAATGATCTGGAAAAAAGGGTAAACGGTGAAGTGGAAAAGTTTGTAGATGATACAAAATTACTCAAAATAGTTAAATCCAAAGCGGACTGCAAAGAGTTACAAAGGGATCTGACAAAACTGGGTGTTGGGATAGCAAAATGGCAGATGAAATTCAATGTTGATAAATGCAAAGAATGCATACTGGAAAACATAATCCTAACTACACATACAAAACAATGTGGTCTAAATTAGCTTTTGATTGATGGGCGATCCCTCAATTTGAGGATGATCTCTACCATGGATTTACATATGGGTCCTAATATGACTCAGGAGTCTGATCCTGGAACTGCAAATCTGCAAGCTTTTACCATTCAAGAAAGAGATATTGGAGTCATTGTGGATAGTTCTCTGCCACTGCACATTGAGTGGATGTTTTAATAAAAAAAGCTAACAGAATGTTGGGAATCATTAAGATAGGGATAGATGATAAGACAGAAAATATCATATTGTCTCTATATAAATCCATAGTACGCCCACATCTTGAATACTGCGTGCAGATGTGGTCGCCCTATCTCAGAAAGGTATATTGGAATTGGAAAAAGTACAGAAAAGGGCAACAAATATGATTAGGGCTATGGAGCAGCTTCCATATGAGGAGAGATTATTAAGACTGGGACTTTTCAGCTTGGAAAAGAGATGACTAAGGGAGGATATTGTAGCGGTCTATAAAATCATGACTAGTATGGAGAAAGTAAATAAGGAAATGTTATTTACTTCTCATAACACAAGAAGTAGGGGTCACCAAATGAAATTAAAAGGCAGCAGGTTTTAAAAAAAAACATAAGAAAGTACTACTTCACACAACATACAGTCAATAGAATTCATTGTCAGATGATGTTGTGAAGGCCAAAACTATAACTGGATTTAAAAAAAGAATTAGATAAGTTCATGGAGGATAGCTCTATCAATGGTTATTTGCCAAGATGGTCACAGATGCAACGCCACATTCTGGGTGTTTACTATGTCTCTGAGTGCTGGGACTGGATGACAGGGATGGATCACTTTATGATTGTCTTTTGATTGCCGTGTTCATTCCTTTGAAGCATCTGGCATTGGCCATTGTTGGATGACAGGATACTGGGCTAGATGGACCATTGGTCTGGCCCAGTATGGCCAGTCTTATGTTCTATTGTAAATAAGGGTTGCAGAATTGGCCCAAAATTAGATATCAAACAGTTAAGGATGACCATAAACAGGGGTGCAGGAGAACATATGGGAAGGACAATGCTAACAGCGGTGAAGATTGTGAAAAATACTTACTGCTACATACACATATTTTTAGTTTCTCATGTTTTAACTAATACATTTCAATTTGGGGACAATTAATGTTTGTAAAAAAGGGGTGAAAATCCAAGATGAAAGGCTAATTGAAAGAAGTGAGTTTTGAGGAGGGATTTGAAGAACCAAGTACAATATACAATCAACTCAATCTTTGGCATCAGTACCAGAACATGAAAGAGAAATCATCCAACACGAAGAAAAGAAAGGAAGGCAATAAAGATGGAGTAGTTCAAAAAAGGGTATTCCTTTGTTTATGTAGAAAAAAAAACAAGAAAAAACATAGTGTCATGGCCAGCAGTTCACTAGCTTTGACATGAGCAGCTCATGTCATTACTAGATGGAAGTATGGTATTGATATTATATTTTCACTATTCTGGCCATCAGGGGACTATTTATTAATGATGGTGGACTTGCCAGCCATGGCAGGTGGGAAATACCCTTGGACACTTAGCAAGCAGATGGAGGTAAAGTTAAAAGCTGGACTGCAAAGCATAGAATAATGTACTTTGTGGAAAGAAAGAGAACAAGCAAATGGATGAGAACGCAAACCAAGGGGATGGATATCTTGAAGTCTGAGAGGATGCTAATATAACACTTCACATATCACAAGGAGAAGAGATTTAAAATGAAAATTTATGATAGAATGGAGGCCAATGTATAGCAGGATTCACAAAGAACCCCAATGATGTCCTGTAGACAATAGTTGCCATGTGGTGCTTTGCAGCACCTTAGACTTGTAATGGAGTGATGAGACTTCTGATGATAAAGATTCCACCATGTCCGTACATGGTATGTCTGAACAGTGTGGTATGTGCCACCATCCTTACGTTAAAATTGTCATAATGATGATGTCTGAAAAAGTCCATTGGTACTTTTTACTATAATAATCCTCCATAACTAATTTTGTGATTGAACTAAAGCCGCTACTCTGATTACTGCTTCCCCAGTTCCAAATCACTTTCTGATTCTGTGTTCTTCTCCACAAATGAGCAGCAGACTTTTTAGCCTGAACTTTATAGGTATAGTTGATGTTGCTTCTAGTTCTCAGCAGGGCTTTGGAGCTGTGCTCCGGCTCCGCTCCAGCTCCAGGCAAAAACCTGCACCTCCACTGCTCTGTAGCTGCTCCCCGCTCCAGCTCCGGGCTCCACTCCAAAGCCCTGGTTCTCCGGCCCATTCCACAATACTTCTTGGTCTTGATGTTTTTTCCCCACAATTTGTTCAATTTGTGGCTAGTAGGATTTTACCCTACTATCCTACACTGACCATTGTTAGGCAGGGAAGCCAACTGTAGAGGGCACAGGTCTAGGATTCAGGAGACCTGGCTTCAATTCCTGCCTCTTCAGCGGGTTTGCTGGGTGAGCTTGGGAAGTTAATTTACTGCTCTCTGCCTCACTTTCTCCATTTGTAAAATAGGGATAATGATAATGACATCCTTTGTAAAGCACTTTGGTATATACAGATGAAAAGTGCTAGGTAAGCGCTAGGTGGTATTATTATTTATTTATTATTATGTCTTTTTGTTTTCTAGATTTACAGCAGCTCACACATACATAGTAAAGATATATAGAAAAGCAGTGTCAGAGCTGGTTAAAGCTTTTTTGTTGAATGATTTTTTTCAATGAATAGCTTTTTTGACCAAAATGAAAATTTTCACAGAAAACTGTAAAATGTTTTGGTTTTCATGGTTTGTCAAAAAACTGGAAAACTTTGAGTAATCTGAAGATTTTTGTTTCAGCTCTAACACTATTGTTTTATTCCTCCTTTCCAGTAAGAACAAAAAATGGGAATAGAAAAATGGTGAGAGAGGGGAGAAATTAAAAACCAAAGACCCCAAATGATTTTTGGTTTTCATGTAATCAGAAAACTGACAAATTCTGCAAAAATAAAAAAAATAAATGAAAAATGCTATATATTTTCTGCAAAATATACTGACGTAAAGGGCACATTTTTGTTTCAACCAGCTCTAGTAACTATAATAGTAACCACTTATCTGATGACATTTTTGGACTGTGCTACTCAGAGTCATGTAGCTATGAAACTATGATCCTGTTTTTAACTGTCCTATGTCCTTTGATCTCCAGGCTCCTAGCCTAGCAAAACAAGGTTTGCTTCTTTGCCAGAGATAGGCTATAGGATCCTTGGGGTCAATAACTTCTCTCCCCCACCTACTGTCTTTCAATGCCAGGATGTTCTCATCTGTGGAACATGTTCCCTCCTGCTTCCCCCCTCCCCCACCCACAACCCCCTATTAAGCTAGAAGAAAGCATTTACACTGGAAAGTCTTATAACCCAATATACAATAACTTCACCTCACTGATCAGGTCCCATACAATATTCATAACCTGATTAATCTCAGTATTCTTAGATGATTATGTAACAACTGCACATTCATCACAGCATTTTGTTCAAAGAAAAAGGACTAGAAGGAAGATGTTGTTCATTAACATTTCTATTGTTTTCAAGCTGGCAACGAGAACTGCTACTGTGCTGCTGTTCTTCAGAAGCTTTGGTTACACTTTATATAGAGCCATTGAGTTTAAGGCCAGAAGGGACTACCTGATCATCTAATCTGATCTCCTGTATATAGGGTGACCAGACAGCAAATGTGAAAAATCGGGACGGGGGTGGGGGGTAATAGGTGCCTATATAAGAAAAAGCCCCAAATATCGGGACTGTCCCTATAAAATCGGGACATCTGGTCACCCTACCTGTATATCACAGACCACCAACACTGCCCAGCACCCCCACACTAAACACAACAACTGAACTTGGCCCAAGTATTGCATACTAGTAAAGAATACTAGACTATTAAGAGACAAAGGCAGAGAATAGGAGGGATTATGGTGCACCAGTCCCTGTGGCCCCCACAATGGCAGGGAAATGATTAAGTGAGAGAGATCCAGATAATCCTGGCAAGTGACCTGCACCCACATGCAGCAGAGGAAGGTGACCCCCCCCTCCACTCCACAGGTCACTGCCAATCTGACTTGGGGGGAAATTCCTTCCTAATACCACATATGTTGATCATGTGACCCTGAGCATGTGAGCAAGAACCACACAGTCAAGCACCTGAGAGAGAGAATGCTCAGTGCCACCGCAAAGTCTTGGCTCTCCCCGAATCTCCCATCTCCAGCAGTGGCGATCCCTGACGTTTCAGGTGAAGGAGATTTAAAAAACCCTTTCAGAATACATGGGAGATGGCAAGTGGAAGGTGGAAATCCCTTTCTGACTCCTGCCACTGGCCAGCTGAAATCCTGAAGCATGTGCTTCAGGAATGGAAGACATAAACCGGAAGTGAGCCCCAGGGTTGTTTAGCCCTGGCCCCTACCATCACAAACAACCCCATCATACAATCACACTCATAAATTTGTCCAGCTCTGTCTTAAAATTAATGTAGTAGTTTGCCCCCACAACTCCTATTGGGAGGCTGTTCCAGAACCTTACTCATCTGATGGATAGAAACCTTCTTCTAATTTCCAGTCTGAATTTGTTCTTGGCCATTTAAAACCCCTTCGTTCTTATGTTAACATTGTCCTTTAGTTTAAATGGTTCTTCACTCTCCACAGTGTTTACCCCCCAATGTATCACATCCCTTTTGAGTAGGGCTGTCGATTAATCGCAGTTAACTCATGCGATTAACTAAAAAAAAATTAATCACGATTAAAAAAATTAATTGTGATTAATCACAGTATTAATCACACTGTTAAACAATAAAATACGAATTGAAATTTATTAAATATTTTGGATGTTTTTCTACATTTTCATATATATTGTAGTATGCTTTTCTTTCAGTTACAAAACAGAAATTATTTTTTATTATAAATATTTGCACTGTAAAAATGATAAGCAAATACTGTAGTGCAATCTCTTTGTCGTCAAAGTGCAACTTACAAATATAGATTTTTTTTTTGTTACATAACTGCACTCAAAAACAAAACAATGTAAAACTTCAGAGCCCACAAGTCCACTCAGTCCTACTTCTTGTTCAGCCAATCGCTAAGACAAACAAGTTTGTGTACATTTACAGGAGATAATACTGCCCTCTTCTTAGGCCTGGTCGACACTAACCCCCAAGTCGAAGTAAGGTACACAACTTCAGCTACGTGAATAATGTAGCTGAAGTCGACATACCTTACTTCGAACTTACCGTGGTTCAGACGCGGTCCACACGCGGCAGGCAGGCTCCCCCGTCGACTCCGCGGTACTCCTCTCGTTGAGCTGGAGTACCGCAGTCGACGGCGAGCACTTCCTGGTTCGATTTATCGCGTCCAGAGCAGACGCGATAAATTGAACCAGGAAGTTCGATTTCCAGCCGCCGAACTAGCGGCTAAGTATAGACCAGCCCTTAGTTACAATGTCACCAGAAAGTGAGAACAGGCATTTGCATGGCACTTTTGTAGACAGCATTGCAAGGTATTTATGTGCCAGATATGCTAAACATTCATATGCCCTTTCATGCTTTGGCCACCATTCCAGAGGACATGCTTCCATAATGATGATGCTCGTTTAAAAAAAATAATGCATTAGTTAAATTTGTGACTGAACTTCTTGGGGGAGAATTGTATGTCCCCTGCTCTGTGTTTTACCCGCATTCTGCCATATATTTCATGTTATAGTAGTCTCAGATGATGACCCAGCATATGTTGTTCATTTTAAGGACACTTTCAATGCAGATTTGACAAAACACAAGGAAGATACCAATGTGAGATTTCTATAGATAGCTACAGCACTTGACCCAAGGTTTAAGAATCTGAAGTGGATGAGGTGTGGAGCATTCTTTAAGAAGTCTTTAAAAGAGCAACACTCCAATGTGGAAACTACAGAACCCGAACCACCAAAAAAGAAAATCAACCTTCTGCTTCTGGCATCTTACTCAGATAATGGAAAATGAACAAGCATCGGTGCACACTGCTTTGGATTGTTATCAAGCAGAACCCATCAGCAGCATGGACGCATGTCCCGTGGAATGGTGGTTGAAGCATGATCGGACATATGAATCTTTAGCGCATCTGGCACATAAATATCTTGCAATGTGGGCTACAACAGTGCCATGAGAATGCCTGTTCTCACTTTCAGGTGACATTGTAAACAAGAAGCAGGCAGCATTATCTCTTGCAACTGTAAACAAACTTTTTTTTGTCTGAGCGATTGGCTGAACAAGAAGTAGGACTGAGTGGACTTCTACATAATTCTACATTTGTAAGTTCAACTTTCATGATAAAGAGATTGCACTACAGTACTTGTATTAGGTGAATTGAAAAATACAATTTTTGTTTTTTTTACAGTGCAAATACTTGTAATAAAAAAATAAATATAAGCTGAAAACTGTACACTCTGTATTCTGTGTTGTAATTGAAATCAATATATTTGAAAATGTAGAAAACATCAAAAAATATTTAAATAAATGGTATTCTATTATTTAACAGTGTAATTAATCACAATTAATTTTTTTAATCGCCATTAATCACGATCAATTTTTTTAATCACTTGACAGCCCTACTTCTGAAACAACTTTTTACTATCCTAAACAAACCAAGATCTTCCAATCTCCTCCCATCAGTTAGGCCGTCTGTTCCCCTGATCCTCCTAGTAGCTCTTCTCTGCATCTGTTCGAGTTTCAATTAAACTTTCCTGAACATGTGTGACCAGAATGGTACACAGAATTCCAAATGAGGTCTTATCAGTGCCTTGAATCAGGCAAAACATAGACGGGCCTGGCTCTTCTACATCACAGGTGAATGCCTTAACTGCCAGGGTACTTGCTATTCAGTGGTTGGCCAGTCTGTCTTTCTCTGATTTTGACCAGAAATTACATCCTGGACCTGAGAAATTTTCTTGACTAAAGTTTAATCAAAACAATACATTTCTGAAAAAATGGGTCCATTTTGACAAAAGAGTTTGGTCAAAAATTCTCAGGCAGCTCTCGTGTAGAGTCCACTCAGTGTTCCATGGAGTTGCACCCATGTTAATCCAGTGTATTTCACCAGTGTAACTAAGGGTGTGTCTATACAGCAAAATGCACACCCAGCTCCAGCGAGTCTCAGAGCCTGGATCAACTGACTCAGGCTTGCAGGGGCTAAAAATATCAGCGTAGATGTTCAGGCTCAAGCTGGAGCTTGAGCTCTGAATCCCAGCGAGGTGGAGGGTCTCAGAGCCTGGGCTGTAGCCCAATCCTGAAATTGTACACTGCTATTTTTAGCCTTGCAAGACTAGCTTGAATCAGTTGACTGAGCTTTGACACTCAATACTGTGTTCTGTTTTGTTTTTGTGCTGCATATATGTACCCTATGAGCAGATCCAGGCTTTGACACTGGCATTTGGTGTGGCCTTGAGCAAGCTGCTTAACTTCTCAGTTGCAGTATTAAAAATGGAAATAATACTTACTCTGACAACTGATTTGCCAGTGGAGGGCAACCAAAAAATGCTTAGGGGGCTGGAGCACATGACTTATGAGGAGAGGCTGAGGGAACTGGGATTGTTTAGTCTGCAGCAGAGAAGAATGAGGGGGGATTTGATAGCTGCTTTCAACTACCTGAAAGGGGGTTCCAAAGAGGATGGAGCTAGACTGTTCTCAGTGGTACCAGATGACAGAACAAGGAGTAATGGTCTCAAGTTGCAGTGGGGGAGGTTGGATATTAGGAAAAAACTTTTTCATTAGGAGGGTGGTGAAGCACTGGAATGGGTTACCTTGGGAGGTGGTGGAATCTCCTTCCTTAGAGGTTTTTAAGGTCAGGCTTGACGAAGCCCTGGCTGGGTTGATTTAGTTGGGGATTGGTCCTGCTTTGAGCAGGGGGTTGGACTAGATGACTTCCTGAGGTCCCTTCCAACCCTGATATTCTATGATTCATGGGTGAAGAGGGTTGTGAAGCTTAGTGCTTTAAAAATATTAACTTTCTGTGAATTATTTAACTTCATTTGTGTACTTAGCCCATGAAACATGATCTCTTTTGAGCTTGTGGGGCAAATTTTAGATGCATGCAGATGTCAGTGGGAGCTCCACGTACATACCTGGGAACAGAATTGATCTCCTTTAAGCCAAGTAATAAAGCTTCACATACATCCATCATTTTGGATCACTTACTACTTTGTAACTAGATATCATTTTCCGATTACATGCTTATCACCAACTTTGGACTGCATCACAGAGTGAATGCCATACTAATGAGCCTGCAATGTTACCCAGATTAAAGCAGCAGGACACTGTGGTAGTGCAATGCTGGGTAATTGTATAAATAATAATCAAACCTAACTCTTACTTAGCATTTTTTGTTTTTACCCTGGGATCTCAGGTGTGCTAGTGTGTAAAGTTTAAACCTGAAGTCTGAGTGTTTTAATCTACTTGAGAAGTGCAGCTATCATCTGGAAATGCACTGCGTGGAGTGCTCCATTTCTTCTGTGGAATTGAAATTATTTATGTATTTACACTGTGCTTGTTATGGTGAGCAGAGACAGATCTCAGTGGAGTAGGCATGAGTTCAAAGAGACTTTGAAGATTAAGGAAAAAGTCACCTTTACATACGAGGAATTATTGGCAAAGCTTCAACAGCGTAACAGGCAGATCTACCCCTCATGCTATCTCCAGCATATAGAGCAGTGGTGGGCAACCTGCGGCCCGTCAGGGCAGGCCACCACACAGTTTGTTTACATTTGCATGGCTGTCTGCAGCTCCCAGTGGCCGTGGTTCACCATTCCCGGCCAATGGGAGCTGCAGGAAGCAGTGGCCAGCATGTCCCTGAGGCCTGCATTGCTTCCTGCAGCTCCCATTGACTGGGAATGGTGAACTGTAGCCACTGGGAGCTGCAGGCAGCCATGCAAATGTAAACAAACTGTCTGGCAGCCTGCCAGTGGATTACCCTGATGGGCCATATGCGGCCTGCGGGCCACAGGTTGTCCACCACTGATATAGAGGCATTTAGTCTGCTGTACAACTCTACAGATTCCCTTCCAATGCACATGCTCTCCCAGGAATGTTTCCCAGCTGTGTATCAATATGTAGTGACTGGAATTTTCCGAGAAGCTGAAGGAAGTTAAGCACCCAGATCCCATTGAAATTAATTAGGCACCTACATCCCTTCAGCTGCTTGGAAAATCTCAGCTGGTCACTTGAAGGGTATTCCAGAAATTCCTCTTTGTGCCAGGATTAATAATTATGGCCCCAATTCAGAAGCGTACTTAATATCTAGCTTTCATATAACACTTTTCATCAGTCAAGAGAGTATTCATGTGCTTAAAATTATGGGTGTACTTATAATTTGTTGAATCAAGGCTCATATGAGAGAAGATTTTGGCTAGAGGACATTAATTGCAGGTGCAAAATAGTGCCTGCAAAATTATGATGGATTAAGAGCAAGCACCTTTCAAACATTTGTCCTTAGTGAACAAAATAGTAACAATTAATTAATGTTAATTAGCCATAATAGGAGGAGACACCCAAACCTGGAAGCTCTTGCCAAACACCAGTAACAGGCCCTTCAGGATTAGGAGAGACCAGGGGTGAAAGTAATTCCAGACACTTACTGGTACGGGGCCAGGGCCGGCTCTGGCCCCTGGAAGGGACGGGGCTGCGGGTCAGCATCCCCCAGCCAGCCCATCCAGGCTGCCTGGCCCGTGCCGCCCGGGACTCCAGTGGCGATTTAAAGGGCCAGGGGCTTCGGTTGCCGCTGCCGCGGTAGCAATAAGCGGCATCCGGAGACCTGGGCCCTTTTAAATCGCTGGCCCTGGGGCAGCTGCTCCCTTTGCCCCCCCTCCCCCCTTGTCAGCGGCCAAGGGGGGGCAAAAGGGGCAGGGATGTTAAAGCGCTGCAGGGTCCTTTGCCATGGCAGCGCTTTAACGTCCATGCCCCTTTTGCCTCCCCTGTCGGCGGCCCTGACCGTACGGACCCTACCAGCAGGGCCGCCGACGGGGGAGGCAAAAGGGACAGGGATATTAAATTGGGATATTTAATGTGGGCTGCATATGGGCCGGTGCGGGTTCTTACCGGTACACCCTACCAGCTGACTTTCACCCCTGAGAGAGACCCTGATAGCAGATGGTCTTGTACTCTCCTCTCTTTTTCCAAAAGACAAAACCAGATGACCAATATCTTTTTTGCTTCAAAGGCTATCAGCCCCATTCTGATCTCATTTATATTGGTTTAATATCATTTTAGTTAGGTTCTTTAACTTAGGCTGAGTTCCTCCTGACTTTAAGTGAGAGCAGAATCAGGCACTGCATTTGCAGTAGTGCGGTTTTCTGATACTGGCTATGAACACTGAACAAGATAAAAATCAATGGCCCTTGTACACACATAGATTCCAATGTTTATTGAATTTCAAACGTTCACAGACTTGGAAAATCGGAACTTTTTTCTTTATACCTTAAATTGTAATATCTCCTGTGGGTGCAGCAGATACTTGATATTTCTATCCTACAGTGTTCATCACACTTCAGCGATGATTGCTAGACCCAATGCAGCAAACCACCAAATAAGGAATGTACACGCAATGGCATAATCAAAACCACACTTGGAAAATTACATTTTATTCATTTTTCGTTTCCTTTTATAATGCAGCTGGAAGACAAGTGAGTCTACAATTTATTCCAGCTGAGTCCTTTTTTAAGGTACTCTCCGATGATCTAAGTTATCCAGAAATAATTTACATCTCCTAATCTTGAAATGCCCTGTTAAGTTCAATTATCCTTTCATGTACACCACTTTTAAACCACTAATATTCTAATATCAGTGAAATAATTACTGACTTACACCAGTGTTTGTGAGAGGAGAATCTGGCCTGTAATATACGCCTTTACTTCTGAAGAAAAATATTTTAAAAGTCAATATTTTATGTTTTTTACACTTTCATCACAAAGCTTCACAAGCTATAAAAACTCACGTCACCACTGAAATGGAGTGGGAGCTGTCAGGAATCAGGGCCTGCAGCACAGCCAGTCTCCAAGCAACCTCTGAGCACCGCTGGCCTGTAGTAGGCTGCCTAATTGATCAGACTGCCTCTTAAGCCCAGTATTATTTCTCGCCACACTGGTTAACAAGACGTCCAAACTGCAGTCTCCTTAGGCAATCTGACACTTGGTAGTAGACTCAAAATTGAACAAGGCCCACCCAGTGTTATTTCTAAATCAGCCTAAATAATGTTAAGGGTGAACTGGTACAGGTAGAATCCCCATCCTGCCTGACCGAATGCTGCTAAGAAAAAGGATGGTTCTCCTGGCTTCTGTCACCCCTGCCACCTCTGGTCTCCCTATCATCAGTCCTTTCTGTCATCTGAATCTATGCAAAATGATCAGGTCTTGCCCCACCTCTCCAACATGGAGAAGAATAGACTTGGGAGGGTCTGGGTGCCCTTCCCCTTTCTCTAGCAGCCCACACTATCACTCGTCTGCTGGTAGCTTGGTGATGGGCAATCAGCTCCCAACCCCTCTCCAGTCATAGGAGCGGCATCTTTGTGCTAGCCTAGGGGACAGCATCCTGTTATGTTGATGATTGAGCTGGTACCATTGTCACAAGCATACACGTGTTAGTGTATCTGTAACCATTGACCCAGGGCACTAGTGTGCTTCGTTGCCAATAAACCTGGCTAAGCACCTTTGCCACCGAACCCAGCCTGTGTTTTTTCTTTATGAACAATACCAACGTCTTCTGAATCAACATGCTGCACTCTCTGCTAGTGCAGCTAACACTGGAGGTCCAAGAACAGCAGCACTAGTAGCATTAACAACTCCGCAGTACTAACACTGGCTATCAATGCAGCTTTTAAGGGGTGGTGCCACCTCCTAGAAAGAGCCTAGCCCTCGTCCTGATGGACTATAAGAATCTGGAATACCAAAGGTCTGCTACATGCTTTAGCCAACATCAGATCTGCTGGTCTCTCTTCTTTGCTTGCTTGGATGGTTTTTATTTATTTATTTATTTTATTTGGTTGTAACCTATCACCCGGGGATGAGAAACAGGAAGGCATTTGCACTATCCTGCAAAGTCGAGAGCCATCTGCCATTGTGCTCAAGCTGTCCAACTTTGTAAATGTGATGACTGTCAACAGTCTGATCTCCTCCATCCTCTCCCTGCTCCACAACAACCTGTTCATAACCCAGATCTGCCAGACCCTGAACAATGTGGGTACTCAACCCAACTCCGAGTTCTGGTGACAGAATGGCCGCCTCTATCACAAGAATTGTGTATATGTTCTGCAGAATATAATCTAGGTTTTAGATTTTGAAACTATGCCATGATTCATTGCTTTTGGGCCATTTTGTCCAATTCAATACCTGGAATCTTATCTCAAGGAACTTACCTCAAGGATTATATAAGGTTCTGCAGCCTCTGCATCTATACCAAGAACCCACTATTAAAGACCCTAAGCTTCCTCCAGCCTCTGCGATGCCTCTGCAGCCTTGGTGTACTATCTCAATGGGCTTCATGTAGAACTCCTACACTCCTAGGGACACTAAAACAAAGAAGGGCAAACATTATTGCTAGCCTGAATAAGCTACTGTAAATATATAAGCATTTAATAAAATTCAAGAGAGGATGTAATTAGATGTATTCATGTAATTTAATAATTTATTCAAGTAATTATATTCAGATAAAAGGATGAGAGCAGGAATGAATGTGAGTGAAGGAAACAAAGCAGACCTTGGGAAGAATATTCCTGACAAAGAATAAAAAATGTCTGAAATTACTTCCCTAACAAGGTGTTGTCATGTACACTTTGGGGTTTTCAATTAGCAAGTTAGCTTTCTCTCTAAAATATTAGAAAAGCAAAGATTCTCTCTGGGGCAACTTATCTGGACTTATTTACCAGATACTTTTATTTTGTTATGGAAATATTGCTAGATTGTCATATAGACACTTGGCTTCATCTTATACCTGGCTGGAAATTATTTGCTGTTCATGTCTCTCTTAAATAACTTTAAGAAGAAATGACTGAGTAGAGCTGGTCAGATTTTCTTTTCCCCCAGAAAATTTTGATTTTTTCCTCAGAAAATCAAGCAGTGTTGCGTGAAAACTAAACTTTTGATTTGGGGATTTTTGTTTTTTTCTGTGAAAAGTTGAGAATTTCCATGGGAAGCTGATGGTTTTCATGATTTTTTTTTTTAAATGGAAAAACTCTATTTTCCATTTAAAAAAATAAAAAAGTTTTGATGGAAAAATTTTGACCAGCCCTAAAAATGAGTAAAAAACAACTAAAATGGGGGAAATGGGGAGAAAGACTGTAACTTGGTTATAGAAAACTTCATTGTTTCCTGAGCTATTATAATTCATGTGTTCCCTGTGATGCATTGCACCATGATGTAGACAAATATTGGTGACGTATAGATGTCGTTAGAATGTGAAGGGATTCCTTTTTCTTAGGTAATTGTGTAAACTTATTTTCATTCTCTAAGGTCATACTCACTTTGGACCATGTGACCAACCCCCACCCAGTGATGGCTTTTTCGGGCTATCCTGGGACCTGTCAGTAGAGCTAAGCGAACCCTTCCAAATTCCTTTGTAAACGTCTTCAGCTGTTTTTGAGCAGTATAATGATGAAAAAGTGTGCTTTCATCATTGTAAAAATATGATGATGATGCCTTGTATTCAACCTTATCTCTACCATTTCCTGAATTTTAGAGCCAAACTCTTTTGGCATAACTCAGTTGACTTCAGTGGAGATACATCAGCCAAGAATTTGGCCCTTAATGCTAACCAGTAACCACTTTAATATTGTTTGAACATCGTATTTTGCATTTAATTTCCTAGATGCTTCAGAAGAAAGAAAGGGCAGGAAACACACACACAGTCTGCATAGTTTACTCTTTGGCTTTGCTGGCAGAACTTGTGACTTCTTTCAACCAGCTGTAGCACCATGCTGATTCTCCAAAGGTCTCAAAGGAATATCCCATTACTAGTGATTCTCTACTTTTTTCCATATTGGGACCCCATTTTTCAGACCAAAACCCCTACCCATGTAGTCAATACATAATCTAGTCAGGCCTCCCTTTCCATATAGCAATATAATTCTGACACTTGTTTCTGACCCTCTCGGCGTTGCAACCCTCGGGTAAAGAAACCTTTAATGAAATAATTGTGGGTTTGGATACTCGGGGACTTAGTCCAGCAGGTTCTGGCTAGTGCTTTTCATTGGCTTGTCTTCTTCCAAAGAGTTGTCAGAACTCCTTTTTTGTTTTTTGTTTTTAAATTGAACCTGATTATAGAAGTTCTAAGAGAAGGTCTATGTGCTCCTATTACTGTCTTGTGACATATTTTCTAAGCAGAAGTCTTCTGTCAGATCTCAAGACTTCTCCAAGCCTTTTGATTAAAATGACATTCATTACTAGAAGTATTAATGCATATGAAGAGGTAAAGTGCAGGTAAACTGATTGCCCTAACTACACAGTCCCCAAAATCAAAATTGGACCATTTGCTGTAATTTAGTAAGATGAATCAATGTTTGTACCGCACAAAATTATATATTTTACTTGAAGGTAAAATTGCACATCTCCAATCAAGGCTTAAAGTCTGAATGAGAAGAAATTACACCATAATTATTTTCCTAAAGAAGAACAAAAAGTTGTAAAAGCACCTAATGTTACTCTTGGAAGATGTTGAGAATGGTGGAGTGACGAATCACTACCTGATAGCAGGGGGAACTACTTTTATCATGTGCTTCAGTCTTGTAAAAAGATAAAATTCATTAAAATACACACACACACTTCAGCTCTGTGCAAAGTGTTCTGGATCAAATTCACTATAACTATAGTGGCTTCAATGAATCTACACCAGAGATGAATTTGGCTCTCTCACTTTTGAGGTAATTTTTTTTGCCTGCATGCATTTTTTATGTGCTTAAGCTTCCAGCGTTCAATTAAAATAAAGTATTACTGCTCTTGAAAAAATATTAGTCTGAACCTAATGATGGTTCCATGTACTTTACAAATAAGAGGAATAAGAGGCTGAGATTCTTGAAAGAAGGGATTGCTCTGTTTGCTGTTTGTGACCATCTCTGTTCCTGGACTGGTGTAAATGTGTAAATAAAACAATTTACACTAAGACTATATACCCAGACTCTGCATTGCTGATTTCTCCTTCACTGGGAAGCTAACCTACAAGGCTCTGGACACCCCTCAGCAAAGGGCCAAGAATAAGACTATGAGCTGTGTTAAACCTTGTTATAGATTGAGTTAAAATGATATGTGAACACACACTTCACTTAAGATACTTGTGAATAGGTTGAGGGGCCACACCTAAAACAAGCCTTAATAGTCTCCCCAGAAAATAGCAGGGGTAGAGGGTTACACTGGGTATTCTTCTGACCAGGTGGGTGAGTATGTGTCTGTGGGTGAAAAGGACAACTGGGATGAAGACACAGAAACTGAGAGAGCCAGAACCAAGAAAGCAAGCAGCAGTGTGTGAGCAGGGTATATGACCCATGGAAAAGCTAGAGAGAGAGTTTTTTTAGATTTGGTGTTGGCTCAAGAGATGTGGGCCATGTTAAGAAACTATTCTTTTATTTCTGGTTCGTCCTGCATTCAGAGAAGCAGGACCTTCTCCATTCCTTGTAAATAAGACTGCATCCAAGAAAATACCTGACTTCATCATTTTCTCCTCAGCTGGTTCATCCCCCAGGGCCCTGAACTTTTGACTAGCCATTTGGATTGAAAAGGGCCAATAATAAGTGAGTACTTTAAATGGGGGGGGCGGGAATTGACTAGCTGGTCTGGAAATTCATTTCTGTATCTTGTTTTAAAAAATCATAGCATCAGCTTCCTCCAGTCCAGATACAATGGCAGGGCCTTAACCCAGGGAAAACTCCACAATGCTCCTCTAATGGAACTTCCCCAAATCAAACTGTCTTTGGGAATTTGAAAGTATTTGACCCCATGGAATGAATGCAAGTGTCCATACCCAGAACCCACACATCCTTTCACATGTACAGACCCTGGGGGGGCCTGAAGACAAGGTCATCCATGCCAAGGTTCTATGCCTCCACACCAGCTCAGGGTTACCTGCACCTTTACGCTTGCAGAGGAAGTTTAATACAACTTCAACCTGCACTGACTTTTCAGCAAAAACTTGAGATAGACGATAATGCACATGTCACCTGGCCCAGGATAGGGATGTTCACAATGGTGACATTCTGTGAGTAAGTGGAGAGAGACCTTCATGTGTTGTTCTTGAGGGAGATATTGCCCTGCACAGCTGATTCTACTGTTAGTCCTATTTAGTCACATTTGGAAAGATTTGAGGGGGGGGGGAATCTTTATTTAAAATTGTCACATTCCCCAGCCTCCTTTATAAATAGGGATAGAGAAATCAGTTAATGACTTTGAGCCAAATTCAACAATATACATCTAACTTTAAGCATGTGAGTGTTTCCATTGAATTCAGGGACCACTGATGTGCTTAAAGTTAGGCGTGTCCTTCGGGACTTTGCTGAATTGGTACCTTTATGAGGGAGACAGTAATTTTTAGACCTGGGACAGTGCCTCCAAGTTGCCTTCATGTCCTCACGTTGACTCCACATGCGAAGCAGGGCTTCCACTCTGTACGCTTGCAATGCTTACTTTACGTATGAACCCAGAAACACCGGTCACTCTACATCCCTTTCTCTGGCAAAACCTGTTTGTCCACTCTGCCTGCGATACACATTTTAAAACATTTTTCAGTACATATACACAAACTCCTTAAATATCTTTCATACGTACATCTCACAACAATTATGACATAAGCTTTCATTAAATACCTTACATGATATTCGTTACAGACAAATGCTATGAAAGCTGTGCAGTAGGGGCAGTGAGTTTGTCAGGCCTTTTGGTTGCTGACACAGAGTAGTGAATTTTTTGCCAGCTGGTACCAATAGGTCGCTGTGTCATTATAAGCAGGCTGTTTTAAGAACGGTGATATGCTGATATCAAAAACATTTCAATTTCTAAAGGAAGAGACGGAGCAAATTATTTGCACTGAAATACTAAAAGGAATTAAATGATTCTTAAGGCCTGATTCATCACTCCCCTAGCTAGGCTGGCATAGGGGGTGGCAGGCCAGAAAAGTCCCCACTATCCTCATGAGAGGACCTTTGTTCCCAGACACACAACCAGCTCCACCATCTCTACTTCATGTCTGCAACAATCCCCAGCATTGAGAGCATTCAAGGGATCACTGAAACGAGGGGTGTGGCTAATGTTGACCTGCACCTCAGTGATACCGCACCCCTGCAAAGCTCCATATTGGTCTCAAAAAGGGCTATTACACTTCCAAATGGCAGCTTGCTATCGCCAGTTGGTTCAGTGAAAGATCTATTCACCATAAGGTACCAAGGTATAGATATATTTTTAAATAATAAGAAAAGTCTGTTCTGTCTTTTCACTCTCCATGTTCTCCAAAGTGGCTGACCCACCTAAACTTAAAAAAACAAAGATGCACCTTTTTGGCAGAAGCCAAACCTGGAGAATTTAGGCCTGAAAAATGAATGGTGGGAAATGTATAAGCAACTGGAAGTTACTATGCAACCACAACAATAGCAGTTGCTCCCACTCTAATAATGTACAATAATGTATTATGCAAATATGCTGCAATTCTATGCAAATGACAGTATTTTCAGATTGTATGGTAAATGCTCATTGTCATTGGTTTGTGCTTGATTTATGACTATTTCCACCTATCTTGTTTTGTATTATCTTCCATAGTACTTGTAACAATTGTATATTTTTTTCCATTTTATTATTACAGGAATGGATTCTTTTTGTTGTGTGTTTTCATTGAAGACATTTATAAATATATTTTTGCATTTTTAATAACAAGTGGCTGTGTATTGTTGGATTTTTATAATATTCTGTAAATGGAATAGGTTTCTTTGTTCAGATCTCCTCTTTCGAGTCTTGGGGGAAAATGTAAAAATCAGTCAATAAAACACTTTTTAGAGGTAAAAAGTGGTTAAAAAATCCAAAGAGGTCAATGTTACTTTTTGGTTAGAGTCCTTCTAGCCTAAAGATAATGGTTAAAAAGAACTGACAGACAATACCAGATTGTCATTAGCATGTAAACACTAGAACAACTAGACCAAAAGTTCTGTGATAAGGTATATTAAAAATATTGTGATGATTCTTTCCTCTGTTCTGTATTACTGGGCCTTTAATTGACATAAGAAGGTATGCACTTGAGCGTAGCCTGGGAACAGAAGTCTGTGCTGAGAGTGATTCATGCTAGTGCAACAAGGGGCTATTGAGTGAGTTACTGCAACAAAAGCCTTTATAGTATACATGCAGACTGAATCCATAAAGCAGACAGACCCAAGGGGACCAAGAAGACCATTAGTGACTGAAGGCCATCTAATGGATACTTAACATATATGTAGCAACTGCAGGGGAAATGGGAATCATGTCTGTTTGTGAATACTAATAAGTCAGACCAGGCTTACGTCTAAGATGAACATTTTCTGTGCTTTTTTTATATTCCATTACCCTCCTCTGAAACTTCAAACACTGACAGAATTTTTAATATATGCTGAACTATCTGTTGCTGATGCACTGAAATAAAGTAAGGTTACAATGTAGTCTTTGGCTTCCACGTGTTTGCCACAAAGATTAAACAGTCACTTTAAATTCATGCTGCATAGTAATGTTGCATCCACATCCAGTCAGATGCATATCATTGTAATATAACCTGTGGCAACATAATACCCAGAGGGCAATTAAAATATGCACAGAAAAGAATGCCCTAGACATGAGCATGTAAAGATACTCTGTTTTGTATAATTAACTAAATAATAATAAGGGCCCAAATGTTTGTCAAAGTAAGAGTTGTAATTAAACTTCCAATGACCTGGAACTGTTTCTGTTTAATTCATCAGTATTTTTTAATGTAACTGTTACCATAGTATCTGAATGACTTTAAAGCAGGTAGGAAAATTTACTTAATGGAACATAGTGGTGGGATCTAGATTATTTCAGCATTCTGTATCCAAACTGCTTGTTTATGTGCAGCTTTTTAACAGTATAATGGGAACTGGCAGACAAAAGTCTGCAGAATATGCCCATAAAATGTTCAGATACACGACAGCACAATTCTCCCTTCAGGCCAGATTGTTGCTGGCTGGCTCCATATTGGGTGCTAAACGTGGAAGGGCAAGGAGGGAACAATTGCAGCACTTTTACTTCCCTGAGTGTGAGGGATGCTCACAACCTGCACCAAATTGGTGCTAGTCTCTCTCAGTTGTGTGGGGAATGGTGCTGAAAGTGTTCCTGATTGTAAGGGGTCACAGACCCACCAAATAGAATTCCCACACCATCCTGAGGTGTGTACACATTTCAGACCTGCTGCAGGGAGTGTGTGTGTGTGTGTGTGTGGGGGAAACAGGACAGTAACCCTGTCTGATTGGCTGCTTTCTCCACTTCTCAGCCTCTTGTGGTGCAAGCACTCAATCAGGAGTGGTGCAGAAAGCAACCAGAGCTCTTTCCTCCTTCCTCAAGAGCTGAAGCCCATCTTGCAGGAGAGGAGGAGGGAGTCCAGTAGCTCAAGTAGCCCTGCTCCCTTTCACCCCTCCTCTCCTGTGAGCAGCCAGACAGCCCCTCTGTCCCTCCCCGCTGACACCCACAACACGAGGCCTGGGAAGGTGTGGTGGGGCTCCCACTGCAGCCCCCACAACTCTGGGAGAGGAGGATGGAGAGTCCTAGGAACTGCAGGAGGAGCAGAGGTGAGGCTGGGGGTGGAACAGATTGGAGGGGGCAGACCTGATTGCAGAGTCAGAGATATGTGATGTAGCTTTTATTTCGATAGAAAATGATACTCCTCCCCACTTTTTTCAGATCATTTTAAACATTTTCTGGGAAGGAAAGAGCAGCAAGGAGGAAGGACAATGGCTTCCATCTCCAATTTGCACTGACCATGGAGCTGGGAATCACTGTGTACAATGCTTCCTAGAGCTTCCCCAAGGGTGATGTGGCTCTGTGCTTTACCTTTCCCAAAGCTGTGTCTAGCAAGCACAGTCTAGTCCCTAACTTTTTAGGGCAATAGGAAATACCTCTCCTTTTCCCATCCCTAAAGAAAAATATGCTGAACATTTTGGTCAAAATAAAATATTATAGTTGGGCTACATCCTCAGCTGATATACATTGACATAGCTCCACTAGCTTCAACCATTAATGATTAATAACATCTGAGGATCTATGCCTTAGTTCTTATTCTGTGGCAAAGGATAAGGTAGGGTGACCAGATGTCCTGATTTTTGGGTCTTTTTCTTATATAGGCTCCTATTACCCCCCACCCCATCCCGATTTTTCACATTTGCTGTCTGGTCATCCTAGGATAAGGTGGTACCTCCACAGGTGTATACCATTACATTTTGTGCTCAGACTTGCTTCTAGCCTGTTGCAGAACACACAGACGCACATCCCTGGTGCCCTGCAATGGAGACTTTAAATTTGTTCTTTCTTTTTTCGTTTGTTTCTTTTTTAACTTAACAAATATAATTTTAAACTAAAACTTCATGGTTTGTTCTCTTGGGTATAGAAATATAACAAGAATTCTTCCCGAACGGGAAAGAATAAATATGAAGTCTCCAAAGGAGAATACAGCCTGTGTTCTTACTGTGTGACAGGTGGCAACAATACTGAAAACAAAATGGCTGCCAACTCTGCATGTAGGGAAGAGGTCTTAGACACATAGAATGCATAAGCACTTTTGTTTTTAGTTTAAACTGCTTTGTACCAAAAGAAAATTCCAGGTTTTACTAAAAGTATTATTTGGGTTTTTTGTTTCTTTTCGATTTTCACCCTACATTTGTATTATTCAAATATATATAAAAAAAACTTGTTTTATTAGGAAAATACAATACGTTGCATGAGCTATATGTATTATAATAATACATTAGTCTGTGTGTACATGCAAAGCAGCCTGTTGAAGTAAGGCTATGTATTATTGTAGAAGATACACACAATAAAGAAACAGGCACGCATGCAAGCTCTGAACTGCATACGCATCTGAATGTACTGATGAACCTCACGCCCACCACGTGCACATTTCAAGCTTTGTGTTTTGAGTTCTGTTTCAGTTCTGCAGCAAACTACAATGAATTCTATTAATCAAAGCATTAATCTACTGAATACTTTCCCCCCATCCTTCCATCCACCAAAATAAACCCTTATATTTACCCAGAAAGATTATTAATAGTTTTTTTGCACTGATTTTCAGTTGTTTTTGTTGCTGTAGTAATAAACATTGATAAATTCATGGGGAAAAATTAAATAAAATAAAAACCAAAAACGAAGAACCCTAAGAATGCAGTGTACACAAAGACATGCACCTGCCCATGC